>NC_088792.1:81764622-82064667 GCF_011386835.1 Chrysemys picta bellii
GAAGAAATACATTCACTCCAGTCTCTCAAGCTTTTCCAGTTTGTTAGAAATTCATTTAGACTTATTCCTTTTTCTCATTTAGCTCAAGTGATCGAGATCCTGGATTTCTGAGCAGTAGATCTAAGTTCTGTCCCCACTGAGCTTTATATTGTCCCATCATTGATCATGATGAACCTTTTTTTCTGTTCCAGCAGAATGGGAGACTCAGGCCATGTCTACACTATACATTTTTGTTAGTATAGCTGTGTTGGTTGGTGTGTGCAGAGGTGTGATTCCTGACCCTCTTAGTTGAAGACTCTCTTTAGCCTCCAAGATTAAGCTGTATTTCATCCCTCCCATCCTATTATCTCTTCACTAGAGATCATGAGAAGTGGTCTTTATGCCGGTGACGGGCTGACGGACTCCAGAGAGCTGACTTCAGGCTTGCGTATCATGCAGAATCATCTGAACATTTTATGTGTGACTTGTTTTATACAGTATTGTTATTTAGACTCCCAGTTTAATTCGAGGCACATAAACAAAATAGTTCTCTTCGGGGATGCATCACTTGATCTGTGAGTGAATATTGCAGGATAGCACAGAAACATTTTGGCTGGGTTTTTATCTAAAAACAGCACTTCTGTGCTAAATGAACTAGGACTGATAAGCTTCACTTAGGGAGAAGGAGCCACCTGAAACTTGTTTTAAACAGACTGGTTGCCTTTCATACAGTCAACTTTCTCTATTCATTACAGGAGAAAACGGCGCTTCATAGCCTCTAGGTGGCAGTGGTTCTTTCCCATTACTAATCATTACCAGGAACAGAAGTGCTTATCCATATTGTCTCTCCCTCCCTGAGAAGTGTTGTCATGATATGCTCTAGGGCTAATCTACACTACCCGCCCGGATCGGCGGGTAGAAATCGATCTCTCGGGGATCGATTTATCGCGTCTCATCTAGACGGATGAATCGATCCCCAAATTGATGCATGTACTCCCACCTTGTCAGGAGGAGAAAGCGCTGTCGACGGGGGAGCCGTGGCGGTCGATTTGCCGCCATCCTCACAGCGGGGTAAGTCGAATAGGTTGAAATTTGCGTAGCTGAATTTGCGTATCTTAAATCGATTTCCCCCTCCCCCCCCCAGTGTAGACCTAGCCCTAGTGTTACCAGCCTTACCAGACAGCTATATTTGGAAATGCCTCATAGCTCCCCAGAAGGCCAAAATCTAAAAATTTAAGTTCCATGCTTGTTTGAAGAGATGTAGGATGAAATGTATTGCTGTGAACAGAGAACCAAACCTTCAATTCCTGTATTCCTAATTAGCATTTGGAAAGGATGAATTCAATTACTGGCATCTCCTCAAAATTTGGTTAGAGAATGCTTTCCACAAGCTCTATACCCTTCCAAAACATGAATAATTCACCAGTTCCTGTGGTTTTGGCTCAATTTTCCTTCCTAGGATGGAATGAGTCGCTGTCTCAGTAAGGAATCACTTCTACTGTCAGTACTACTGGTAGGTGGTATAAACTGTTCTAGTGCCTAACTATGAAAGTCGTATTGGGAAAAGGATGAAAAATCCCTTGTCAAATGCATGAGCGCATGCTGATTCAATTAATTACCCAGGATTGAAATTCTGTTGGAGAGAGAAAGAGATGAATTAGTTACCAGTTAACCTGAGGTAGCAGGTGTTGCTAAATACATGACTCAATGCTGGTAGATGGGCGTTGGCTGGTGGCTGTAAAGCTTGAGCCAAAGTAATGGTAATCCCTTGGACAGAAGATCGATGTATGAGCTGTTTAGGGATAAGCACAGGTTGGAGAAGGGCTATGAGATAGCAGCAAGGTAGCCAAGTTTAACTGATTTACTGCCTCAAATCCTATGCATCAAAGCAAACTTAGAACAGCAACATTTGAATACAAACTTCAAACACCACCCTCTTTCCTGCCCCCCCCCCTCCAAAAAAAGTTTCAGTGTCCAAATCTAGAGTCTTGGTTCAGCCTATCATAGAGGCCAGACACAAAATTTGGCTCCAAACCCAAGTCTGAATTCCAAACCCAACACCACCAAAGTTTATGGATGTTCAGGTTTGGGAGGACAGGGGCTGGTTCAGGCCCACCTCTAGGATAACTGTTGATGGTCTGCCATTGGATCCCTGGGAGACCCCGTGCAAGAGAGAGCTAGTCACCTGGGATGCCTGTTTGCCTTGGGGATGTTGCTTCTTGACTTGTTATATTGATATAGAAGCCCATATTTTGATCCTAATTTCCATAACTTTCTGCCAATAAACAAGGGGTTTTTTAAGCAGAAATTTACATGCAATTTCACCTCCCACACAGTCCAGTCACCCCACCTGCTTCATCTTGTGCAGTAACTAATAAAAGAACAGCTGCCATGGCTACTGTCGCTATATAAACTCAGGGGAAAGCTCTTCAGATTTTAAGGCGTGCCTAGAGCAGATGATTAAACAATATTTTATTTATTACAGAGAAGCCATAAATTAGAGCAGAAACATACCATGCCTCTGTGTGGGTTTCAGGTTTACAAGTATGTACTTCAAAAATAATTGAAATATGGGTAAAACAGCAAAGGAGTGAGAGAATAAGCAGGGTAGAACTCTGGGTGGAACCCTCATTATTAAATCTAGTTATAATTAATCTAGTAACGGCCGCATGTAGTTTTCTATGTAATAGTACACTGGTCAGAGATGACGTGTTTAGAGAACCTTTTCAACCCATTCCCAGGCATTCTCATTTCCAGTAGTCTCATCAGCATTCCAAGGAAATATCCTCTAGAAAGGCAGATTTGCAATAGTGGTGATGGTGTTTGCTGTAGCAGCCAAACATCAAGGTCATCGGAAAGATTCTACAGACCTACTAAAGTGTTGACCTTTTGTCTTGAAAACGGTTGACTTTTAGAATTGTTATGGTGTATATCTCTTGCAATTCTTTATGCATCTGAAAAATACATTTTTATTGTTCTGCAGAGCTCCCAGTCACATATTGGGTTATTGTTTTAAATGCTGAGTAAATAACATTCCTTTGCTTTTGCATTATTCTCCTCCGGCTGCTTTCCTACCCCCACCGCCTTCCATAAAATGCCTGATCCCATGCTCTCTAAATTCAGTGGAAATATGCTGGTTGGCTTTAATGGCAGACAGGTTAGGTCCAAGGTAAGCATTAAGGATTTCACCTCTCTTTAATTATTGCTTCCCCAGTCTAGAGAAGTGTCACCAGCATTTCATTCCTGCCACTTCCACTTGCTAAAAAATCAATGGTTTCAGAGTAGCAGCCGTGTTAGTCTGTATCCACAAAAAGAACAGGAGTACTTGTGGCATCTTAGAGACTAACAAATTTATTAGAGCATAAGCTCTATATGCATCCGAAGAAGTGGGCTGTAGTCCGCGAAAGCTTATGCTCTAATAAATTTGATAGTCTCTAAGGTGCCACAAGTACTCCTGTTCTTTTTAAAGAATCAATGAAATTCTATTGAGACATGACAACATAATAGCTTCTAAGACTTTTAAGGCCAGAATCACCTGTGATCATCTAGTCTGGCCTCCTGTATAGAACTTCACTCAGTAATTCCTGCAGCAAACCCATAATTTCTACAGTACATCTCTTACTCGCACCATGGAAATCTTGCAGCCAAATAATCCAGCCTCCTGTGTCTCAGTAATGAAACTTCTTGGATACTGTCACTTGGAAAGCTGTTGGCATTGGGTTTTTCTTTTCTTACCCTAAAAGCAGACACAAAAGAGTGTGTCTACACACTGCATCCATGGGTCTGATTTGCAGCTCATGTAGATATACTGAAGTGAGTATGTACCCCAGGGGTCTGGTGGGCTTGTGCAGCCAATACCAAAGCCCATGCTGCAGCATCTTCACTAGCTGTACACAGTTACATCTACGTGAACTGCCATTCATACAGCCAGCTGTAACATAGATGTACCCTGAGGGTATGTCAACACTACGAAATTAGCTTGATTTAATAGAAGTCTATTTTTTTAGAAATCAATTTGATACAGTCGATTGTGTGTGTCCCCACTAAGTGCAATAAGTTGGCAGTGTGCGTCCACAGTACCGAGGCTAGCATCGAATTTTGGAGCATTGCACTGTGGTAGCTTTCCCGCAGTCTCCGCCACCCACTGGAATTCTGGGTTGAGGTCCCAGTGCCTGATGGGGCAAAAACATTGTTACAGGTGGTTCTGTCGTCAGGCCCCCTTCCCTCCCTCCCTCCCTCCCTCCCTCTGTGAAAGCAATGGCAAAAAATCGTTTCTCGTCTTTTTTCCTGGGTTACCAGTGCAGACGACATACCACGGCAAGCATGGAGCTCGCTCAGCGCACTGTCACCGTATATCTCCTGGGTGCTGCTGGCAGACGCGGTACTGCAGTGCTACACAGCAGCATCCCCTTGCCTTGCCTTGTGGATGGCAGATGGTACAATACAACTGCTAGCCGTCATCGTCGTCCTGTGGGTGCTCCTGGCCGACCTCAGTTAGGTTGGTCGGGGGCGCCTGGGCAGACATGGGTGCTCCTGGCCGGCCTTAGTGAGGTCGGTTGGGGGCTCCTGGACAAAAATGGG
The DNA here is from genome assembly GCF_011386835.1 of Chrysemys picta bellii. Lineage (NCBI taxonomy): Eukaryota > Metazoa > Chordata > Testudines > Emydidae > Chrysemys > Chrysemys picta. The sequence continues at coordinate 81,769,183 of NC_088792.1, forward strand.
AATGACTCCAGGTCATTCTCTTCTTTAAGTATCATCTAATGGAGATTCAGTCCTGCCTGGAATATCATGCCAGCTGGAGGCTTCTGCCTCAGGCTGCTCTCCTAGTCGGCAGCACCGCGCAGTCGCACATACCCCAGCCTACCCTTTGCTCCCATGGCTCATGAAGCCTGGACAGTAAGGAGCAGTTCAACTATAGGCTGAGCAAGTGCAGAATGGTGGTAGAATGTGCCTTTGGACGTTTAAAAGCTCGCTGGCGCAGTTTACTGACTCGGTTAGACCTCAGCGAAACTAACATTCCCATTGTTATTACTGCTTGCTGTGTGCTCCACAATATCTGTGAGAGTAAGGGGGAAATGTTTATGGCAGGGTGGGAAGTTGAGGCAAATCGCCTGGCCGCTGATTACGCGCAGCCAGACACCAGGGCGGTTAGAAGAGCACAGCAGGGTGCGCTGTGCATCAGAGAAGCTTTGAAAACCAGTTTCATGACTGGCCAGACTACAGTGTGAAAGTTGTTTGTTTATCCTTGATGAAAACCCGCCCCCTTGGTTCCCTCTACTTCCCTGTAAGCCAACCACCCTCTCCTCCCCCCTTTGATCTCCGCTTGCAGAGGCAATAAAGTCATTGTTGTTTCAAATTCATGCATTCTTTATTAATTCATCACACAAATGGGGGTATAACTGCCAAGGTAGCCCAGGAGGGGTGGGGGAGGAGGGAAGCACAGGGGTGGGGTAGTTGTAGGGGCACCCCCTAGAATGGCATGTAGCTCATCATAGAAGCGGCATGTCTGGGGCTCTGACCTGAAGCGGCCGTTTGCCTCTCTGGTTCTTTGGTAGGCGTCACGCGGCACTGCTGCGGGTCCCTGTTATAACCTCTGTCCTTCATGCCCTTGGAGATTTTTTTTTCAGGAGACTCTGAAGTTTGAACTGTTTCTGATTGCTCTGAGAGGACTATCCTTTCTTCAAATTGCTATGAAATTAGTTCTGGAACTGCAGCTTCACTTTCCTTGTGCTTGTGCTATTGTTCGTATCTTTTAAGTATCTAGAGTTTCAGGCTAAGCCAGGGGTAGGCAACCTATGGCACGGGTGCCAAAGGCGGCATGCAAGCTGATTTTCAGTGGCACTCACACTGCCCAGGTCCTGGCCACCGGTCTGGGGGGCTCTGCATTTTAATTTAATTTTAAATGAAGCTTCTTAAACATTTTTAAAGCCTTATTTACTTTGCAACAGTAGTTTAGTTATATATTATAGACTTATAGAAAGAGACCTTCTAAAAACGTTAAAATGTATTACTGGCACGTGAAACCTTAAATTACAGTGAATAAATGAAGACTCAGCAAACCACTTCTGAAAGGCTGCTGACCCCTGGGCTAAGTATTGCGTTAAATCAGAATCAATATCTGGCTGAGTTACTTGGGTTTCTTTTTGGCATTCTGTTTCTGAATCCCTGTTTGGCCTTTGTTGAGGATGGGATACTTTTTGTTGTTTGTTTGTTTGTTTTTCCCTAGCAGATTTCATAGTGGCTTTTTCTTTATTGTTATATTTTGCTTTAATTACAAATAGTGGAAGCCAGAAATGACTTGGTTCATCTAGTCCAGCCTCTTGCCTTGTATAGGTCTCCTGAATACTTCATTTCCAGGTCTGGTGCCTTAAACCTCCCTTGTTTCTTTGAGTTTTGGTTTGGGGGTTTTTTGTGTGTGTGTGTGTGTGTGTGTGTGTGTGTGTGTGTGTTTTTTTTGTTTGTTTGTTTTGTTCCTGCCTCCCTCAATCCACTTGTTTCTTAATGTCCAGCCTACAATTCCCTAGCTTCAGCTATTATTACATGATGATTTTTTTTAAACAAATAAAGGGTATGACCCTGGAAACTCTTAGTCACAAGGTTGTCTCTACCCATGTCAGATGTCCTGTTGACTTCAATGGTCCTATTTCCATAAAGATTGGTTGTCTGAGAGAGTGTGCAGGATCAGGCCCTAATACCCTTCCATTAAAGTCTTTACAGAACACGGTTCGACTATGTTCTCCCACTCCAGCCATCAGACTTGCCCCTGCCCTCCCGCCAGACTACATACATTCTGGGCCTGATCTTAAGATATACCTAAGCCTTGCTTAGCCCAAAACCCCAGAAGGGGAGGAGGTAAAGGTTGCTGATTCCCTCAGGTAGCCAGAAACTGAGGTGGTGCCTGTCGTAATTTAGAGCATGGATCTAGCAATATCAGGTTCTGTCCCATGACACATCCTGAGTGCAAGCTCTGTAACTGATGGAGACCCCGGCTGCCTGTTTAGGGTAGTTTTACAGAGCCTTTGCACCATGGGAGTGGTGCAAAGAGGCCTCCTTGTGGGGCAACATCTGGCCTTCTGCTTCCATCCTCAAATGTATAACCTCCGATTCATGTATCGGCTTTAATGCCCTTCTCTGTAGTCCCTTTATCTCTGCTGAATGCTGGGGGAGGGAAACCAGAACTTCTCCACAATATTTCAGGTGCTCAGATAGCAACGAATGTGAAATAATAATTGTCAGCTCTTTAGCCAATAAAATTAAGTTAAAAACGTTCCCCACAGTAATTTAGCCAGGCTTGGGAAGGTTAGCTAGTCCGATGCAGCTCTGTGTTATGTTAGATGGGTTGCTGTTACAAACACTGGAGGGCAGCAGAACAAATGCAGCTAAGGATTTAAGCACCAAACAATAGAAATGAGCTGGATTCTGAATTACCATAGCATCCTCCCACAGTAAAGTCAATACAGTGACTTAGGAAAAATATCACATGTCAAAGTACCTCTTTCTGTAAAAAGCATAGGTGCTGGAACTAGGGGTACTGGCTTGAAGTAGCAATAACAACCTAAATACATGGTTTCTGCCTTCAGCACCCCCACTATGAAAATTGTTCCAGCACCACTGGTAAAAAAATAAATTCAGTGAGTAAGAATTGCTTTCCCAACCTGTAATAAACCTTTAAAAAGAACTGTCCGCTTACCTCCTCTTGCAAGAGAGTTCATTCAATTCACAAGTCCTATTGTTTTCTTGATGGTGAAAATACACTAGAAATAACCACTTTGCAAGTTATCTCAGATTTGAACAATTAACAAAGGTACCTTTTGTAATGAAGAGTTACAGCCCCAGCCAGGTGCAAGGAGGATGAAAGTGAGTCTGTCGCTGGGTTCTTCAAGTCTGGCTATTTGCAAATGGGGGAAAGATTGCAAAAATCCCTCCTCTGTTGTGCACAGACACAATCACACACACAGACTCACACAGTCGTTGTACTCTTTGGCCTGGTCCCCACTAAGCCCCCACTTCGGACTAAGGTACGCAAATTCAGCTACGTTAATAACGTAGCTGAATTCGAAGTACCTTAGTCCGAACTTACCGCGGGTCCAGACACGGCAGGGAGGCTCCCCCGTCGATGCCGCGTACTCCTCTCGCCGAGCTGGAGTACCGGCGTCGACGGCGAGCACTTCCGGGATCGATTTATCGCGTCTTAACCAGACGCGATAAATCGATCCCAGAACATCGATTGCCTGCTGCCGGACCCTCCGGTAAGTGTAGACATACCCCTAGAGTGCAAGGATAGCTTCTGCCAAGCAGTGCAAAAGGAGGCAGGGAGGAGCAGTGTTGGGGCAAGTTCCCCTCTTCATCCCAGCTGGGCTCCGTGAGGAGAGCACATGCTGCTCCTTGACAACACATGCCAGAGATGTTGCTCTAGCATCCATTGCATTGGGAGTCCGGGAGGACTTTTTAATTTTAGCTGTAAATATACATATATAAAGAGTGAGTTCATGGAGGATAGGTCCAGCAATGGCTATTATCTGCGATGGACAGTGATGGTGTCCCTAACCTCTGTTTGCCAGAAGCTGGGAATGAGCAACTGGGAATGGATCACCTGATGGTTACATGTTCTGTTCATTCCCTTTGGGGCACCTGGCATTGGCCACTGTCAGAAGACAGGATACTGGGCTAGATGGACCTTTGGTCTGACCCAGTACGGCCGTTTTTATGTTCAGTATACTTTTAAAGCTGGATTCCTCTTTGCAGACAGGCAGAGGCACCCAGTTTCCAGCTACTGGAAAACATCCTAAGCCAGCATTGCAGTGAACCCATTTGTCAAGGCTGATTCCTAATTCTGGCACTTTGAGTTCAGAAGAGGGGGGCGCAAGGACCCTAAAAATTAATACTGGCCACTTCAGGCTTGGATTAAACTCCCAAGGTTACAGCTTTTCTCTGACCTTGGATGGGTAGATGCTGCCACCACCCAAAACCCCTTTGAGAACCCAGGAAGGCGCAATTGGGAATTCCTTCCGGTTGGGTAGCCTCAAGCCCTTTCAACCCCCTCCGGGGAAGAGCTGATAAAGAAAACCAGCTAATTAAACAACATGTGCACAAACCTCTTAGGACATAAAATCCAATCCTGTTCTTAAAAAGGTTAATTTTATTAAAAACAAAAAGAAAGAAAATACATTTGAAAACTTAGGCCATTGTTAGATTTTAAAAGAGCAAATACAAAAATTAAGAATCAAAATAGCTTTCTTGAGGCCCAGCTTAAAAGTTACAAGCAAAACAAAAACATTTGGGGTTAGCACAGAGGGGTCCACAAGCCATAAAGAAATAAACAAGATAAACGTAATTGCCTCTTCCTAGACATTTCCCGATCTACTTACATATCTGGGGGTTTCAAGTGAGTAGTTTCTAGGTATGATCTGATGACTTTTCATACCTGACCCAAGCTTCCTACAGTATAGCTGCTCTGTCCCTTCTCTCCAGGAGAGCAACACAGACAGACAAAGGGGAAGTTTTTTCCCAATTTTAAAAAGTTTTAGCTTTCCCATTGGCTCTTTTGGTCAGGTGCCCACTCCTTTCCTTTTACCTATGCAAGGAGACTTTTTAACCCTTTACAGGTAAAGCAAGTAGAGAACAACTACTAAGAGGGATTTTATAGCTAACTGGCTTGGCTGGGTGTTCATAAAAGGGAGCTACACTCCCCCCCAACCTCCGCCCCCGTTCATTTATCACACCATTTATATAAAAATTGCCTCGTTACTGAGACTACTACTAGTAGTCTCAAGCATGGAAGGGATGGAGACTAAGTTATCTTTTCAGTCTTAGAGGTGGCCCTTCCAGAACATGATACACACAAATCTGAAGAAACTTGTACTGTGGTTGTCCAGGCCGTGTGTGTGCTATGAATAAATAGAGGCATGCAGTTTACTAAGGCTGCTGAGTTAGAACTTTCACAAGAAATGAATTCACTGTAGAAAATATTAGTTATAATTGTATAACTTCCCAATCATTGGGAATTAGCCTGTGCAATACAGTATATGTAAGCAGATATTGCTATATAGTACTAAATGTACATACAGTATCGTTTAGAAATCATCCCCACAAAATGGGGGGAGAGTGGGAGGAGCTATGACATAGCTCGCCATTTATCATTTTCAATGGAAAATGGTTTGGCAACTTTCATTGTCCAGGCAAATTTAGACAGATGAAAGGATCGACTAAGCAATTCAAATTGCTTAGTCGACCCTTTATATGTGTGAATATATGTAATTACTGAAAGCTTTCATGTTTTATCTGTTAAAATGCTTCTATGACTTTGGCTTAAAGGAAGGAAGAGCTTTAGAAGGATCAGAAGAGAGTGTCCTGTGGGAATAAAATTACCCATGGAAATAACAATTTGTTTTTTGAACTTCACAGAGAAACAAAGGTTTGCTACAAATGCAATAACCATCTCTGCAATAGGGTTTTTAATAACCAAAGGCAGAGGAGTTGTGACTTTGCATGTAATGGCAACATTTGGATCGTTCATTACTTTTTCCCACAAGAGGTTTATTTCAAACAGCAGTAACCTACCAATGCTATTCTAAGCAGAACTAGTTAATAGTTTCCTGCTAGCAAAACACAAATGGTGGTGTGTGAGGGTTGATTTCTTCATATTCTAGAAAAAAGCTAAACTGTGTTATCTATTTTCTGATTTGTGAGGGTTCCCCCTCCCCTAATATCCATTTAAACCAAGCAGTGTCGTTAGAAGTCTCTTTCTTTTTCCAGTGTTTGGCCAAATATCACTTCATTGCTCTCAGGAAGTGTGAAATTAGTCCAGAGCATTTGATAGGTAGGGACTCCAGAATTTAGAGGGGCAGTCTGTATACACCCATCTCAAAGATAAAGTAGAAGACTTGCACAGAAGTCGGCCACCTCTGGGCATTCCTATCAGATATGAAGGGAAAATGCTGCTGCTTCTACATTCCTTCCAGAAAGCATGTAAATAATCAACAGATTTTTTAAAAAAACAGGAAATGAAATAATGTATCAGTGGATCATCATGTAGCTGAGTTCCATTACATCAAGTACCTGGGCAAAAAACTCGCCTACACGCTTTTGAAAACTTAACCCACAGGGAGCATGTATGTGTAGTTCTAAAGTACTATTTATACTGTCAGCTCTCTGATCATAAACACACTTTGAAGTTAGAGGACATCTTTCACAAGCATTAAATTCAGTCCCATGTTCGGAAACTAGTAAGCGCTGGCAGTGGGCTCTCCCCACACACATTCCCAAATTGTGTTTAAATTGGAATTTCAGTACAAATATAAAATGAACAACATGTTATCGGCAAATGCAGGTGTCAATTAAAATGAGAGCTTACCCATATAAATCTGAGTGGGAGAACAGTCTGGGCATTTGGGAATGCATAAGTGTCCATGACATCCAAAAGGGGACGCCAAGTACCTGGCCTTGTCAGAGTTAATAGATTATTTTTTCCATTTAGGCATAAACACCATGTTTCTTGTTCAATCCAATAATCAAGAGTCATCATATTAACTATCTGCATAACAACTCAGCATGTTTATACATTGAGCTTAAGCCAATATTTTAAGGGTTTCTAAGCAGTTTCTTTTAAGGATTCCATAACTGATACACTGTACTTTTCTCTTCTTATTCTGCTAATATGTTTCCATATTTTTTTTGTATTGCAGGTAATTCTCACATTACAGGGCAAGCTGATGTTTCTGCTGTATGGCATTTGGGACATTTAAACATAGCTATTCTGGTGTATAATTTAGGACAAATCAATCCTTTGTGTTCCTCATGCAGTTGTTATGGGGGTTATTTTGTTACAGGTGGATGCTTTATACATGTTGGATGTGACCTGGTTCAATTCTTCAGCGGTAATTTCAATTTACTTTTCATTTTGCAGTTTCCCCATACCACTGAGGCAATATGTTGGATAATCATCTCTTAGTAGTTTATAACATCTGCTAGTCAATTTAGAAGTGATGGAGCTGCACAGCATTGTTTCTTCAACGAGTGAGAAGTGATTGGTTTTCCTTTTTTGGTAAAGATGCAGTGATGGGAAGGCAATGCAGACTGCCGTGATGAGGAGGCATTGCAATGATTCAATCTCTAGTGCACCCGTCCAGGAAGATGTGTAGAGCAGAGAAGATAAGCTCTGTCTGTCTTGTATCAATTAGATGGGATTTGGGCTTGACACGAGGGCCTTGCAGGCAAGGTCTGGGGCATGGTTAAAATGGAGATATTTATATGCACTATGTACTCTACAGACATACAATTCAGTCCCTGACCCAAAGATCTTATAGTCTAAGGATGATTAAGTTTATGCATGTCCAGGGCCGGCTCTAGGTTTTTTGCTGCCCCAAGCAAAAAAAATTTTGGCTGCCCCCCCACCCCAGCCCTGGTCTCCCCCTGCTGCCCCAGCCCTGGGTTCTCACCACCACCACCACCCACACCCCCTGCCACCCAAGCACTGGGCTCCCTCCTTTCCCCCCTACCAGTGCCCTCCCCCCATCCCCCTGCAGCCCCAGCCCTGGGCTCTCACCCCAACCTGCACCCTCCTGCTGTCCCAGCCCTGGGTCACTGGTAACTCGCTCCCAGGGTGGGTCATTCAGCAGGAATTTTGGATGTGCACAGAACACAGACAGGTTTGGTTCCCACATGGTTACAGAACTGCAGTAAAGTAGAACAATTTTCAGCTTGTGTGTTTGGACGATATCTGGATGCATATTATAAGACTGTCCTGCATAAATGAGGAAAAGTTGAAGTGCCTTTATTATTCTTTTGTTCCATTCTTTGTTTCTATGGGGAATTTGCCAATGCAATATCACTGTCTTCCTTTTAAACAAATAAAACTAAAAAAAAAAAAAAAAAAGGCAATGGCTGTTGAAAATAGCAATTCCAGTCCTAAAAACCACTGGGAAGCATTTCTTGCTCAATTTTAACCTACTTTTTCTACAGCAAGTTACAGTGGATCAGTATATTTGATTTGGGAGAAATGAAGTAACAGCTGCCCGAACTGAGCTTGAGCACTCCTGAATTTTGAGGTGTTCAAATCTGGAAGGCAGGTGCTAGATTCCCTTTCTGAATATTAGCTATATCTGGAAAGGAAAAGTCAATTTCTGCTTCCATGGCTCAGAAGTGGAAATCCTCCTAAGTGCCTGGTACTGTATCTAAAGCTTCCCAGGTCCAGAGCCTCCCCTCCCTTACTTTTCATTTTAAATTCTAGTGGGATCCACGTACCTCCCTTGCTAGGCTTCAGATAGAGAGGGGCACTGTCCATTTAGTCCACCCAATTCCTTCTTTGGGGGCTGCAAGGTGAGTTCACACCAGTATCCCTAATCCAGTCTGGAGAAGTCTTCTGAAGGGGATATCTGGGCCAAAGCCTACTCCTTGGGCACACTTGTTCCCCATTCATAGTGCCACCCCATTTGACTCACAGCAAGCTGCAGCATGGCTCAGCTACCTCACTCCCTACCCCTCCCTTTCCTGTTGATAGCTGCCTAGGGAATACTGGGAAATGTTGTTCTTTCCCTGCTCCAGGGCTGGCTCTATAGGCAGGGAGCTAGGCAAGGAACTACAGCTCCCAGGGTCCTGTGGGTTCTCAGCTCCCATGCTGGATCCCCAGCTGCTCCATGGCTCTGCTTCTGAAGGGTTGTGAGAGGGGAAAAAGTGAGTGTGTAAAAAAAAAAAAAAAAAAAAGGATGGCCCGAATGCCGTCCCCTGCAAATGTGCCGCCCCAAGCACCTGCTTGTTTTGCTGGTGCCTAGAGCCAGCCCTGTGCAAGTCAGTAGTCCCACTGCACATGGGGCCTAATGAAGACAGGACAGAACAAGGAAAGACAAGCGAAGAGTAAGGCACAGAGGTTACTCATACAAGCCCATGGACTAGATCCTATGCTGTACCCCAGCTGTTTTGGAGCTCTGGAACAAAGTAACCTCATTCTCTCCCCTGAAAGAAGCACCTCCTTGATCTGCTTCTAAAAAATCCTGCTGGGATTTAACAGACAATAAAAAGCCATTCTCTGGTTGGATAAGGACTCCACTAGGAATACCACTAGATGAGGTGTTGTGGGGCTGCAGCCCCTCCAGGGCACATCAAAGACCTGTACTCCCCATCACAAGGTGGGAAAATAAAGTTTTGTGTACCCCCATGAGAAGAAAGTGATTGCACATCATCATAAGAATGGCTTAGCCTCCAAGAACAGAAAAATGCAGTCTCTGGTGAGAGAAGAAAGGTCAAAGATCTGTCAACTTAAACAGGCACAAAATGATCTACTGGGTGACATTTCTTTTTCCTTTTCCTCATGGCCATGTGGCTCTTTTCTCATTCTCAATGAGTGTCACAGTCTGACATCTACCCCCCACAAATCAAAAGCTGCATTAATAAATATAGTTTCAGCTGGCTACTTCTATGCACATAAAAAGCATTAATAATGGTAAATGGGTTCCATCTCAGTTACTTTGTCATTACAGGTTCGTTAGATGTATCCAGAACAGAAATGGCAGCACAGTTCTGCTACTTTAAGAGTGACAAGAACTACAAGGGTAGTGGTTTTTAACCCTTGAGAATTAGCGTTACACTGGGGAATGCGGAGGACTTCTAAGGCAGGCAAAATACCTCCACGGGCACCGGCAGGGAGAGCTATGGTCAGGAGCAACTCCTCTGCCTCCTTTTTAGAGCAGCAGAATGTACTCCTCCATTCCCAGCCTCAGGCTGCCCCAAGGGGCTGGGACTTGGACATACACCCTCCCCCACACAACCATTTGGGATTGCAATTTTCTGGTCACACAAACAGTCCTTCTCCCCCAACATTCATTGGTGCAAGAGCTAGAATGTTGGCTGTCTTTGCACAAGTGCCTAAGGGAGGTTAAGCAGCTTCCTGTGTTTCTCATTCCTTGGAAATTTGCATAGAAGCTGCCCTTATGCATTGATATTTACGCTTATGGCAGCTATTTTCCTACAGTTAATTTATTGTTCTCTTAATTTTTTCTCCATAGACATCTTTTCCAGTGTTTTTGCAACTTCAAGGTGCCCTGTGTAGGTAAATGGAATTTGGGTTTGTGCCCTATTTATGTTCTGATTTTGAGTGGCAATGTATAACCAAAAAGGATCAGTCCCCGGTTCTAGGCACCTTGCGTCTTTACTGAAAGGTTCTGGGTTTTTTAATTTCTTTTCCTGTATATGTTTGACCTTAGAAAGTGTATTTACCGCCTTCTTGTAAACCTGCTTAATGTAATCATTAAAAAGTTAATGAATTTGGACAAACCACGGAGAGAGAGAGAGAGAGAGTTCTTTTTCCAGTGATCTCGTAAGTTTGATTGAAATTTGAAAGAAGACAAAGTGTATGATCAATTACAGTAGGGAAGGCATAAAGTCTGCAATGTTCTCTAACCTTTTGCTTTAGCTTATGCTCTTCAGCACGTAAATGTCTCTTTTTTAATGGAGAGAACTGCAGAAACGCCACACCAGGGCCATCTAATTAACTAAACCTAGGCAAACTGAATGTTAATTCAGTTGACTCCTCTTAGCAGGTGAACAGCCAATTCATTCAATTAAACAGTTATTCTGATAGAGAATGACTTATAATGACAGAAAATACTGAACAGAGTAAAAATGCAGTAATAAAAATTATATTTGTTGCAGTTCATCTTTATTTGATCTTTATTTCTTATGGTTTTTTATTTAGAAATTTCTTCATGAAAAAACTGGAGTTTGGCATTTCAGATTTATTTAATCTCTTGTTAAACATCACTTAACTTGTTGTGTCTCTGGATGAATATACCCCTATTAAGCAGTTTCATTATCATTAAGTACAATTATGCTAAACTAGCACCGTGGGAGATGTCCTGCTTAAGAATGTCCTAGTTAAGTGGCGTGTACAGTGCCTGTAATTCTTTGTCCCAGATCTCACATTTGCACTTGGTTAGCATTTTCCTTCCATATATTTTGAGTTGCTTGCTTGAATTTTCATCACATATGATCCTAATTACAAAGATGTGAAGGTTAAACAATAAACACACCAGAATGCAGTAATGCTGTGGGATACTACCACACCCTGCTGTGCTTATTATGCAAAAGTCCATTAATATAGGTCTAATACTTGGTGTGACTATACTATAAAATGACCCATTTGGGTATTAAATTATTCATAAATATGATCTTTAAATAAAAAATGAGTTTTTGTCCCTTTTATATTATGTATAAAGAAGACATGTTTTTTTAAAGGAGTGGGGATTGTTTCTGCTTGTATTTTGCCTTAGAAATTTAGGTCTTGCCTATTGAGTTTTTCATAGAAGACTCTATGGACAACTGGAGAACTTTTATGGTTATGATATCAAAAGTGTCAAGGTGAAATCTGAGCAGCTGAGAGAAGAAGGATTTTTAGTCAAACTGCTATACTATTTTCTATTGTTTTTTCTGAACACCTGTTTAATACAAGAGCCTAATAAACAGTTTGCTGAAAAAATGTCTTTGTTAAAGATTCGCCACCCTCTCTTCCTTTATTTAAAGGCTGTGGGAGCTCTTATTCCAGCTCTCTGGTCCATCAGCGAAACCTTCAGCAAAATCAGGGAAGACTTGATAATCCTATCTCTAGTTATGGTACAGAACAAAGAATCTTTAAATACTGTATTTCCGAATGTGCAATTGTGCATGATTTTGTTTAGAAGGCTATTTTAGGTAGCAATGTATCTCTGGAGCTAAAAGCTACTATTCAGGGTGAAAGAACTATGAGATGTGTCATCATTAACAAGATACTAATTGGGTAACTTGGTGAGACTGAAAAGTCAGTTGGTCAGAAGTATCGCTCTGAACCCTTCAAGGCTCAAATGCAATGGCAAATACACAAAGGTCCCAGTCGTGCCAGGTGCTGAGGACTTCCTTCCAGAGCTGATGCTCCCACTTCCAGTCAAGTGTCTATGTTGGTTGTATGCCACCGTAAGATACCGCTGCACAAGGAGGCTCCTCAGCTGGTTACTTAAGCAGCCATAACGAGGCCAAGAATCCAGCCCTATGTCTATCTGCTCTATTCTTTGCTAACTATTTGTTTATTCTGCACCATTACAAGATTTCACTCACTGGTAAAATTTGTGCCTTATTTCTAATTTGAATTTGTCTGTCTTCAGCTTCCAGTCACTGGTTCTGGTAATACCTTTTTCCAGGAGATTAAAGAGCCCTTTATCTGGTATTTTCTCCCTGGGAAGTTACTTATACATTATAATCAATTCACGTCTCAGTCTTCTTTTTGATAAGCTAAACAGATTGAGCTCTCTAAGTCTCTCACGGTGAGGCAATTTCTCCAGCTCTAGACTAATTTTTGTGTTTCATGTCTGCACCCTCTCCAGTTTTTCAACATCTGTTTAAAAATGTGGATAGCAGAACTGTACGCAGTATTCCAGTACTGGTCTCACCAATGCTCTGTACAGAGGTAAAATCCTTTCCCTAGTCCTACTTCCCTATTTATACATCCAAGGATTGCTTTAGCCCTGTTTGTGACAGGATCGCACTGGGAGCTCATGTTGTTGCTATTATTTTATTTATATTATTGTAGTAGAATTGCTTATCCACTTTGACCCCTAGAACATTTACAGAATTGCTCTTTTCCATGATATAGCCCATCCCCCTCCCTCCGCCGCCTGTTCTGTAGGTATGGCCTGTATTCCTTGTTCCTAGCTATGTGACTTTGCATTTGGCTGTATTAAAATGTGTTTTGTTTGAATGGGAGAAGCTTACCAAGCAATCCTGAACACTCTGTATGACTGCCCTGTCGTCATTATTTCTCCTTCCACCAACCTTTATGTCATCCACAAATTTTAGCAGCAGTGATTTTATATTTATTTCCAGGTAAGTGAAGAAAAGTTTTCCCTGACACCATCCCAATACAGTAACTCCACATTTAACATTGTCCCACTTAATGTTACAGAGAGTCCTGTGGCACCTTTAAGACTAACAGATGTATTGGAGCATAAGCTTAACGTTGTTTCAATGTTACATCCCTGCTCAATTAGGGAACATGCTTGTTTAAAGTTGTGCAATGCTCCTTTATAACGTTGTTTGGCTGCCTGCTTGTAAGATTCTGTGGAAGAGCATCAACTTTACAAGGGACCATTGCACAAGTTCCGCTTCGCCGCCTCCTCCCCCTCCCTCCCAGCGCTTCCCCCACCACCCAACAGCGCTTAGGACTTTGGGGGGGAGGTGTGGCGTGCTCCTGAGAGGAGGTGGAGTGGGGGTGGGAAGAGGTGGGCCTGGAGTGGAGCGGGGACAGGAAGAGGCAGGCCTGGAGCATTCCTGGCAAAATCTGAGCCTGTTCTCCAGGGAAGCTGCCGCCGCTGCTGCTGCTGCTACAAAGGTGCTTCCTAGCGTCCTTGCCTGCAGTGGGCTGTGCCTGTGTGGGGTAAGCCAGGGGCACTTCCCAACCACAGTACAGTACTGTACAGTATAATGCCTTTTGTCTGCCCCCCAAAAAATGTCCTTGGAACCTAACCCCCGCATTTACATTAAATCTTATGGGACAATTGGATTCATTTAACATTGTTTCACTTAAAATTGCATTTTTCAGGAACGTAACTACAACATTAAGTGAGGAGTTACTGTATCCCAAACAGCTATATAATGGTGAAGGGAGCACAATATGGAATTGACTTCTCAGGGGGAAGTTTTCACACATTAACAGTTCTTGCAAGAGGGAACATTGTGCTGTTTTTTTTTTTCTTTTAAGCATTTAAAACTGAGTGAGTAAACTTGTTTAGCTTGCCCCATATTGCTTTGACTACAGACCTTTGCCTAATATAGATGTGGGGGTCTTAGCCTGTGGCTTGGCAAGCATCCTAAGTTTTTGTCTGAGAGGCCTTCTTCCTGGATGGAAATCGCATGTGATGTGCTTTTTCTCCTGCTTCCAGTGAGCACTGTGCTCAAGAACAATGTCTGCCATACAAATCCTACCCCAAAGCGCCCTTGTAGGAATTAGGGTTGGACAAGGAGCCTTATGAGTTGTCATACTTAATTTCTAATTAGCCCAAGGTATCAAAGCTGACATAATCATTGTTTAGGCCACACCTTCTTGTGAGGAGAGAGGAATAATTTAAAGCAGGGGTTCTCAAACTTCATTGCACCGTGACCCACTTCTGACAACAAAAATTACTACATGACCCCAGCAGCCAGGACTGAAGCCTAAGCCCACCTGAGCCCCGCTGCCCTGGGCGAGGCAATTCCAAAGCCTGGTGGGGCCAAAACTGGAACTCAAGGGCTTCTGCCGTAGACGGAGGTCTGTAACCTGAACCTGCCACCCAGGGCTGAAGCCCTCAGGCTTTGGCTTTTACCCCAGGTGGTGGGACTTGGGCTTTGGCCCTGAGCGATGGGGCTTGGGCTTTGACCTCAGGCCTCAGCAAGTCTAAGTCAGCCCTGGCAACCCCATTGAAACAGGGTCGCAACCCACTTTGGGGTCCCAACCCACAGTTTGAGAACCGCTGATTTAAAGTAATCATTAGGAGCTGCTTGATCATGAAAACAAAACTCTCTTTCTCTTTATTCATAGCCCAGACAATTGCATTACATTTAGGGCTTGTTCCTGCAGTTATTATACAGACGAAACCAGGGCCGCCCAGAGTGGGAGGGGGCAAGTGGGGCAATTTGCCCCAGGACCCGGGCCCCGCAGGGGCCCCCACCAGTTTTTCGGGGACCCTGGAGCGGGGTCCTTCACTCGCTCCGGGGGCCCCGGAGCTTCTTCCGCTCTGGGTCTTCAGCGGCGGGGGGGTCCTTCCGCTCCGGGACCCACCGCCGAAGTGCCCTGAAGACCCGTGGTGGGGGGTCCTTCCGCCCCAGGACCCGCCTCCGAAGTGCCCTGAAGACCCGCAGTGGTGGGGTCCTTCCGCCCCGGGACCCGCCGCCGAAGTGCCCTGAAGACCCACGGCGGGGGTCCTTCCGCCCTGGGACCTGCCGCCAAAGCGCCAGGTCTTCGGCGGCAATTCGGGAGCGGGGGTCCCCGCTGCCAAAGATCCCAGGCCCCCTGAATCCTCTGGGTGGCCCTGGACGAAACACATGTTGATTTCAATGCTGTGCAGTACACATTATCACCTTGATTGTCAGAATATAATGCCAGCCAATGAACAATTTCATGTAGCCGATGTTTTGATAATTGAGGGAATTTTTAGGTGTAATTAATAGACATTGGGAGCCAAGAACCCATTTTGGAGAAGAGGAAGTTTTAGTTAATTGAATTTCAGAAAATCAAGGTTACACTGTATGCATATCTCTTTAACTCAGTCTCATAAGGCTAGAACTGAAGCTTTATTAAAATTCAAAGGACTCTTAACTGTCCTTAACTGCTAATCATTTGATCGTGTCTCGTTTTATTTCCAGAAAGTCATGTTGACAGAACGTTTTCTTGCTTATGTATGCAAAGGGAAAGAAGAGGGGATGAGAGCTGTGTCTTATCACCTAAAACTACCCAGACACTGGAAACTTCACATGACAAGTCATCACTTATACTGACAGAGAAAAATGTTTTAATTTTAGTTGTACTGTGGGGGGGGGGGTGATTGTGGGGTTTTGTTTTGTTTTATTTTCTTCCCCAACATGATTTTGAAGAGTTTCAATATGAATTGTAAATATATAGAAAAACCTTTTTGAGACCGCTCTGCCATTGTCTATCTTCAGCATTTCATACTCTTTTTATTTATTCTATTGCAATGTTTCCTAAAGGCTGGTCTACACACAAACTTTCACTGAAATATCTAAATCAGTTGTAACTGAGACTTCTTGTTATTTTGGTACCATCCTGTGAGTGGACATCCTTATTTTGGTATAAGCGTGCCTGCATTGATTTAGCTTATATTGGTATTTTAGTGACTTCAGCTAACTTGAAGTAGGACACTTTAATTCTGAAATACACAGACTTCCACCAAAGCAACAAAATGTGTCAATTACAACTGATTGAGGCTATGTCTACGCTACCATTTATGTTGGTATAACTTGTATCATGGGGGCAGGTGGGTAGTCAAGCCGATGGAAGAGCTCTACACTAGAGAGCTGACTATACAGTTGTGCCACTGCAGCGTGTGTGGTGAAAATGCTCTATGCCGACAGGCGAGAGCTCTCCTGTTGGCATAAAAAAACCACCTCTGTGAGAGGCGGTAACTATGTCTGCAGGAGAAGCTCTCCTGCCGATGTAGCGCTGCCCACACTGGCGCTTAGATCGGTGTAACTTATGTCGCTCAGTGGGGTTGGTTTATTCACACCCCTGAGAGACATAAGTTATGTCAACATAGGCTGTAGTGTAGACATAGCCTGAGTTATTTTGGTGCAAGTTTATATGAGAACGAGGCTTAAATTTTCTCTAGCCGTATTAGAATCTTTGGCCTACCTGCACCATAAAATACCTTCTAGATGAATTTTGTTTTCTTTTACTTGTCTTATAGAATCGAATTTTCCTTCCAGGGGCAGACTTTTTGTTTTGTTTTTAAATTTGTGAATAAATTGATGAGAGACTAATACCACCAGCGTGAGCCAGGCGTGGCCCAGGAAGGTGCTATGCATATTTCCACAGAGAGACAATACAGGATGCATTTCCTTATGTAGTGAGAAAGGGCAGAGAAGGCAAAGACTCTCAAAAATCTAGCATATAACTATGCTGGAGCAAGTGAACATCCAGTCATCAGGAAAAAATCTAGTAACCAACAGTGGCCATTAAAGATTGCTAAATACTGGGTAGACTTGTTTGGGAATGATGAGGAGCAGTGTGCTGCTGTAAATGGGACAGCATCTAGAGCAGGAGCTAGTGATGCCCAGCCCTGTGCAGCAAGCTTTGCCAAGCCCATCGCAATCTGAAATGAAGTAATTGATGTCATTATTTCTAAGTAGCACCTCGGAGCTTAGAAATCCAGAGAAGCTAGAGTGCTGGTAGTGAAGTTCCATGGCAAAGCTATTTTGGCTGTAGCATAAAGATATTTTTGAGCTCAGACCAGGGGCATGCAGGAGTCCACCACAAGATCCTCAGAATGTCAGACAGCAGATTATTTTCAGAGGACAGCTAGGTTAATTAATGTTCATGTATGAAATGTGCTCAGAACATAGTCCATGGATTAGAAACAATGCATCCACCTCCTCACCACAATCACCTGCCTCAGGCCAAACCCAGGAAAAGATATGGCCATTTAAGTTTTGCCTAAAAGTCAACACATTTGGATTTTGTTAGACCAGAAAAGCAAATTCCAGGATGAGGCCCCATCACTGACACCGCCCCTTTCCAGCCACTTAGACATTCAAATCTAGGGACTGCATCCAAGAGCCCTACAGCTGACCTTGACTGTAATGCCAGGAGGAGAGAGAGAGAGAGTTTCTCAGATAACCAGCAGGCAAGCCACTTACCACACAAAGACGTGGATTTCTCTTGTTAGCAAATAACTGCTGCCCGGAGAAGCAATCATTCCTGCTAACTTTTCTGTATTAAGTTGTATTGTTTCTCCAAAGAATCATACCAGTGTGCAGCAAATTTGGGTTTTTCCTGACTCCTCCTATGTTTCCACAGACCACCCCCTATTTGTGCTTTTTGGAGACACTTGCTTTGGAGCATTTTACTGCTGTAAGTTGGTATGACATGATACCAAGTAGGAAGTTTGGGCTTGTGCTCAGAGGTCAAAGGCAGGTTTTATAGTATGTTCCTATGGTTTTTAATGTGCCAGTCGTGGGAGCATGTGCCCCAAATTCCTGACCTACAATAGCCATTCTATTCCAATTCTGGGCTTTTTCTGAACAGACACAGCATGCTGTGCCTAACACCATGGGCATTTTCTCTGACATGCACAAATGGGGAGTAGGATAAGACCATCAAGCATATTTTCAGAGGTGAAAGGCCAGTATAATCATACCACATCCCCCTTTGCATGTATTTGATCTCATTCTGTTTCCTGGTACTACAAAGTTTCCTTGAGCCTTTCTGGTCATTTTGAATAATTTCAGTTGAGTAGTTTCAAAAATGCATCAGTGACTTAGGAACCTAAGTTCTATTGACTTTCAATGCTTTGACCTTTTATAGTTAGTTTTTTCTCATCTGTTCTTGATCATTCTCTCTGTAAACGGATGTTCTTTTTCAGAAAGGATTTTTAAAAAATATTTATTACGGCTGCACATATTCTGTAAGTTATCGCCTTCCTTTTGCTTTCCTAATGAAACTTATTGATGAATAAATCACTATGGGCTGGATTCTGAACTCCTTTTTGTATATTGACTACCACCTTACTCCATGAGCAGTCCCATTGATTTCAGTGGAGTAAGGTTCTATTCAACATGAGTGAGGATATTAGAATCTGACCCTGAGCCATGGCGTATTCTGCGAGTTCTCATTTACCTCTTTTGTTTCTGATAAAAGCCCCTGGCTAACAAAATAATATCTAATCTGTTTCAAGACCAGCCTGGATGATTACTGCATCCTAGTTAATATTTCATGATATTTGTGACCTTTGAGTTGTTTTTGTCAGCCTCTTTTTCCAGCACTAATAAATAGATAATAAAGCTGTCAGAGGAACTTTCCATTCATATATTGAACCCAATTTGTCCATCTTGTCTATTCTGTACTTCTGTTGTCTAGAAAGAGTTTAATATTTTGCCTTTTAAACTAGAAATAGAATGTTTAAATGGGTTCAGAAGAATCCAGGTGCTTCTCAGGTGAGGACTGGAGCTCTGATATTAGTGCCTCATCTTGCCGTCATTTAAATCAATCGACATTTTGCTTCAATGGGAGCAAGATCAGCCCCTTAATGCAGTCATTTTGATACCCAAGCACTAGTCCTTATAATAGCCTGTCTGCTCTTCTGGGGCCAGATCCTCACCTGATGCCTTCTGATGCTGTTGCCATCCCATTAGAAATGGACATCAAAAGTGGTAATCTCTAGAATAATGTTGCAATGTCTGAAATAAAGACTGAGTAGGAAATCCTGACTCCATGGAAGTCAATGAGAGTCTTTCCATGGATGTCAATAAAGGCAGGATTTCACCCTATTTATGAAGAAATGTAATTTCAGAATCATAGCTCTGAAAATGACTGTATCTCTTTGTTTTAGCCACTAAAGTCCTGGTATTTTATGGGATTTTCCAGTGTCTTAGGAATGTCTGTTTTTCATTTCATCAATCAAAATTATTGGGCTTACATATATTTGTATTTATATGAGAGAGAGAGAGAGAGAGAGAGAGAGAGAGAGTGTATCTCTTTTCCATGCAGAATATGAAGCATTCACCACTGCCTTCCATCTTTCCCAGTCTCCTGCTGCAGTCTTAGCATCTTCCCAGGTCATTTTGATTGCTTTTGATTCTGCTTTTAGTGTGCATTTACACACACACACACACACACACACAATATTTGTTCAGCACCCATTGCTATATAAAGTAGAGTTTGCTCTGTTTTCCAGACACAAACAGACCACTGTAATGAACACTCAGTGCGATGAATGATGTTTGGAGTATACAGAAAAGTCAAATAAGTGTAAACACGATCAAAGCTGTTCTTGTTCCGCGTTTCATGATAGATTTATTCAGAACATTAAGGCACTGAAAGAAATTCTCCACACTGAGAAATATGCACATCGTTGTTTGAGTCAGAAGCCGGAAGTAGTGACACCAACATGCATTATTTTAAAGTGCTACTTTGTCTTCTGTATGAATATTTCATTACCTTAAAAATGTTGTCACAAAGTGAACCACTCTTTGATTTTGAATATATAGCTACCCTAGGAAATGGTGTTATGTTATGACTTTTGTGAGAGGGTGTCTTGGTATCCATGAGTGTAGCGCATGTCTAGATATTGGTTCATTGCTAAGATGTTTACATCCGACTTAACGTGGAATTGTGCCAGAATATCTGCAGTAGACAAAAAAATCTTTTTTGGTATAAGAAATCTAAATTACTGATGTAAAAGCATAACATATGGTTCCATTTTTCAATCTCATTAACTCATCAACAATCAGCACAATCCATTCCCAAAGGTTCAGAAGCCTCTTTTCACATTCTTCTTAGTGTTAGTGCTACACTGTGTCCATTACATTAATATAGCACAGGCAAGTATCTATTTACTCTACCAATCCCAGAACATCCTGCAGGGTTTCTATGTCAGCTGGACTGGTCCATTTCCTGATCTTTGTGAGGAGGTTGCAGGGCACTGTTCTGTCAGGGAGATGGGAAGACAATGGGGAATTGAGAATCCAAATAGGGATTCTCTGTACTCCATGCCAAGGATGTGTTGCTCAAACTACTCATTGCCCAACTCTTTCAGTAGGTAAAAGACCATTTCTCTGCATCACAGATTTGAAACTAGCTTAGGTTTATAGTGGCCAGAAGTTCTCAGTTTGTGATGGCAATACCATGACCTCTATGAAACGAGTTGATAGTGATATAATCCAGTTC
Source organism: Chrysemys picta bellii (assembly GCF_011386835.1). Classification (NCBI taxonomy): domain Eukaryota; kingdom Metazoa; phylum Chordata; order Testudines; family Emydidae; genus Chrysemys; species Chrysemys picta. The sequence goes on from NC_088792.1 coordinate 81,789,854, forward strand.
CTAGTAGTCCAGTGTTCACATAATTGCAAGCATCATCACAAGTGGCATCACCTGACAGCCAAAGACTGAATGGGCCTCAAGACTAAAGAATCCTCTCACTTTAGAAGCAGGGTTTGGGAGCAGTGATGTGGGGAGATCTGCACTTGCAGCTGTTCACACTGTATCAGTTCTGTGGAAAAGGGACTTTCACGATTGGGGATGGGACCCTGGCATGTTCACCATTACAAATTTGTTTTCAAAATACATACAAGCAACCCACGACCATACAAATGTGTGAACTATCATGCTGTCTGGAGTGGCTCACAACCGAAAGTGCCAACCTCAGAGCAGACTTCCAAGAAGCAGGGCAAAGACCCCAAACTGGTTGTGTGTTCTGTAATTAGATTTCACCAAGCCAGTAACAATTGTGAACTCCTAACACACTATAACAGTCTTACCATGGAGTGCCAGACAGGCCCCCTGAGCATTCCAATCTAGCTTGTTTTCCAGGCAAGCAGGACTTAGTGACAGATGGTTGCTATACACCAAAGATCAGAAAATATTTAGGTTACTCCCAGTCCCAAAGGACCAGTCACTTACCCCAGATCAATTTGTACCTTAGATCTCACACCAAAGACAATGCTTGTAGATAGTAAACTATCTAAGGATTTATTAACTAAGAAAAAAATGAGAGCGTTATTACAAGATTAAAACAGGCCAACATATATACACAAATGAGTTACAGTTATGGTTTGAAAAGGTGACAGAGGTGTAGAAATCCGTCAGCTCTGAATGCCTTTTAGTTCTAACCCAGGTTGACTGTGGGGATCTCTGCTTCTGTTTCGTAGCTCCAGCCATGTGAGAGTCCAAACAGTAAAAAAGATGAACAATTTTCTTGTCAGCTATTTGTATTTCCTTCTTCCAGAATTCAAGCTAATAGACTGTGCCCTTTTGCACAAAGCTTGTTCGTGAGTGTAAGGGGGCAATTAACAAAGTCTTTGCATTGAGATGTCCCACAATGGACCATTTAGTTTTGATAGGCCTTTTTGATGGGCAGGAGATGGGCACTGGATTCACAGTTTCAGAGCAAACTTTTTTACAGTTACAAAGGGCTTGTCTACACATACAGCGCAGCATGTCTGGTGAAGATGTGTGATGCCAATGGGAGAGAGCTCTCCTGTCAGCATAATAAAACCACCTCTGCAAGAGGCAGTAGCTATGTCAGTGGGAGAAGCTCTCCTGCCAACATAGCGCTGTCCACACCGCACTTATGTCGGGGTAACTTATGTCGCTCAAGGGGTGATTTAGACACACCCCTGAGTGACATAAGTTACACCAATATAAGATGTAATTTAGACATAGCCAAAGCAAAAGCATAAATATTACCTCATAGCATGTGATAAAGAAAGTATCAGTGAGATCAATGCAGGCAGCAATTTACCAGCATTCCGTAAAGTCTAAATACTAAATATATTGTTATATGTCCAATACCCATCTTAACCATAGTAACATACAGGTGAAACACACTGGTTTCCAGAAATGAATTTGTCAACACTCAGCTGAGGCCTAAAGCCTTGGCAAGAACTGGCACCTGGTCTGCCAGCATCACATAAACCATACACAAATATTGCAGTTACCATTAAAACAGGGACTTTAAAAACAGGATTCCTTGACATTTATTTTCCCATTAATGTGCTCATACAATTCCTGTTACTGGGAGTTGTGTGTGAACATCAAGAGAAACTATACCTCCGACTTTTCACTCCTTTAATACAGGATATAGTAAAAATAAATACAGATGTTTCAAATCTTCTGACTACCCAGAGGATAATTCACAGATTAAGAAAGTGTTATTTTCCTGAACTATTAATAAATCATTATTAAGATTGTGCTAGTACATTTATGTACAAAATCTAACATGTCTTGATAGCAGGGAATACAGTGTGGGGTTTTTAAAAGTCAGCTTGAAGATTACTATTTAAAACAGACTCAAAGGCTTAGGGAGAAGATATGGATTTAGCTCCCTGAAGATGATAAGGAAAAATTGCATTGAGAAAACAGAGCAAGAGGTTAGTTTACTGCACTCTGGAAATGGCTGATATGAAAAGCAAAAGAATAGTAGTAAATCATAAGGTAATGGAAGCGAAAAGTCATTCAGTGAAATGCCCTGGAAAATTAAATGGAAGGAGGAAAGTCGTGTTCTATACACAGGCATTGTGAGTGTCCCCAGTGATAGACTAGTGTGCTGGCAAAAGGGCTTTAAGCAGAAGCAGAACATACTGGCCCTTCACATGCCCCTCAACCTGCCAACTTGCCACCACCCTGCATCCTGTGCTGCTGGATTCTGGGGAGCTATTACAAGCGGCACACCCTAAATTTTCACATGCTAAAATGAGGATAGGCTTAATTCTTCACCCTCAAAAAAAATAATAAACATCATAACAGCTGAAGATCATTTAACAAGTCAGCTGTTCTGTGGCACAGAAATCCTTAAAGTGACTCTTCTAAAAATGAAATGACAGCGTGAGTTTGGAATGAGGTCTTGTTCTCTACCATTACTATAAAGAAAGAGGAATTACTGTGTGCTCCTAGCATCTGCCTCCTGCATCAGAAGGGGGAGTGGGCATCTAACAACCCTCTGAAGAGGTCCTTTGCAAGCATAGGGGAGTGGGAATTCTGCCCCTGAAGAGGAAAGCTGTTTCGGGAGGTATGTGAAATAGTTGGTGGGGGGAAAGTTTTGGTTCTAGGGATCATGCTAGTTCTTACAGTATACAGACTAGTCTGTCCATCCATCATTTATAGCTCCCTGAAGAATTAGGTCAAAGGAGGGGGGTCTTTGAAAAGCTTCTGTGAAAGCATAATCTAAAAGGGATGAGAAATATTTAGTTTATGGCAAGTTTCACAAAACAAGTTGTGACCAGTGCATAACAACACTACATTTTAATCCACAGTATGTCCATTCCCATTGCAGACAGGGCCGGCACCAGGGTTTTTGCCACCCCAAGCAGCCACCCCCGCAAAACAAAAAAAACAAACAAACAAAAAAGCCGCAATCGCGATCTGCGGCACTTCAGCAGGAGGTCCTTCGCTCCGAGCGGGAGTGAGGGACCCACTGCCGAATTGCCGCTGAAGAGCCGGACGTGCCGCCCCTCTCTGGTGTGACCGCCCCAAGCACCTGCTTGGTAAGCTGGTGCCTGGAGCCAGCCCTGATTGCAGATATATTGGGAAATCAAAATGCAACAACAAGAAAACCCCTATATTATGGTAGCAACTAAGACATGTTATTGTTGCCCTTGAAATATTGGTTTATCTCATCACTACAACAATAGTTGTTTTTTTAATTCTCCCTGTGGACTTGGGAGTTGCTCAATTTTTTATGAACTACTACATTTATATCTTGATTAACACCGAAATAGCTGGTTTGTAAACTGAGCTTTTTTCAGACATATCCATATTACAATACTTTCTGATTAACATACACCATAATGTATTCTCCCATGCAAACACTGTTGTGTATAGAAATGAAAGGGTTCTAACTGGGGCATTTGTGCATGTTTATTGTAACATATTAATCATAAATGGGAGGCAGCCAAGAGAAGGCCTTCTCCAGTGACACAGGAGATTACAATGATGATTATTGTCAATGATAAGGAGCACTGACTGTGTGATTAATCTTCTCATTTATTCTCTGAAGATATTTCCTTCCAACATAATTTCTACTGATATTATGCAATTTACTGCCCTTTTTTATTTAATCAAAAATTTGGCTACCAAGGCTCATTATGACCCAGGACTGAAAAAGAAAAAGAAAAAAGGAAAAGCAATTTGATGCTCCAACCCAGAGAGGGCAGCCACTCCATCATACCACTCCTTAAACTTCCTTTATGTTCGAATCTTCAAGCCAGGAGCTTTGTGTTTCCATGAGAAGACAATCAAGTGAAATCATTCAAAGCACCTGACCGTACTTAGAGATGGTGGATCAAATTCTGCCCTCAGCTTCACCTATGGCTCTAATAATAACATAGTTACACTGTGGTAGCATTTTTTATTGGAGACTCTCAACATCTTCACAGAGTGGCTAATAATTATTATCCCCATTTTATAGATGAAGAAAATTAGATACAGAAAGATTAAATGACTTGCTTAAGGCGACACAGTAAGTCAGTGGCAGAGTCAGGAATAGACCTTAAGTCTCTTGACTCCCACTCTCTTGCTTTTAAAGCTGGACAATGCTACCTCCATTCACTGGGTGTGGATGAGGACAGACTTGGGCCTACTATGCCGATTAGTTGAACTATTAAATGGGAAAGACAATGCTAAAAAACCCATATGAATAATTATGGATAAAGGAGAACAGTTTCCTAAACAGCTCTTTTCTAGAAGCTTGGGACAACATTAATAGAAACATCAACGATTCCATCATATTTGATTACACACTATCAAATATTTCATAGGTCCTGCATGATCCTGTTAAGATTTCACAAAGATACGCCGCTGAGGATTAAAGGAGGGGCTGTAAGATTGAAGGTTGTGATTCTAAGTAGACATGATTGGGGCATCCCAAAGTCTGGGAATTTGTGCACATGCCTGCTCCATACATTCTGGGAATAATGGTATAATCGAGCCTGTCATAAATCTTGCTAGGGATCCATTGAAAAATGCACCTCCATTTAGGAATTTTTCTTGACTTCTCTATGGACAAATATGGGCCCCAATCCTACAGTGGGGCATGTCTGTGCAAAGCTCCTTGCAGGATGGAGGTCAGAATGGAAAAGTCCATACATTCCAGCAGTCACCAGATTTTTTGTCAAACTATGGGATGGTTCATAGTTTGAAAAAAGTTAAAGAATATGGAGTACTGTGCCATTGGAATCTGCTCATTCAACATGCCTCATGACTGGCAAAGGAATACCTGCCAAAATCCGTGTATATTCTTTCTTTTCTTCCTTCCTTCTAAGAGAATTTTAGTCTCAATGAAAGTTATCAGATTAACTGCCCTGACAAATGATGCCCTTTACCCACAGAACAGATAGTTCAAGATGCATCACACTGTTCGGTCAATGTGTGTCAATGCTTTGGGGAAAGGACCTTCTCTTAATAAGAAAATCCACTGTATGAACATTCGGTCCTTGGCTGCTCTGTGGAGACTGTGAACAAAGGTCCCAGCTACTGTCAATTGTGCATGATGTGGAGTTATGTGCACTGAAACCACTGGCTTATTTCACCCAGCACTTCAGATGGTAATGACTTTCAGTTACCACCTACTGGAGCTGGATTTGAGCCAGTGACCTACAGTTGTAAGGTTCTGTATTGCATTACTAACCCCTCTGCTATAAGAATTATTCAGCCTATAGTACTAGAATGTTTAACGATGTATCATTAGAATCTGCTCCCTGATGTGGTACTCTGATTCTTTTTGTTTTAATATAAAACCCTTTCATTCATTGACTCACAGTCTTCCTGCCACAAATAAATTTCCTGTCTTTCTTTCTAACTGTGGTGTCTTCACTACGGTCAACTATTTGGAACTCTGATTCCCTGCCTCTACATTTTAAAATTTCCCATCATGTTACATCTCATCTCAAAACCACTCTTTTAATGATACATCTAATGAAATGATGTCCCTTTTCTTGCCTTTTTAAAAACCATTATTTTGTTCACTTAAATACGATCAAATGTTGATTCACCTATTTCTTTTGTAAATTGGATAGTGTTATCTTTGATGACTGTATCCTCCTGTTTTCCTTCCCCAGCACTTTGAATTCAAGGCACTGTATGTATGTACATATAGGCTAGGTCTACACTACCCGCCTGAATCGGCGGGTAGAAATCGACCTCTCCGGGATCGATTTATCGCGTCCCATCAGGATGCGACAATCGATCCCCGAATCGACGCTCTTACTCCACCAGCGGAGGTGGGAGTAAGCGCCGTCGACAGGAAGCCGCAGAGGTCGATTTTGCCACCGTCCTCACAGCGGGGTAAGTCGGCTGCGATACGTCGAATTCAGCTACGCTATTCACGTAGCTGAATTTGCGTATCTTAAATTGACTCCCCCCTGTAGTGTAGATGTAGCCTTAAAAAAGAAGAAACCCCAGAATGGGCAATTGTGAAATAGCTGCCCATAAATGAAGTTTCTTTCTAATCCTCTCAGTTGGCTGTTGGCCTGTGCCCTAAAGCATGAATATTTCTATCCCTGACATAAAAAATTGTGTCCTAGCTAATGTAAAACATGGATGTTCTTAATAGCTATGTAAATGTCCAGTCCTTTGTTATTGTTTTATGAAAGTGGCTTATTAAGAGCCTACATTTTCCTTTGTCTATTTTGTATGCCATTTTCCCTTTCCCTTATTATTCAACTCCTCTCTAAACTAAACATTCCCAGTCCTTTAATCTTTCTTCATATGGAAGTCTTTCTATGTCTCTGATCATCCATCCCTCAACTCCTTGTATTTCTGCTATTTCTTTTTTAAGATAGAATGTCCAATCCCAGAGTAATTTTTGTAGGTGCTCTAAAAGAGAGAAAGAACAGCTGAATATGCAGATAGACACATAATCTTAGCTCAAAGAAACAGTGGGTAGTTAGAAAAATCCTTTTTTGATTTATAAAAAGAGCGAGAAAAATTTTTCACAATAAGTTTTCTGAGCTGTACTGTACTTTAAAACATCACTCTTCTAGTCAAACTTTCCCCAATTAATATTATGAAATTCAGGGGCCTGTTAGCAAAGCCTTTCTTCTGTTTATCTCTCTGGACTAGTATGCTGCTTCCCCTCTCTGCTTTATGAAGTTTTCTTACTGATTTTCCCCCTTCTCTGATCTGAAGGGAAATTAGCTTGAGAGGTAGGTGTGTAAAAGGCTAAGTCATGTACCAAGTAGCACCTGATTTGCAGAGGTGCTGGGCCCCCTCAGGTACTATTGTTCAGCTGGACTTTTGCATGCTCAGCCCTTCTGAAAATCAGACCCTTAATACCTGGTCGTTGGTAGCTGGCTCTTAATGAGATGCACTCTTTCCAATTACACATTTGCTTCCAATTAGCTCCCATGTATCCCATCATTAATTGAACACACTCTGGCTAACACAGGATAAAGTCTCTTTGGTGGATTTACATTATTTCTTTTCTTGGTTTGTTTATCTCAAGCTGTCTCAAACCTAAAGGTTTCCAAAAAGAAAAGGAAAAAATAATGATGTCTAGCAATCTTTTCCCTAACCTACAGGTCCTGCTATTTCCCTTTAAGTGGCAGTCAGACTAGCCCAATCTGACCTTTTATAAAGGCAGCATTGCAACATCTTTTCTGCTGTGTCAGCAGTCTTGTCAAAGGCCATGGTTTCAGGGGAAAATCTGAAGGGGCTGCTTCTCCTTCGGAGAAGGAAGAGAGGAAGTAAGGTTGATGAGCAAGAGAAAATGGGAGAAGAGGTTAGTGATTTTTTTTGTTCTTCGCTTCATTTAATTTGGTGGCCAGTGGCAAAAACTTTCTCATAGTTTCTAGGCTATGAGAAAACTTGCCAGGGACCTTCTTCAAACAAGCAAGGTAGCTTGAGGGCTGCTAGAAGGTCACATTTCTATTCTTGTGAATTTTAAAGTCTGCCCTTCTGAAGAAAGGGGAGAAAGCAAAGGAAAACAACATAAATCTTGCAGATTACAGATCAGAAACCCTTGTAGGCTTTTCATTTCATTCAAATATATCTCTTGGAGCACTGTATTCCTGCTATTGTGCCATGGAGCAAATAGTCAAGAGCTCAAGAGCCACAGCAGGGGCTAGGCTTGAAAACAAGCCCAGCTCCTGTTAAGGCACTAAACAACAAGAGCCAGATTTTCAAAAGTATTCCACACTTGGTATCTCCCACTGTAACACTGATGGCCAGACTATCAAATGAGCTTAGGGCCAGATTTTTAAAGGCATTTAGGTGCCTAAAGAGGCAGATAAGCATCTAGTGGGATCTTCCGAAGTCCCCAGATGCCTATCACCCAGTGATTTCAATGAGTATTAGGCACCTTGGTGCTTTTGAAAATCCCACTAGGTGCTTATTTACATTTTTAGGCCTTGAAACACTTCAACAAATCTGTCCATTTGTGCCCATGATGCAGCGTTCTTTTGACAATCTGGCCTATTATTTTGGTTCCTAAATGAGAGCTGAACTCCTCGAAAATCTGGCCTCTTGTGTTTCTTATTGTTCTCCCTGTAGTCTGGCTTTCTGCAGGTCCCGTTCCCTGCTTTGGTAAGTAGAGCCTCTGCTAAAGGCAAATGGTCCAGTTTTTTTGTCTACTGTATGCAAATATCTCCTATTGAAGTCAGAATTGCTGTAAAATTGTGGGTAGGGTGACCAGACTCTCTCAGTGAAGAACCACATCAGTTTTGGGAGGGTACTGTGCAGGCAGTGGGTAGGAATTTGAAGGGGATTGGTAGCTGGGGAGTTGGGCAAAAGGGGGATAAAAGTCTCCACTCTGTTCTCACCCAAACAATGTTCTTCCCTGACATCCTTCCATGGGCTGTTTACAACACTTTGAGTCAGTATGTCTGATTTCATGTATAGGGCAGGCTGGCTTGAGGACTTGAGTGGAACAATGACTTGCTGAGAAGTTTGAGTTGGGTAGAAATGGGCATTGTAACAACACAGGACCGAGTTTAGAGGCGTCCTAGAGATGCACAAAAGCTAAGATAGCTGTCAATTTCACATGTGTGTGGAGAGGGGACCCAGCTCTATCAGGGTGTGAAGATACACATACCCTGTTCTCAGGGAAATAATTAGATGTTTTCTTTCCTCTTCAGAAAAGACTAATAGACTTTGGCCTATTTTATAGGTTTGGTAAACAAAGAAAAGACCATGGATTTGCTTTATCTAGCTCTAGTGTGGTTTTTCATGCTTTAAAAATGGAAAGCTACAAAAACACATCTCTGGTTCGGAATACTGTCATGTGAATCCAGAAGTGGTTGGATCATAATCTAGGCATAATTTATTAACAGTAAACCATCAAAATGGGGAGAGTAATATCAGCTGAGATCTACAGGGTTTGGTATGGGTGCTAATTAACAAATTAATTGTTTAATGGAAATGCTAATCTGGAGGATAAAATAAATTATACATTGATCAGATTTGTAGAGGCTTGGCTGAAGCTACAGAATAATTGATCTGGAGATCTTCACATAAGAGGCACATCTAAATAGAGTGAGATTTTAATTTAGATAAATGTTAAACAATACACTGGGGGATGACTCTTAATACAAGTATAAAATGTAGGCTGCTGATTATAGAGCAATACTACAGTAAAGATAGTGGATAAAGAATGGGACACAGAACTGCCAGCTACTATGAAACGGTAAAAAGGGAAATGGTCATCTTGATTACATACAAGTGACAGCCTTTTACTGTGTACAACAATGGTGGCCATAATACTACTTCTACGTGCCATAGCAAGGCTGTAGATAGTTTAACGCTTTTATAGGAAAGGACTAGAACATAAAGTAGAATCTGAAGATGAGTGACAAATGACTTCAATCTCTCCTCACCTGCCATATTTAAAGACATATGTACAAGTGAGCGACAAAACAAAGGAAGCTATGATAACTGTCAAACTTTTATTTATTTGGTGACTACAAAGAAGGGTTTGTTTCTGGTGGTAATATTTAGAATGTTGGTACATAATATAATAAAGCGCTTCACTTATCTGGGAACTTACAATGGTGGGGGAGATCATGCATTTGAACACCTCTCAGATATTTTTAAAACAGAATAACAAGCTCTTCCTTCCCAGCTTTTGGGGGAAGGGGAGAGGGAAGGTGTGAAGAAAATGAGTCTTGAGTTTAGTTCTGAAAATAGTGAGGTCCATTGGTGGTTATTCTTGTCTCTTGTAGGAGTGAGTTCATAGACAAGTCCTGGGAAAGTTTAGTCTCCCTTACACTTGAACCACTCCTCTTGGTCAACATGTTCCCCTGGGATAGTGAATTTGATTGTCTTTGGAGGAGAAGTTGGGTATCTCGTAGCAGCACTGTATCTATAGCAGTCATGGGGACAGTGGTGCTGCCAAATAGTATCATGCTAGCCATTTGCAATTAGATACATATACTGTGCATGTTATTTCTGGAAGGGCACCGGTGAGTGCCCTGACATACATATGTATGTGCTCAGAGCATTTAGGCTTGAAATTAGATGAATGTTTCTAACCATCAGAGGAGTGAAGTTCTGGAACAGCCTTCTAAGGGGAGCAGTGGGGACAAAAAGCTAATTGGCTTCAAGATTGAACTTGATAAGCGTATGGTGGGGATGGTATGATGAGACTGCCTACAATGGCATGTAACTGATCTGTGACTGCTAGTAGCAAATATTTCTAATGGCTGGTGATGGAACATTAGATGGGGAGGGCTCTGAGTTACTACAGAAAACTTTCCCAGGTATCTGTCTCTTGGATCTTGCCCACAGGCTCAGGGTCTAACTGATGGCCATATTTGGGGTTGGGAAGGAACTTTCCCCTGGGTCAGATTGGCAGAGATCCTGTGGGTTTTTTCACCTTCCTCTGCAGCATAGGGCACAGGTCACTTGCAGGCTTAAATTTGTGTAAATTTGTGTGGATTCTCTGTAGCCTGGAGTCTTTAAACCAGGGGTCTCAAACACACGGCCTGCATGCGGCCCGTGGGGTTCTTTCATGGGGCCTGCCAAGCTCCCCCTGCCCGTGCGCCCCCCTGCCCACCCTGGTGCGCCGCGAGCCTCACACCACTCCCTGAAGTGGCTGGAACTATGTCCCTGCAGCCCTGGGCAGAGGGGAGTAGAGAGCTCTGTGCTCTCGCTTCCAGGCACTGCCCCCCGCAGCTCCCACTGCCTGAAAATGGGGAACTGGGGCCAATGGGAGCTTTGGGGGAGGTACCTGGAGGAGCAAGAGCAGCACATGGCGCTGTTCCTCCCCCCCCCCAGCGGTGCTGCCACCGCAGAGCTGCTCTAGGTAAGCGGCGTCGGGCCGGAGTCCACACCCCAACCCCCTGTCTGGAGCCCCCTGTCACACCCTGCACCCCAACCCCCTCCTGCACCCCACACCCCAACTCCCTGCCCTGAGCCCCCTGCTGTACCCCAACCCCCTGCTGCACCCCTCCTGCACCCCAATTCCCTGCCCTGAGCCCCCTGCTGTACCCTGCACACCTCCTGCACCTCAACTCCCTGCCCTCAGCCCCCATCACACCCTGCACCCCTCCTGCCCCCCCTGGGGGCAGGGAGGGGGCAGAGTTGGGGTGAGGACTTCGGGGAAGAGGTTGGAAAGGGCGGGAAGAGGCGGGGCTGGGGTGGGGACTCATAGAAGGGGTGGAGTGGGGCGAGGCCGGGGGCAGCAAGGGGTAGGTGTCAGTGATGCGGCCAATGCACTAGTCCTCATGGAGCCCTTGTGGTCATTTGAGTTTGAGACCCCTGCTTTAAACCATGATTTGAGGACTTCTGAAATAGACCCCTAACTTCTGGCTGAGTTACTGAAGTGGGTGGGTGAGGTTCTATAGCCTGCAATGAGTAGTAAGTCAGACTGCATGATCATAATGGTCCCTTCTGATCTTAAAGTTTATAAAGAAGCATTCTGAAAACTCAGATGTTGCTTTTCAGTGATTGTAATGTCTCTTTCAGTAAAAGTAAATTTTAATTTACACTTTTAAGTATATCCATAAGTTTAGGATGAAGTTTCTACCTTTCAAAAGTAAACAGGAAGTAGACTGGGGTTTAACCAGATTCAAACAAATCATGCTGATAGGAACAGGAAATATGTTAAACCCTACACTAACATTCCGTACTAGAACACATGTCATTTTAATGAAAGCAATATATGAGAAGGAAATTATCTGCAAACCATACTTCTTACACTCTAGGTCTGGGGACTGTTGTGTCCTGTACTATTTGTTGTTTGCACTATAGTTGTGCCTAACAGAACCAATCAAAGATCAGAGTCTGTTGCACTAGGCATTCTGCAGCCTTAGTTTTAATAATAATAATAATTAATAAAAAAAATTCTAGTCCCAAAGTTACGATCTAGGTTGTTACAACCTGAATTGTGAGGATGAGACAAACACGGTGGGCAGGAGAAGATAAAGCAAGGAACAGCCCACTACCATTGCTAGTATTGTTCTATAGGTACTGTGGCAGAAGTGAATCTTTGTATGTTACTCATTTCCTTACCTTGTAAGATCCCTGTGGTAGGGACAGTGTCTCTAGGTTTGTAGTTACAATTTATTTTATTTACATTTCTAGAAAGGCCCTAAAAAGAAGTGCCTGTCCTTCCACAATGGGGTCTTGATCCTGATTGGGGCCTCTGGCTGCTATTGCAATATAAACATTTGAATGACCATAATAAACTTCAACTTGCAGCACTCTTTAAATGTTGAGAAACTAGTTCCACAGTCTGGACCTTGACTTGTACTGTGCTAGCGGAACAAAATGGAAGAATGTTACTCTTGATGATAGTGGATGTCAGCCCATTCTGGGACTGATGGGTTTATTCTGCATTATTTGCTGTTGTCTGAACCAAATCATGGATCAATATTTCAGTAAACTCACTGATTTCTGCTGCCCCCCCCCCCACCCCCAGTCAAGATGAATGTAAGTTTATTATAATTTCTTTTAACTATATTGTAGGGCTTGAGGCCACTGGATAACAATGAGAAGATCTTATTGAACAGCTACAAGTAACTGGTTTTCAGATGATCTAATCTAGTTTGCCAGAAAAATACTAAAGGAGAACAGAGCCTTTCACCAAAAACTCTTGCATTAATGCATTGTGACAGTGATATATGTTAAAAACTTGTCTTTGCTTTCCTTTTGGTTAAAGAAAAAACAGTAATAAAATATGCATCACTAGTTTATTCATGTGAATTGTACTTGCCAAGAAAGCTAAGAAACACTGCATAATTTCATCTTTTATACATTGCTTAAGTATCTAAGCGGCTATTAAGAAAAATTGTAGAACTGTGATCCTGGCTATCCAGCAATAAGATGACACTGCTTCCTATGCTTTCAGAGCTCCAGCCATCTGGGTTACTGCAGATGACTCCCCTTGTGCTCAATAAATACCCATCTGTATCATACACAGAAACTGGCACACCTGGCTTACAAAGGATTAATGTAGGCATGTCCTGAAACAAGTCCACACACAGGAGACCCATCACTCTTGGAGGAAAGCATATTGGCTTGTTAAGGTATTTCATGGCTTTGAAATCAGGCATTTGTTGGTTCTGGATCATGGTATATTAGTCTATGTATTTCTGTCCATTCAATAATACTACTGCTCCTTTGGCTCTTACAGGAGCTAGGTGACAGTAAAGAGGTTGCATGGAACCGTTGTGTGCAAAGTCTGTTTTCACCCCTTGTGGAAGAGCAATGTTGAAGCAAGCTTGGGGGGTGCCTAATTCTCAGACTGAGGGCACCACTTGTGTTGATGGCTTTATTATTCTTACTCTGAATATGAGCCATGGGCTTACCACTGCAGAATACCTATAACAATGACTCTTATGCTCTGACATACCAGTATTAATACACTTCCTCTGGGTTTGCAGCAACATCTGTATTTGGCAACCAAGTAATTACTAATCCAGTTTTCCTTTTCTTTACCGTTCAGGTGGGCAGGCTAGTCACACAAATGACTGATCGGCTGGGCCACTGGCAGGCAGGAGGTGCTGGGGGCAGAGGGAGGAGCTGATGGGGGGGGGGGGGGGGGGGCTGCTGAAAGGTGCAGAGCACCCACTGTTTTCTTTTCTGTAGGTGTTCCACCCATGGAGTCTGTGCCTATGGCTGGATTAACCTTGAAAACAAACTACAATATTCTGTAGCTAGCACAGTTTGATCCTGGTCCATGACTGGTGATTCTAGGTGCTATGGCAATGCTAATAATAGAAAAATCTAACTATATAACCTAATAAAGAGAAGACCTTCCAGGAAGGCCTGCCTAGGGTATGTCTATGTTGAATTGTACACCCGGACTCAGATTTAAGCCCAAATCCCTCTAGTGTCAATCAGGAGCGGCGCCAGGGTTTTTGGTGCCCTAGGCAGGGGTCCTGCTGCACTCCCGGTCGTCATCGGCAATTCTGCGGTGGGGGGGGGGGTCCTTCCGCGCTCCCGGTCTTCGGGGCACTTCGACGGCGGGTCCCAGTGCGAGTGAAGTACCCACCACAGAATTGTTGCCGAAGACCCGGAGCGTGGAAGGACCCCCCACTGCCGAATTGCTACCAATGGCAGCAAAAGTCTCCCCCTCTCCCCCCCCCCCCCCAAATCCTGGTGCCCTAGGCCACCGCCTAGGTCGCCTAAATGGAAGCGCTGGCCCTGCTGTACATATACACATCTGCCTCACTCAGATCAGCAAGCACTCAGGACCTAGGTTCTATGATCCACCTAGAGGGGTGTCTGAGCCCAAGTCCCACTCAGATTGTGGTCCAAATGCTGTCATTTTGCAGTGTGGAAGCAGATCAAGCCACAGCTCTAAGTCAGAAGGTCTGTGTAGTGCAGTATGGATGCACTAGCATGATTTGTGAGACCTGGATCCAGCATTTGTAAGCCCAGGTTTACAATGCAGTGTGGATGCTCATGCGTGGGCTTGGAAACACTTGGAGTCCACAGGCAGAATCCCCCAGACCTGGATTTACGGGGGTGGTGTAGACATAGCCATAGAAATAGCAAAATATTTCTGTCAAATGGATCAATTTCTACTGAGAGTCACACAATAAAGGAATCAGTTCTTATATTCTGTAACCGTCCTTCAGTGTGCAGAAGGCCTAATATTTCTGGTTAATTAGTCCTTGGTTGCTGTATTGCTACTGCCCAAATCCTAGTCTTTACTTGAAGCCCAAGGAATTATCAAAGCTTACTTGAATAAGGACTAAAAGGATTTTGCCCAGTAAATTCCCATTGACTGTAGTGTGTTCTGAGTAAAGACTACAGGTTTTAATTAGCACCTAACCCCTCCCTTTGGCATTACAAGGATTTTGTCTCTTCTAGCAGAAATCGTCTGTAATTCTAAAAGCAGAGAATTCTATTTAAGATATTCAACTGAAAAATCTTTCACTGTTTTTGACATTCCCATAAAAGCCAGAAGAATGCTGCTACTCATCTGATCAAATTTATATATTTGAAGGGTTTGGGAGGAAGGTGAATACAGTAACTCGAAAGAAAATATGATTGCAAGTTTTACTCAAAGTGAAGGTGCTAGTTGCAGCCTAAGCTTTATATGAGTTTAAATTGTTATGCATTATAACCAGCATTTGTGACATCCAGCAGTTCCATATTAGAAAATGGCGACTAAAGTAACACGTGTGGATTTTGAGACCGATAAATAACCAGATTCTCTGAGGAACAAAAGTGAAATCAGACCTTGCAGTTGATGAAATGCAGCTAGGGGGGAGGAGGGGATATGCTAGAAACAGCCAACTATTTACTGGAGCTAAACAAGCTTTAAAAGGAATTAAGATTTAACTTCTGTAGTGAGGGGGATGGGAAAGTCACCAGCTATCTAATAGCTGCAGCAGAATAGTCTTACTAGAAATAGAATCGTCAGATCACTGCCGGAGAAGTGACTTGCATTCTGCGTGACTGCCCTGCTCCTGCTGTCCTTGTGGCATTTTAACACTGGTCATTTGTTGTAGACACTGCATTTGATCTTCCGGTTAACGCCAGTTGCACTGCAGAACAGGGTGTGCACAAGACTAAGGACTACCATTCTTTACAAGAAGATAGAAAAGATGCATTCACACTTCAAATTCCAGCCTGGGGAGCTTATTTAACAGTGCCCTAAAGAGAAGAATTGTCTAGCTCACTTTAATTATGGATAATCTAGTGCATAAATATCACTTCTCCTATTTCTCAGAGCTTCCTCTCAATGCAATTGGGAAACTTATATTAGAACTAAAAGAAAAGAGGACTCAAGAAAAGGTAAAAAGAAAAACCTCTTCAGCTGTAACCTCATAGATAGATCAACTAGTTTGTGGGAATGTGAAGTTTAGGTGTAATGATTTCTAAAGTCATTGTTCCTTTATGGCAGTTGTGTTTTATAGCTTCACAGGAACGATGTAGCTTTTTGTCAGGGGAAAATTGACCACTTAAGCCAATAATGTGTAGCTTTAAGGTAACTACTGAACACTTACAGCAGTTAGGGCCTGAGTCCATAGAGCTTTCTAACAAGTCATTGCCCATCTAGTAAGGATTGTGCAAAAAAACCAAACCCCATGCATCATTGCTGTATTGAGCCATATTTATAGCTATTTCAGTTCCTGAATCACTACCTCAATTCAAGGTAGCTGAATGAATGGTTTGATTCATATTTTGGATAGTTTTGAATCTACTTGCTATGCTAATAGAAGCATATTTAGATATCTGAAATTATTTGTGTGTGAGACATATATGGAGAGAAAGATGTTTGTCATAACTTTTGCAACTGGCAACAAGCTTGCTTATTTGCTGTCTTAATGTTGTAAGCAAATTGAGCAATCAGTAAAGATAATGTGCACATCTGATAATTTCAGACCAATGTTTAGTCCCCACTTTGAAGCAGACTTCTGCCAAAAAAAAATGGTGGGATTCTCCGCAGTAGGTTTATAACCTAATTCACTAAGCCTTCTGGTGTGAAAGTTACATGATTTGCATTGCTCTACACTTTTTTTTAAATTTTTGTTTAGAAACTGATTTTATAAATGTAAACCTGTTCATCAACTCTACTGCTAGTTGAAGGATGGGAAAGGTGTTGGGGGAGGGGCGGGGGGGAAAGAGATGGGGTGAATGTGGAGTTGAAACTACTCTGACTTGAGTGTCATTATTCAATATATGACCAATATCAAGGTACATGATCAGCATTCATGAGATGCCGGTAACAAGCTGAAATCTTTCATTCCTGTTAAAACCTATTCTTTGTAAAACACTGCTAGTCATAGCACTCTTGACTTAATGAAAGGGATGCATCATTTTTGTCTGCTGACCTTTCAACATATTTTGGACAAAAATACCAATGCTATCATTTGGAAGAGAAGAAACTACTTTTGACAGGTGATGTTTTCCCCTCTCACTAATGGTTTTTACAATAGCTAAAAATCCCAACTATGCACAGAAAAAGAATAGCTTGAGTTTTCTGATTGGTTTAGTCCCCATGTTTGTGGTGATAGTCAGTAAAGGAAGGTTTCCTTTAATTTACTCTAAAAACACTAACTGTTGAGTGGAATGCTGGTTGTGCTGTATGGATTGCCACGCACCGTGTTTAGGACAAGTTTTTGCTTCTGAAGGCCCCATTCCTTTTTCTAGCAGAGTAAATACTTAGGATCTGTTTGCTTAGGAGAGCTTTTTGGGAACAAGCCCATTCTTTCATAAATATTACCAGTGGTTTCCTAATCCCACTTTTTTAAACTTGCTGGCAGTTGTTTTACTCATTCTGATCTCAACTTAATTAAAACTGCAGATCAGAATGGCTGATAAATTCCTGCTACCTGGGCTTTTTTATGTTCAGATCTGGAGATTCCTGTTCTACTAGTAGGGTACTCTTCATACACTTGTGAAAGTGGAATGGAAGCATGTATGCTGGATTGTAGACTCGTTAACTATTCACTTTGAATCATTCAGAGAAGGTTTTGCCTGAACACTGAACTTGACTGTAGCTGTTTTCTACATAATTCCAGAGTCTCAAATGACCAGATTGCAGTTTGCCTTCATGCCAGTCAATCAATGGATAACTTATAGTTGAATTTCATAATGAAGCTTGTTTGTAGATCTGAAATATTGAAATAAGTCTTTTAGATGCAATATACTTTTGGCACTGCACTTCCAAACAGTGGGGGGACTTTTCCATTCCAATGAAAGAAGCATTCACACAGTCTTATTCAATTTTTTAAATCCCAGTTATGAAGCTGTATTTATGTAAAATAATATAAATTGCTGTTCATGGCCCTTTTTTTTTATATTGTCCTGCATTATGTTGTATGACTGCTGCCCACTGGGATGTCAAGAAAAGATGTATATTCAAAGACCCTCTTCTATGGATTTAACACTTTGATAAATCTATTTTAATGCTATATTTCATTTAATTTCTGTCTGAACTTAGCTTTACATGATTACGGTACTGAGATACTCCTCAAAGGTTGCCTGAAAACTTTAGGGAAACTATTTCCTTTTGATCACACTAAAGCTGTTTTAGTACCAGTGATGGAATTAGATCTGAACCACTTCAGTAAAAATAAAGCTATAAAATCTATATTGTCTAGAGAGAACACGATAGCCTGTGGAACTCATGGCTTCAATTACATTTTGTAGCAAAGAGCTTAATGGGATTATAAAAAACACTTATGGACAAGAACTTGAGGCTGGAAGAGATGGACACTCATGCTTCAAGGTATAGGCTATTCTCCAACAGAGTTAGGAAGAGCTTTTTCCACATGGCAGTTATTTATACCCTGCCCTACTGCAGGTTTTCTTGCCTGCTTCTCTGAAGCATCTAGTACTGAACAATGCAAGACACAGGATAGTCGACTGCATGAAGTCCTGATCTGATCCAGTGTCTCAATTATTCTGTTCCTGGTCTTCAATAATCCATCCATTCTCTTGCTGCCCAATTGCCTAATGTATTTAAATACATCAGGACTGTTTCTCATAATCCTAGCTTTGACTAACCAAATAGCATTAGCATTTTCTACATAGGTAACTAAGAAATTCATGAATGAATTTGGTTGCTGCTTTCTTATTTAAACTGTTAAATGCTGTCATGCATAATAAATCAACAAGGTCTGTTGATGGACTTGGTAGAAAATGCATGAAAACATGCATATTATGGGTACATATCAGAGGTTCTTTGAGAATTTACTTCTGTTTGCAGTTGTGATTAGGACATAATGCTATTTAAATAAGCCTTTTATCCACTCTGATACAAAGCAATTGTTGTTTCTTGTACAAATATCTTAAAGAACACTTCTTATTTTGTTACACACTGAATTCTTAAAGAATGACTGAGATTAGATTCCTTGGAAAGTGAGGTTCGTTACTACTATTGATGGTTGCAATACTGTTCAAACTGATCCTGCACTGGTTCCTGGCATGCCAAACCAGCCTCTGACAGTCCAAATAATGTATTATAATACACAGGGCCGGCTCCAGCATTTCTGCTGCCCAAAGCGCAAAAAAAAAGCCACGGCAGGTCCTTCGCTCCTAGAGGGAGTGAGGGACCTGCCTCCCCAGAATTGCCGCAGGTGCCACCCCTCTTCCTTAGCCGCCCCAAGCACCTGCTTGTTAAGCTGGTGCCTGGAGCCGGCCCTGATAATACAAGTTAATTCTTCCTCAGCAGTTTTTTATTTTTTTTAATCAGTAAGGAGTGCATATAATCTATGTTGGAAATCTGAAGATCCCAGGGGAAAGACTATAAACTTTAGGGGAAACATATGCACCCAAATGTGGGTATGGAGACCACTTGGTATAAGAAACTGTGACTTTAGCTTCAGGGATAACTGTTAGTAGTCCCAAAATAGCATCTGAAAACCACCATGAACCACTTTTCTGCAGTGAATAAGCAGAATCTACAGATGTGTGGTTTTAATAATATTGTAGGCTAATCTTGTTCCAACCCAGTTTCTAAGTAGGTAAATTAGAAAAATTCATTTTGCCCCTGCTAATAGTCACAATATATCTATAAACTAGACAATTTTTTCTTGTCAGGCTTATAAAACCTTAAATTTGAGGTGCTGTTTAAAAACCTCCATACTCTTGAACAAATACAATGGAAATAATTTATGCCATTTTACTTCATGGGGTATTTGCAGGGTTTTTAATGTGCTCTTCTCAAATAACTAATTTTTCAATTTATCTAGCAAGATAAAATATTACCTCATTGCTGGTTTGATTTTATCCAGCCCTATAAATTAGCATTTAAGAAAACGACTCTTGAAGAGTATTCCAAGGTTATCCGTTTCCAAAACGTTGCTGTAAATTTATACTTCCTGTTGTAGAAGCCAGATAAAACACTGTCACAGGAGGAAACCACAGGCTTTTTTCCCTAGCTAACATCAGCTTGAAAAGAGCATCTGACTTCCATTAAGGAAAATGGGAGAACTATTATGTGTTGAAAACTGCTAATGCAGGTAACTAGTAATTACATGTAGAGTAAATGAGATATTTATAAATTAAAATTGAATGGAAACCCACATAAATTAATGGAGAGATCCTATCTCCTAGAACTAGAAGGGACCTTGAAAGGTCATAGAGTCCAGCCCCCTGCCTTCACTAGCAGGACCAAATACTGATTTTGCCCCAGATACCTAAGTGGCCCCCTCAAGGATTGAACTCATAACCCTGGGTTTAGCAGGCCAATGCTCAAACCATTTTTTTACTCAGGAAAGAGTCCAGAGCTCAGTTCTGACTGGGGATTACTGTAAGGATGAAGCCAAGGAGTCTGACTGGGACGCATGGTCTAAAGTGGGAATCTCCTGGCAGACAGTGTGGAAATAGCTGTCAGCCAGGAGTTGAGATCAAATCTCATTGAAATGAACTCCCACCTTCTCCCCCCTCCCCAGCAAGCCTCTAGCTGGAAATGATGACTTGAGCAGAAAGCCCAGAAGCCACAGTTCTGTTCTCATCTTCTATGGCTATTAATGTATGTTGGGAGGAGGGTGCTGGCCCCATATTGTTGCTCTTAAATTAATAGCTGAGCACTGTAAAATCAAATCTGTTATCCTCAGCAACATGACAGTAGTGGTAAAAGCATGCAAGACCATCTGACCAACAATCCAAAGTACCACCAATGACAATCAAATAAAATAAGAGGGGTTAAAACCTTGGACTTTCTCGGTCTTTAGTCTGCAGAAGAACAAAGACAAGGCTGTCTGTACTAGAGGTTTTTTCTTTTAGTGCAGTTAAATGCTCTACAAAGCAACAGTTACTACAAGTGACTTATTCCTTTATTAGGAATGCATTAAGAAAACTATACAGTTCAATGAAAAGGTCTCTTATATTTCACAGAGAACACCAGCATCAAACTAAGCTTATTTAAAAAATGCTAATGCAGTTACCAGTATTTGCTTGTAAACTCTGCAAAAATGACATTTTAAGAAGGGCTGTCAAGTGATTAAAAAAAATTAACTGCGATTAATCACACTGTTAAACAATAGAATATAATTTATTTAAATATTTGTGGATGTTGTCTACATTTTCAAATATATTGATTTCAATTACAATACAGAATACAAAGTGAGCACTGCACACTTCGTATTTATTTTTGTTTACAAGTATTTGCACTGTAAAAAAAAGAGTGTTTTTCAATTCACCTAATACAAGTACTGAAGTGCAATCTCTATCATAAAAGTTGAACTTACAAATGTAGAATTACATTTAAAATAAAACAATGTAAAATTGTAGAGCCTGGAAGTCCACTCAGTCCTACTTCTTGTTCAGCCAATCGCTCAGACAAACAAGTTTGTTTACATTTGCAGGAGATAATGCTGCCCACTTCTTGTTTACAATGTCACCTGAAAGTGAGAACACGTGTGCTCATGGTGCTGTTGTAGCTGGTGTTGCAAGATATTTATGTGCCAGATGAACTAACGACTCGTATGTCCCTTCATGCTTCAAACACCATTCCAGGGGACATGCGTCCATGCTGATGATGGGTTCTGCTTGATAACAATCCAAACCAGTGCAACCGATGCATGTTCATTTTCATGATCTGAGTCGGATACCACCAGCAGAAGGTTGATTTTCTTTTTTGGTGGTTCAAGTTCTGTAGTTTCTGCATCAGAGTGTTGCTCTTTGAAGATTTCTGAAAGCATGCACCATACTTTGTTCCCCTCAGATTTTGGAAGGCACTTCAGATTCTTAAACCTTGGGTCGAGTGCTGTAGCTATCTTTAGAAATCTCACATTGGTACCTTCTTTGCATTTTGTCAAATCTGCAGCGAAAGTGTTCTTAAAATGAATATGTGCTGGGCCATCATCCGAGACTGCTATAACATGAACTATATAGCAGAATGTGGGTAAAACAGAACAGGAGACCTACAATTCTCCCACAAGGAGTTCAGTCACAAATTTAATTAACACATTCTTTTTTTAATGAGTGTCATCAGCATGGAAGCATGTCCTCTGGAATGGTGGCTTAAGTATGAAGGGGCATATGAACGTTTAGCTTATCTGGCACTTAAATACCTTGCAATGCCAGCTACAAAACTACCATGCAAATACCTGTTCTCACTTTCTGATGATGTAAATAAGAGGACAGAATTATCTCCTGTCAATGTAAACAAACTTGTTTGGCTGAACAAGTAGGACTGAGTAGACTTGTAGGCTCTGAAGTTTTGCATTGTTTTGTTTTTGAGTGCAGTTACATAACACACAAAAAATCTACATTTGTAAATTGCATTTTCACAACAGATTGCACTACAGTACTTTTATGAGGTGCATTGAAATACTATTTCATCATTTTTACAGTGCAAATATTTGTAATAAAAATATACACTTTGATTTTAATTACAACACAGAATACAATGTATATGAAAATGTAGAGAAAATCCAAAATATTGAATTTCAATTGGTATTCTATTGTTTAACAGTGAGATTAAAATTTTTTTGAATTAATTGCATGAGTTAACTGTGATTAATCGACAGCACTCCATTTTAAGTGACCTCTTGAAAGTGCTGCCTGCTGTGTGTAATAGTTACCAAGACTTTGTTTCAAACAGAAGTTTGCCTCATGTCTCAAGCTAAAACTTTCTCTATTCCCCTCCCTTCATTGCTGTGAAGCATGATATGCACTAATTGGTTGCTGTCCTTTATCCAATATATGGCTGCATTTCCCTGTGGTATCAGTGCTTTGGGACTGAAGGCATATTATATTTTCATTTAGAATCATTTTGAGACCTATGGTAATTTTTGCCTTAACTGAGTTGTTTGCTGCTCACTGAATTTCCTTAGAAAATATGTATCTGCCAATAGGGAGTGGTAGTCCAGGTGTTCCATCAGTCACGTTATGCTAATTCCAAATTTATTCAGATAGTTTGAGTTGTAATCCCTCAGTTACGTGAATTGTAGTGCTTCAGAAGCTAAATTACCTGAAACTGCAGTAAATATGGAGTTCTGCATTTAATAGATAGTATAAAAATATTATGGTACAACAGAGGTGCCTCAGGATCAGGGCCCCATTGTACCAAGTGCTGTATAAAACATATGAAGATATGTATTCTTGCCCCAAATTTATTTCCTTCTGGAATTGTGCTCACTGGTATCCAATAAATCTTAATTTGTTTTCCATCTAGGATAAATTCTTTTGCTGATTCATCTTCCTGTGTATTAGAAGTCGAAATTCAAGCCACAGCTCAAATGCCTTACAGTAAGCACAACATGCTAGCCCTTCAAGCACACATTTTAAGTGTACAAATTAAGGACCACTTCCAGCATTCCTGTCAGGAAATGGGGAATAAATGACCAGCTTGTGGGGGGGGGGGGGGGAGGGGCAGGGGAGAGTTGTGAAGCTCAATAGGAGCCTAATCCTGAGGTATTTGAGCACCTGCAATCCCCAGTGAAGTAAATAAATTGAGGATGTTCAGCATCTCTAAGGATTAGACTGCCATCCAAAACTACTGGCAAGTGAAGCTTGTTTAGCATCCTCAAATATTTGCAAAGGTGTTTGCTGTTCAAATCCCTGCATTTGTCCAAATAAGTCAGCAAATTCTTTGTCATAAAACAATGCACTACACTAAATTGGACAGTAATTCTAGGGGTACTGCCTTTTCCAGCAGCCTGGGGGATTTGAGACCATGACTAACCAAATCTTATGCTTCAGGGCTTTAGCAAGTCACCTGCAGGGGTCAGAAAGGAATCTTTTTTCCTAGATGTACAATTGATTAACACATAACTTGTGCATGGGGTCTTAGCACCACTCAGGTTGGGAAACCCTCTGAGGCCCCCCCAATGAATTGGCCCTAGGCACATTCCTAATCTGGCCCTGCTCTGAAGTGGTACAGAGAATCCTGTTTCTAGAATGTCTGGCTGGGGTTTCTTGCTCAAATGCTCAAGGTCATGCTAATTGCTTGATTTGGGGTTGGGAAGGAATTTCCCCCAGGTCACATTGCTAGAGACCTTGGTTTTTTTTCACCTTCCTCTGTATGGGGCATAGTTTGCCTGCTGGGATCACCTAGGCAAATGTCACCATTGCAGGGACCTCATACATGAGTGTAGTACCTTGGTCTTTCCTGTTCTCTGCCTATGGCACACCAGTTTAGTCTTCTGGGACTGAAATGCTTTGGTCTAACTGAAGCCTTTGGGGTTCATATCAGATTGTGGTGAAACTTAGTGGCGTATGATAGACACAAGGTCAGATTTGATTATCCCTTCTGACCTTTAACTCTATGAAACAGAAGTACAGAGTTTGTAAATTGACATGGTGCATGATAGAATTCTAGTCAAGTTTAGATTGAAAACAGAAAATTGCATATTCCCTGTATACATGTTTTTTCTTTTAGGCACTTGACAATACTGATGACAGTTGCATCATTGATGAGATGTCATTGTCATGTCATTCACTTAAGTCAGTATCACTAAAGTCATGGCTGAATGTGACTGTAGCAATGACAGCAAAACTGATTACTGAAGCAATTTCTTAAGTAGTTTTCTTCTTTTGCAAAATTTTAAGAAGTTAAATAGGCAACAGTAACACGAAACTTAATGAAGTCAATTTACCCAAATAATACTAAGTCTATGTAGATGACTGGTATATTAACATAATTATACAAATATTGGGTGTACAAAAAAGACTGCAAATGAGAAAAGCTGTTAAGATTTCAAAACATAAAAAACCCTGTTGCCTTAATCTGTAATAGCACACTTGCTTCTCTACTAGATATCCATGATGTACACACTTTGACTTGTAGCTAGTTTATCCATCCACATTATAATACATCTTAATCTAAGATTTCCCCCCCACACACCCCCACACAATAAAAAGTTGCTAGATAAAACCAGGGGGATTCACTTTGTGGAGACCTATCTCAAGAACTTGTTACAAATATTATGAAAGCCAATCAAAAAGCACTAAAATTAAGCTAAAACCAGGAGTTGGAGTGAAACTGTCCAAGAGCTGTAACCAGCATTAAGTGAGTTTACCCCAGCACTACTCATTAAATGTTCAGCTGTTGCTACCAAGCTATTTTGATCACAAACCTCAGATGTACAACATATTTTCCTCTTGATTCTACAGAAGAAAATGTAGTCTTCTAGCAATTTGCACAGTGCCTAGCACAATAACGCCACAATTCCAGTTGGGCTACTGGAGTTCTACTGCAATATAAACAAATAACTAGGCAGCAGAAAATGTTCAATTAAACTGAACTTGTCTACTAATCTTAGTGATAAATTCCTACCAAACAAGATAGATACATGCTGGAGTTTCTAGCATTGCCAATTCCAAGAACTCAAAAATCATGAGACTTGGAAAAAGAAATTTGGGTTTCTTTTTATTTGCAGCCTGGTTCTTGAGCCTTTACAGTTCACATTTTCAAGCTTTTCTCCCAGGTACTAGGGCTAGAATTCTATAATGAACACTGAGATTTCCCCACCCCCTC
Organism: Chrysemys picta bellii; assembly: GCF_011386835.1. Lineage (NCBI taxonomy): Eukaryota > Metazoa > Chordata > Testudines > Emydidae > Chrysemys > Chrysemys picta. The sequence goes on from NC_088792.1 coordinate 81,815,352, forward strand.
CCAATAACAAGTCCATGAACTGGCTCTTTCAGAAATATACCAATTATTGCAAGACTTAAGATTAAAATGTCAAGAGTTGGCAATGCTGCTATTAGTGCAGTCTTTCCATAAGAACAGGGCTGTCCCACTATCTCCCATGCACATGTTATACTAGATCTCTTCTCCACCTCCTCATCCCCATTCTGTGGATGCAAAGCAGTGGAACTTCTTATAGTTCTACACATTAAGACACACTCTCATGGGTTGGGGTGACCTACAAGCCTGGGTAAGCTCATGTTAGCAGAGCTCAAGCTATGGCACTAAAAATACCAGTGTGCATGTTGCAGCTCAAGCCTAAGGGATTGGGTGGGTTTGAGATCCTGAACTCAAGCCCAATGTCCATAGTGAGTCAGTGTACTTGGGTTAAGTATCAGAGGGGTAGCTGTGTTAGTCTGAATCTGTAAAAAGCTACAGAGAGTCCTGTGGCACCTTTGAGACTAACAGAAGTATTGGGAGCATAAGCTTTCGTGGGTAAGAACCTCACTTCTTCAGATGCAAGTAATGGAAATCTCCAGAGGCAGGTATAAATCAGTATGGAGATAACAAGGTTAGTTCAATCAGGGAGGGTGAGGTGCTCAGCTAGCAGTTGAGGTGTGAACACCAAGGGAGGAGAAACTGCTTCTGTAGTTGGATAGCCATTCACAGTCTGTTTAATCCTGATCTGATGGTGTCAAATTTGCCAATGAACTGGAGCTCAGCAGTTTCTCTTTGGAGTCTGGTCCTGAAGTTTTTTTTGCTGTAAGATGGCTACCTTTACATCTGCTATTGTGTGGCCAGGGAGGTTGAAGTGTTCTCCTACAGGTTTTTGTACATTGCCATTCCTGATATGCCTCTCTGCTATGTACATTGGCCAAACTGGACTGTCACTACGCAAGAGGATAAATGAACACAAGTCAGCTATCAGATAAACAAAGACTGTGAATGGCTATCTAACTACAGAAGCAGTTTCTCCTCCCTTGGTGTTCACACCTCAACTGCTAGCTGAGCACCTCACCCTCCCTGATTGAACTAACCTTGTTATCTCCATACTGATTTATACCTGCCTCTGGAGATTTCCATTACTTGCATCTGAAGAAGCGTGGGTAAGAACCTCAAAAGCTTATGCTCCCAATACTTCTGTTAGTCTCAAAGGTGCCACAGGACCCTCTGCTGCTTTGTACTTGGGTTGAGAGGCTCACTCCCAGTTGCAGTGTAGACCTACCCTGAGAGGCCAGTCAACTGGTAGTGGTAGTCTTATGCTATAGCTATATTAGGTCTTCCACCAGGTGTGTATGTTATCACTGCAACTCATTTAAGGGAGTCAGAAGGTTAATTAGTTTTCCAACAGAAATATCAATAAACTCTTGTTAATTCAAAGTCAAACTAAATCTGATAAATCGTTAGCTTTCCATTGTTCCAGAAATAAACACTTGACTCAAAGCACTATGAATCTAAAATACATGAGGTACTTGATACAATTTAAATTCAAGATAAATAAGACATTTGATCCCTTGTTACTAACTATGAGTATTTGTGACATTACCCAGTGTCTGGACTGTTGAATAGCTGTGTCCTCTTAATTCTGTAACCTGGGGTGCCTTTTACACTTTTTTGCTGTCAGAACATCCACTCCTGACCTGCTCACACAGCCTTCGGCATGCAAATTCACTCCAAGCAAAGTACATGAGCACTCTGACCAGTCACTCATGAATTTAGCTGCAGGATGACACCCGCAAATTTTTAATTCCAGCTTTGTCTATCAGAAATGTGCATTTTTGTACTGTTCAGCATGCTACTGAACAATGCAAGCTCACAAAGTCCATTTCATCAAAGGAAAATGATATATACACCATCTTTGCAATCCCAAATAGTTTCCCATACAACTTAAAACAATAAGAAAAGTAGATGTTTGGATTATCTTAACAACAGAAAGAACTTAAGTGATTACAAGTATTGATGCATAAGTCAGGATTGGTTACAAAGAAAATTAAGAGGTATTAGCTTGCATATTACTAACTTAAACTAAGTGAACTTAAAAGATGTCATGAGCAGAGAGATGGGAGGAGGAGAGGTGAAATCAAGTGTTTTCCTCCCTTTTTATAATTCAATTTCTTGTGCTAAAACATCCTTGCTCAGTCATGGTGACAGTCTGTTGTGGACATGAGGTTTGAATCATCCTTGTAATGAAATGTAAATTTCTTGTCTATACCTTCCTTTGGCTGGAGGATGGCTGCTTAAGTAGGTGATTGCCCATTAACACCTGTCTGGAGTGCTAGTGTGTCCTTGTCTCTGAAAAACTACTTTCTGGGTGTTGTAATTCTGGGTAACATATTTAAGTAACCTAGACTTATAGACCTTAAGGCCAGAAGGGACCATCATGATCATCTAGTCTGACCTCCTGCACACTGCAGGCCACAGAACCTCACCTGCTCCTGAAATAACCTCTGGCTGGGTTACTGAAGTCCTCAAATTGTGATTTAAAGACTTCAAGTTACAGAGAACTAACCATTTATACTACTTTAAACCTGTGAGTGATCCATGCCCCATGCTGCAGAGGAAGGTGAGAAACCCCCAGAGTCTCAGCCAATCTAACCTGGTGGAAAATTCCTTCTGGACCCCAAATATGATCATCAGCTAGACCCTGAGCATATGGGCAAGACCCATTAGACCGATATCTGGGAAGGAATTCTATGTTGTAACTCAGAACCCTGCCCATTTAGTGTCCCATCTCCAGCATTTGGGATATTTGCTACTGGAAGTTATCAATGGTCCATGTGCCATTGTAGGCAATCTAGTCATACCATCCCCTCCATAAACTTACCAAGCTCTGTCTCGAAGCCAGTTGTGTTTTGCCCCCACTGTTTCCCTTAGCAAGCTGTTCCAGAACTTCACTCTTCTGATCTCATCCAATTTTGAGCCTAACTTGTTGATGGCCAGTTTATGGCCACTTGTTCTTGTGTCCACATTGGTACTTAACTTAACTCTTCTCCCTCCCTGGTATTTATCCCCCTGATGTATTTATGAAGAGCAGTCCTATCTCCCCTCAGCCACCTTTTGGCTAGGCTAAACAAACCAAGCTCCTTAGTTCTCCTTTCATAAAATAGGTTTTCCATTCCTTGGATCATCTTAGTAGCTCTTCTCTGCACTTGTTCCAGTTTGAATTCATCTTCCTTTTTCACAGCCGCATCAAACTGACAGCTCATAGTCCTCCTGTGATCAACCAACACACGCAGGTCTTTCTCCTCCCATGTACCTTCCAACTGATACATCCCCAGCTTACAGCAAAAATTCTTGTTGTTGGTCCCTAAATCCATAACTTTGCACTATTAAATTTCATCCCCATTCTATTACTCCAGTTTACAAGGTCATCCAGATCTTCTTGTATAATATTCCAGTCCTCCAACTTTGTCATCTGCAAACTTGATTAGCACACTCACTTTTTGTGCCAAGGTCAGTAATAAAAATGTTAAATAAGATTGGTCCCAAGACTGATCCTTGAGGAACTCCACTAGTAACCTATCTTCAGCCTGTTAGTTCACCTTTCAGTATGACCCGTTGTAGTCACCTCTTTAACCAGGTCCTTATCCATCTTTCAATTCTCATATTAATCGCCATCTTCTCCAATTTAACTAGTAATTTCCCATGTGGAACTGTATCAAATGCCTTACTGAAATCCAGGTAGATTAGATTTATTGCACTTCCTTTGTCTAAAAAGTCAGTTATCTTCTCAAATAAGACCAGGTTGGTCTGGCATGATCCAAGTTTTGTAAAATTATATTGTATTTTGTCCCAATTACTGTTGACCTCTGTCCTTGACTACTTTCTCTTTCAAAATTGGTTCCAAGACTTTTTGCATACAGTTGAGGTTAAACTAATAGGCCTGTAGTTTCCTGGATCACTTTTCCCCCTTACTTAACAATAGGAACTATATTAGCAATTCTCCAGTCAGAGGGTCTGACCCCTGAGTTTAGATTTTTAAAAATCCTTGCTATTGGGCTTGCAATTTCATGTTCCAATTTCTTTAATATTCTTGGATAGAGGTTCTTTGCCCCCCCCTCCCCAATTTAGTCCCATTAAGCTGTTTGCGTTTGACTTAGATGTGGTAATTTCTACTTCTATATCCTACAGTAGAATCTTATAACTTCACATATAGTGTGGCTACACATTTTAACGGGATAATGATATTCAGCAGATTATGAATTTTCAAATGATAGCTCATAAGACCTACTTTCTATAAAATTTATCAGTCTTGTGAAAATGGTGACCATAATAGTATAGCCTGTTACAGTACTCATTAATTAAATACAACTTTAATTTTTTCCCTCATATTGCATTGGTCAAAATTTCTTTATCACAGGTCTATATGCTTCAAGCCCAGAGCTACAGTGACTTGAAAATAGGCTCACTGATGACATCAGAGCTTGTCTTGCTGCAAACCCAGCTTTCTCATGAGAAACTCTAACATGACTCTCCATTACAATAAAATGGACCTTCTCATAAGAACAGTAAACAGCTCTATGGATAGTAGATTCTTAATCCTCACATCTCTTCAATGATCAAGTAAGAAAAGACTTAAATAATTGTATGGGGGTCATGGAAGGACTTGTAACAATCATGGATTTCAACTAATTTAAAGAGCCAAGACAAGACAACACAACACAACTAAACTGCAAAATTTTAAAAGCCCTGAAACTTTTACAAACTGTTAACACACTGGGCCTACTGGAAGTTTCTTCAGAGTGAAATGGAAGTCCTATCCTACAACTTTAGGAAACTACATCAGGGATTTTGACATCTGCATATGCACAGTGTGCATCTTGTAACTAACCCAAGTCACTGCTCTGTGTTGGGGCTCATCAAGATTCTGGGAGAGTTCTGACTCTTCCCTAGATTGCTGACTTTCCATATAGCACAGACAACTGCAAAAACTAGACATGTTTAACATTCTGCATGTTGGTATTTCCTACTTCAGCCAATCAAATGAGTGACCATTTTTGTAGGGGTACTACAAAAACACTCAATGCCAGAAATGAGCTTCTGAAATCTGAACATAAATCTGTAAATTGACCAGAACCTATCAATATTATCTCAGATTTGGATGACTTTAAAAGTTTAACTGCAAACATAAAAAGAAACAAGCTTCTTCCAGATTTGTACATTTATTGCCAATTTTTGAAATCTAGAAACAGACACCTTTTAATTCTGATTTAAGGGACCTCACCTAGTCCTGGTTTATAACCAACAATGGGACATTGATGAATATGTTGCTGAAAAAGAAACTTCTTCTTTCAGAATAGGCAGTTGAAATTATGAATTTGTATAGAATGTCCCCACTACCAGATGGTAGGGAGGATTCAAATTCACTTGTAATTAAGCACGAGTTTTAACTCCTTGAAATGAAATTAAATTACCCCCCCACACCTCCCCACACTTTCTGGTTTGCTGAAGATATGCAAGAATGTGACTGATAACACGGATTGCAGTATGTAACCTTGTATCTGCCACAAATACATGCTAGAATATTTTCAGTAAACCAGGAGAGCTAGCAGACTTCAAAAGAAGGGTGGGTGTAGACATAATAGCCTTATTCCTTGCCCTCTCCCTGGCCAAACTCCATAGCCATATTAGCAGAGATTAAGAATAAAAACTTGTTCTCATCCACTTTCACTTCAGCATTTCATGTTATCTTAAAGCTACTGGTCTTTCATTCTAGAGTGTGTATTTTCTATAGAAACAAAGACAATAGCAAGATGCTGCAGCAATCGCTTAATCTCTACCCACCTTAAAATCAGACTTTAAATAGATCTTTTCTAAAAGGGGTGGAAGAACCTCTAAGGGAAGAATAGATTTCTATTTCAGTGCAAGTAGTAATTCCTTTTTGTAATAGAATGTGAATTGTCCTAGAAGACACAAGTTTAGAATAAATCTTTTGCCAAGAAAACTATAGCATGCTTCTACTAGATTAAAATGTTGGCTCAGTCTGAATGAATTTATAGAAACAAACCGTCACCTCTAAGAACTCATTGCTGAAATTAGCTTATTTTTGCCCGGAGCTGAAATCTTACAAGTAGGTAAAGATCTATTCATTAACTTATATAAATCCTCCTCACCCCAATTTTCAAGATCAGAACAGGAATCCTGTAAATTCCTAAGTGTTGAGACAGGTTTTTTTTTCAATATATGCAACATAAGTAAAAATCTTGGCATGTTGGCTTGGAATTGATTGAAACAAAGCTGCTCTACCACCACTAATTATTTTCATCTTGCTTCATAGCCTTATTGCTGGAATGTGTTTACGCTCTACCACTGACACTTCAATACTGTACCTGAAACCTTTTAATAACACTCTGTGCTGGAGTGCTCTTCTCCTTTATATTTTTGTTTTAAATTCAAGGAACAATCATAGTTTTCCTCTGAGCCATAGAACATCTTGCTCCACTATGGAACTGGTAGTCATCTTCCATCCCAGCACTAGTACTACATCATGGCTTAAAGCCATGGTTGGTGTTGAACGGATGTGGTTGAAATGCTGTAGCAGGAGCCTCAAGAAGGCATTGTGGCTGTCTCAGCTGGGCATCCTGCTTGGCATATGGTGCAATTGAAGCTTCTGTCCCAGGATGGTGTATAACATGCACTTTTTCTTCCTGGCCTGGCTAGCTCTGTTGGCTATTTCTGTGAGCAGGGCCATGGCACTCCACTAGTGTGTGTGAACAGGGGTGCCATCATGGGTGTTAGAGCCCTATGTACAATAGGGAGACTCGCCTTCTGTGAAGAGTCTGCACTTGAGAACCCAACTTGAACAGGGGCAGCTGAGAACATACTAGCGACAGTAGAAGAGCCTCACTTGTGTTAATGTAGGGGAAGAGCAGGCTGTCTGGAAAACCTGCACCTGAGTCTTTGACCTAATCCAAAATACAAGCTGCTCAAGGAGAGGATTAGCTGGGGTGTGCTCTGTATGAAGTCTTCAGGAGAAACAGAAGATGCTAGGGGGAAAGAATGTGAGAGCGTGAAATATTATGAATATGGAAGAAGATTAGACCTCTTTCCTGATTACAAAGTTGGAAAATGAATTAATCTAGTCTTGCTGACAGATAATTGAGAGGCTAGAGTCTGAAACATTTATAATTATGCTACAGGAGGAAAAGATGTTTCAACAGTCTAATGGTTAAAGAAACATTAAGCATTTTAGTGTTGGTCTCAGATTACATGAAATGAATCATAAGCAAGACTGGTGCAACCATTAGGCGAACTAGGCAGCCGCCTAGGGCACCAAGTGGTTGGGGACACGCTCAGGGGAGGAGGTGGAGTGGAGGTGAGCTTGGGCAGGAGGATGTGGGGAGGGCCACCTGCAGCAAGTGGGGGGCATGCAGGGGAACCACTCCCCACCCCAGCTCACCTCTGATCTGCCTTCTCCCCTGAGCACGCTGCCCCCGCTCTAATTCTCCTCTCCTCCCAGGCTTGCTGTGCCAAACAGCTGATTGGCGCCACAAGCCTGGGAGGCGGGAGGAGTGGAGCGGTGCAGATGTGCTCAGGGGAGAAGGCGGAGCAGAGGTGAGCTGGGGTGGGGAGCTGCTGTGGTGGGGAGGGGGTGCCACAGGGGGGCTCCCCAGGCAGAGGGGGGGGTGAGGAGCTGCTGCTGGGGGAGGGGCTCCCCCCTCCCCCTCCTCCTCCCTCCTATTCCCCTGGCCCACTCCCCTGAAGACTGCAGTCAGGCCTAACTGTGCACTCACCACATGATAAGCGGAAGGACCCGGCCCCAGCCTGCTCTGCTCCCCTGGCTCCTAGCTGCGCTGCTGGCGAGTGCTGGGAGGTGGTTCCCTCCCCCCCTCCCCAAGCCTGGGAGCCAGGGAAGCAGAGCAGGCTGGGGAGCAGCAGGGGGGGCTGGTCCCAGGGCTCTGTGGGGGAGGGGGGATGGCTACTTCCTGTGGGAAGTGGAGTGACCCAACCCCAGCCTGCTCCGCTCCCCTGGCTCCCAGGCAGTGGGGAACCGCCCCCCCTGCACTCGGCGGCGGCATGGCAGGGAGCCAGGGGAGCGGAGTAGGATGGGGCCGGGTCATTCTAGTAGAGGCCTGGGGCTAGCGCGCCCCCCTCCTCCAGTAGAGGCCTGGGGCCCCACACAGCGCTCCCCTTGGAGGCCTGGGGCCCCACACAGCGTGCCCCCCCCGTGGGGGGGCTGCATAGGGCACCAAAATAGTTAGGGACGGCCCTGGCTCCCCAGGCTGGAGGGGGGGTCGCAAGGTGGCAGTTTCGCCTAGGGTGTGAAATATCCTTGCACTGGCCCTGATCATAAGTATATGGTTACTGCATTGTCATTATAGGGGAGAACTAAGGTTGTTTGGGTACCTCAGTTGTGCATTTCTTACATTAAGGTTTCACTTATAAATCCCCTCCCACCCCCCCAAAAAAAATCCATAATTAAGGTTTCACTTAAAATAACACTTTGTGAAATTTTTAAAACATCACTGGAACCTTTTTACTCTTAACTTGCTGGTACATATACTCAAACTTAACTCCATCTTAGTACACTTTTCTGTTCTGGGAATTCTATGCACCAGGGGTTCTCAAACTCAGGGTCATGACCCTTCAGGGTGTTGAGGTTATTACATGGGGGTCATGAACTGTCCACCTCTGCCCGTAAAGCCCACTTCTCCTCCAGCATTTATAATAGAATTAAATATAAAAAATGTGTGTTAATGTATAAAGGGGCAGGGGTTGCACTCAGAGGCTTGCTATGTGAAAGGGATCACCAATACAAAAGTTTGAGAACCACTGCTATACACAGAGCTGAAGTGGCTGCCTCATTAACTGTCAAATACTATGATGGGTCGGGAGTGGGGGGAACTCTACAAATGATACAAGCCACTTACAAAATGTGCATTGCTATAAATGGAGATCTGCAGCACCAACCTTTCTCTACCTTTGGGTATGTCTACACTACGGGATTAATCTGAATTTATATAATTCGAATTTGGGAAACGGATTGTATAAAGTCGAATGTATGCGGCCACACTAAGCACATTAATTCGGCGGTGTGCGTCCATGTTCCAGGGCTAGCGTCGCTTTCTGGAGCGTTGCACTGTGGGTAGCTATCCCATAGTTCCCGCAGTCTCCCCCGCCCATTGGAATTCTGGGTTGAGATCCCAGTGCCTGATGGAACAAAAAACATTGTCGCAGGTGGTTCTGGGTACAGCCTCACCCCTCCCTCCCTGCATGAAAGCAATGGACAGCAGACAATCATTTCGCGCCTCTTTTGCTGGGTGAACACTGCAGACTCCATACCACGACAAGCATGGAGCCCGCTCAGCTCAAGACAGCAGTCATGAACATTGTAAACACCTCGCGCGTTCTCGGGGAGTTTATGCTGAGCCAGGACCAGAAAAACGAGGCGAGGAGGCAGCGGCGGCGGCAGCGCAGCGACAAGCGTGATGAGGACATGGACACAGACACAGAATTCTGTCAAACCGCAGGCCCCAGTGCTTTGGAGATCATGTTGTTAATGGGGCAGGTTCTATCCATGGAACGCCCATTCTGGGCAAGGGAAACAAGCACAGACTGGTGGGACCGCATAGTGTTGCAGGTGTGGGATGATTCCCAGTGGCTGCGGAACTTTCGCATGCGTAAGGGCACTTTCATGGAACTTGCTGTCCCCTGCCCTGAAACGCCAGAATACCAAGATGAGAGCAGCCCTCACAGTTGAGACGCGAGTGGCAATAGCCCTGTGGAAGCTTGCAACGCCAGACAGCTACCGGTCAGTCGGGAATGAATTTGGAGTGGGCAAATCTACTGTGGGGGCTGCTGTGATGCAAGTAGCCAAAGCAATCACTCAGGTGCTGCTACGAAAGGTAGTGACTCCGGGAAATGTGCAGGTCATAGTGGATGGCTTTGCTGCAATGGGATTCCCTAACTGTGGTGGGGCGATAGATGGAACCCATATCCCTATCTTGGCACCGGAGCACCAGGGTACCCAGTACATAAACCGCAAGGGGTACTTTTTCAATGGTGCTGCAAGCACTTGTGGATCACAAGGGACGTTTCACCAACATCAACATGGGCTGGCCGGGAAGGGTTCATGACGCTCGCGTCTTCAGGAACACTACTCTGTTTAAAGGGCTGCAGCAAGGGACTTACTTTCCGGACCAGAAAATAACCGTTGGGGATGTTGAAATGCCAATAGTTATTCTTGGGGACCCAGCCTACCCCTTAATGCCATGGCTCATGAAGCCATACACAGGCAGCCTGGACAGGAGTCAGGAGCTGTTCAACTACAGGCTGAGCAAGTGCAGAATGGTGGTAGAATGTGCATTTGGCCGTTTAAAAGGCCGCTGGAGATCATTATTGACTCGCTCTGACCTCAGCCAAAGAAATATCCCCATTGTTATTTCTGCTTGCTGTGTGCTCCACAATCTCTGTGAAAGTAAGGGGGAGACCTTTATAGCGGGGTGGGAGGCTGAGGCAAATTGCCTGGCTGCTGATTACAGGCAGCCAGACACCAGGGCGATTAGAAGAGCACCCCAGGAAGCGCTGTGCATCAGAGAAGCTTTGAAAACCAGTTTCATGACTGGCCAGGCTACAGTGTGAAATATCTGCTTTTCTCCTTCATGAAAACCCGCCCCCTTTATTGACTCATCCTCTGTAAGGAACCCACCCTCCCCCTTCCCCCAGCTTGCTTTCAAACCAAATAAAGTCACTATTGTTTAAAAATCATTTATTCTTTATTAATAGATTATAAAAAGAGGGAGGGAACCTGGGTGGGGTTTGGGAGGAGGATCGGCGGGAAGGAAAAGGCCACTAAAAAAAGGTTTAAAAAAAATGACAGCCTTTTGCTTGGGCTGTCCACTGAGGTGGAATGGGAAGGTGTACGGAGCATCCCCCCCCCCGCGTTCTTACACGTCTGGGTGAGGAGGATATGGAACATAGGGAGAGGGGTTATACAGGGGCTGTAGTGGCACTCTGTTATCCTGCTGCCGTTCCTGAAGCCCCACCAGATGCCGGAGCATGTCTGTTTGCTCATGCAGCAGCCCCAGCATTGCATCCTGCCTCCTCTGATCTTCCTGCCGCCACCTCTCATCTCGAGCGTCCCTCCTGTCCTCACGTTCACTGGCTTCTTTCCTATACTTTGAAACCGTGTCCTTCCACTCATTCAGATGAGTTCTGTCACTGCGGGTGGATTCCATGATTTCTGCGAACATCTCGTGTCGCGTCGTCTTTTTCCGACGCCTTATCTGTGATAGCCTTCGGGATGGAGGAGGGAGGCTTGAAGAATTTGCAGCTGCTGGAGGGAGGGGAAAAAAGGAGAGAATTTTTTAAAAAGATACATTTTGCAGAACAATGCTTATACGGTGACCAACACTATTCACATTACATAGCGCATGTGATTTCTGTGCAAGGTCGCATTTTGCCTCTTAATATTGAGTGCCTGTGGCTTTGCTGCTAGAGATCACAGACGCAGGTCTGGGCAACAGAATTCGGCTTGCATGCGGCCATGGTAAGCCATTGTCTTTCGGCTTCTGCGCCGTCCTTTCCCACATACCAAGCAAAGCCCGTTGAGTGCTGCGGTTTTCCTGTTAACATTCAGCAGCAGAAAACAAACTAACCACCCCCCACACCCATCCAATTCTCCGGATGATCGCTTTATCCTTCCCCCCACCACGTGGCTGGTATCAGGGAAGATCCCTGCTAGCCAAACGCGAAAAGCTCTGGGCCAATTCCTCCCCCCCACCACCCTCCGTGCTTGGCTAACTGCAGGGAAGGATTTCTTTTCAGCCACAGGCAAACAGCCCAGTAGGAACTGCCACCTCTGTCCCCTTAATTAAATTCCTGTATTTCAACCAGGTTACCATGAGCGATATCACTCTCCTGAGGATTACGCAGCAAGATAAAGAACGGATGTTGCTTGAATGCCAGCAAACACCGGGACCATATGCTGCCAGGCTTTGTCATGCAGTGATACCAGATTACTTGCTGCAAGCATGGCGCGGTCGAGTGTCCTATCATGGAGAACTGAATAAGGCTGCACTGCCCAGAAACCTTATGGCATGGCTTTTGGAGTACCTCCGGGAGAGCTTCATGGAGATGTCCTTGGAGGATTTCCGCTCCATCCCCAGACACGTTAACAGACTTTTCCAGTAGCTGTACTGGCTGCGAATGCATCCCAAGTCCTCAGGGCAAAGTAATCATTAAAAACCCTTGCTTTTAAAACAAGTTTTATATTTTAAAAGGTAAATATAAACCTGAGGTCCCCTCCATGGGGTCGTGGTCTTGGATACTGGGTTGGGAGTGTACTTCAGTCAGGCTGAGAAAAAGATCCTGCCCGTTGGGGAGAACGGAGTGCTGGGTGCTCTCTGCAAGCTCGTCGTCGTCGTCCTCCTCCTCTTCCCTGTCCGCAGAATCCTCAGGTGTAGCTGATGAGATTATCCCCGCCTCAGAATCCATGGTCAGAGGTGGGGTAGTGGTGGCGGCCCCCCCTAGAACTGCATGCAGCTCGTCGTAGAAGCAGCATGTCCGCGGCTCTGACCCGGAGCGACCATTTGCCTCCTTTGTTTTTTTGATAGGCTTGTCTGAGCTCCTTGACTTTCACGTGGCACTGATCTGAGTCCCTATTGCGGCCTCTCTCCATCATGCCCTTGGAGATTTTTTTTTTCAAAAGTTTTTGCATTTCGTCTTTTAGAACGAAGTTCTGCTAGCACTAATCCTCTCCCCATATAGCGATCAGATCCAGTACCTCCCGTACAGTCCATGCTGGTGCTCTTTTTCGATTATCGGCCTGCATGGTTACCTGTGCTGATGAGCTATCTGTGGTCACCTGTGCTCTCCATGCTGGGCAAACAGGAAATGAAATTCAAATGTTCGCGGGGCTTTTCCTGTCTACCTGGCCAGTGCATCTGAGTTCAGATTGCTGTCCAGAGCGGTCACAATGGTGCACTGTGGGATAGCTCCTGGAGGCCAATACCATCGAATTGCGGCCACGCTAACCCTAATTCGAAATGATAAAATCAATTTTGGTGCTATTCTACTCGTCGGGGTGGAGTACAGAAATCGATTTAAAGAGCCCTTTATTTCAAATTAAATGGCGTCGTTGTGTGGACGGGTGCAGGATTAGATTTAACGCTGCTAAATCCGAATTAAAGTTATAGTGTAGACCAGGCCTAACTGTAGTAGCATAAGCACTTTGATTTTACTCTCCTCTACAATGTGGGAGAGGTAAGAAACTGGATTTTCACTTTCTTCAATTCCTTCCACCAGAAAGAAATTACCTTGTTATGAGGGAACATTTTCCTCCAGAAAAAGCCAGTTTATGAAGTAGGAGGGAACAGGGTGCTTGGGGAGGCTGAATTATCATACTTAGAGTAAAGAAGTAAACCTTTAAAATTCATTTTTAAAAGAGGGAGGACCCAATGACATTCCCTTCGTTTCCCCAAATTGGATACCATTGTCTCAGAATTTGGCTTCTCTTGGCATCTCTTAGTTATGGACCATTTAAAAAATCCAGGGATGTTTTAGAGTATAGAATTAATAGTTTTTATAACCAGAAATTTTCCAGAATTTTAAAATATCTGTACACTTTAACTTCTTATGAGTAAAACAAAGTCCTGGGCAAGCTTTATTTTAGTAACTTATCAATGTCAATAATATTTAAACAAATCCATCTTTAAAAGGATGTTTCTGTGTGGGGGTGTGTGGGGGTGTGTGTGTGGGGGTGGGGGTTGGATTTTTACCTAAAAGGAAAGGGGAAAGTGTTTCAGAATATATTAATCAAAATGTAAGTGAGATGGGAATTTTTTGAAATGCAATATCAATATAAACTACCCCAGAATTTTATTTCAATCAATGTTCTGATTCTACGGATCAAAGATTTTTCAAATACCCATTGGTGTTTATGTATTTTTTGCAAGTGTTTTAGGCCTTGGCTACACTCGCGGATTCACAGCGCTGCCGCGGCAGCGCTGTGAAGCGTAAGTGTAGTCACGCCGCCAGCGCTGCGAGAGCTCTCTCGCAGTGCTGCAAGCAGGGCCGGCTCCAGGGTTTTGGCTGCCCCAAGCAGCCACACACACAAAAAAAAGCCGCGATCGCTATCTGCGGCGGCAATTCGGCAGAAGGTCCTTCACTCCTAGCGGGAGTGAGGGACCGTCTGCCGAATAGCTGGACCTGCCGCCCCTGTCCGGAGTGGCCGCCCCAAGCACCAGCTTGCCAAGCTGGTGCCTGGAGCCGGCCCTGGCTGCAAGTACTCCACCTCTCCGAGGGGAATAGCTTGCAGCGCTGCGAGCGAGCGTGCAGCACTGCAGGCGCTGATTACACTGGTGCTTTACAGTGCTGCACTCGCTGTGCTCGGGGGGGTGTTTTTTCACACTCCTGAGCGCAGCAAGTGCAGCGCTGTGAATTGCCAGTGTAGCCAAGGCCTTAGTTGTGGAGCTTGAATATCTTGTGGTTCTGCCTTTTATATTCCAATTAGAAGTTAATCACCTTCATTCTCCTTCTAATGATTCTGTTGGAATTGAAACAAAATAGAAAATGTTATTCCTTTGATTTGCAGACTAGTATTCTATTACATTGTGAGACTCCTGAGTAGTAGTTGCATATCACTGACCACAAATCTAAAAATATTTTTAGAAGAGAACTAACTTCCATTTTTAATTCTGATTTCTGGTATTTATCTTCAGGCTTTTAAAAATCTATTCTAACAATGTCCTGTTTGCCAAATAGCTCCTGCTAAAACCAAAGCTTTCCAGTGGAACCTGAAACTAATAAGGCTATCTTGACACTTTGGTTTTTGTATCAGGCTCATGTTAGGATCAGAACATTTCTAAAAACTGCTGCAGTGGATGGAGATACACTAGTATTATATAGGATTTTTTTTAATAAGCAGAACTCTGCAGATAGGAGTAGGGATGTTGGAAACAGAACTAGTCACAATTTCTTTTAAGGAATGCTTCTAATTCAGATGATATCACCAAATAATAATAGATACTTTAGGTCAGAGACTGAAGTTGTTTAGGCCCAAACGCTGAAGTCCTATGGTTTACAAATGTAAACACTGTTTTTTGTAGTGTCCTATTGGAAATCAAGTGTAAGTGGCATGTGGCTGTAAATATTAGCAAGAACTAAAGGGCTTGCACTGACTTTCCTTGCTAAAGAAAAAATGTTAATTGCTATAAACTTGCATACTGTGACTTAAAATAGCAATTGGAGTAGCTTTCACAAATTAAATGACAGGTTGTCCACTAAATGAGTCCTTATGCTGCTGCATTAATTTACTTGGTAAATTGAATTATCCTAGTTAGTTTTTCCCATTTATGCTAGCTCCATGTTCTTCTTCGGTCTAGCTCATTGTGGCTCCTTGACTACTGCTGATCATAGCAATGAGAAGAGATAAATATGGAGGTGCACACATGCAAAAAGACTAAGAATGGGCAGGATATCTTTAGTTGTGTTGCTATTCTTGCACCTTTTCCAACTGGAACTAAGTGGGACACAATTTTACAGATAAATCACTAAAATCTACATATTGGTGACCTACTGTTACAATGGTAGTCTTTTGGGATACTTTGCAGTGGCATCCCTAAACTCTATAGGCTCACTTTCAGACAGCATGGACCACCATCTGTCATGGCAACTATTTGGGCAGAGCCTGAAATCATACATTATATCTCTTTGGAACAACTAACTTACCTGTTCTCCTCCTCCCCTGAAAGCAGATATTTTCTATTTTTTAATATACTCAAATATTCCTCTTTCTGGTGGTTGGAAGCATATTAATCTAGGAAAGCTAGCTAGCCTATATGATATGCTAAAGCATCAGTTCAGTGTGTGATATTAGCCTTCATAAAAGGTGTGACTGACAGTCTTAGTGAACATCATAAAAGTAGCAGAGGAGAATTAGTTGGGATTGAGTCTCACAGGGAGGAATGATATTGATTTGTGGAGGCACTGGGCTAGGATTAAAATATTGGTTTGTTGATAAATTGCATAGTCAATTGCTTGACTACACTTTGGATTGTTATGAAATATACTCAAGACCAAATAACCAGTGTCAGTCAGGTGTATGAATAGGGTACAGGAAAAAGGTTTATATGATGCTAGTCTCTAAAAAGCAGTCCCATGTGCATGGTACATTAACCTTTTGCAGAAGGTATGCTCACCAAATTACACACCTTGTCTAAGGTCACTTAATCTGTGCCTCTAAAATAAGGCTAATGATGCTTACCTTCTCTGTATAATGTTATGTAGTACTTTTTAATCAATAGGTCTCAAAATATGAATATATTACAATCTGTTTGGAATAGGGACTGTCATCAAGTCCCACTGATTTTGCCTTAGATCCCTATGTGACCCCTTCAAGGCTTGAACTCATAACCCTGGGTTTAGCAGGCCAATGTTCAAACCACTGAGCTCTCCCTCCCCCTTGCCTTATCTACTGTCACATGAATGCTCTAATGCCAGCTTCAAGAACCAGCATCTCTGATATCAAAACACAGTAGCAAGGAGAGCTAAGGCCCAATCAGCCTGTTGGAATCAGGCCTGGTCTTGGGGTGCTGTGATGCCCCTGGCTCCAGGGGAAGGCTACTGAGAAAGGCAGGTTTCTCAGGCCTTGGCTACACTCGTGGATTTACAGCGCTGCCACGGCGAGTGTAGTCGCGCCGCCAGCGCTGCGAGTACTCCACCTCTCCGAGGGGAATAGCTTGCAGCGCTGCGAGAGAGCACTGATTACACTGGCGCTTTACAGCGCTGCACTAGCTGCGCTCAGGGGGGTGTTTTTTCACACCCCTGAGTGCGGCAAGTGCAGCGCTGTGAAGTGCCAGTGTAGCCAAGGCCTCAGGTAGAAGGAGGTTAGCAAGAGCACTAAGAAGGCAAGGGGAGGTGGTAGAGCATGCAGAAGGGGGGGGGGGGGAGGGTTACTCAGGGACGGGTGTCTGTGGAACCTGGCACAGGGGCTGTGCGGGCAGGGATGCGAGGTGGCTCACGGTGGCTGGGGATGTGCAAGCAGCTGGGTTGGGGACACTGAGGGGTGTGGGGAGAGGGGTGGGCAGTGGAGCGTGGAGATGCTCAGTGCGATGGTAGGGGAGGGGCTATGGGGCACGATTGACAGGAACGCTTACTTGGTAGGGCGGGGATCTGTGGCCGCTAGGGGGCAGCCGCGGGGGGGTCGGTCTCGGGTCAGGGAGGGCGGAGACGGTCAAAAGGGGATGCGGGGGCTATAAGCGGGCTGCGGGGAAGTGGGTCACTGAGGCTGGGGGGCTCCAGGTGGGCGGGCGCTGGAGCGTGCAGCACACGGATTCCCGGTGCGCGCGGGGGCTCCCTAACCGTTGGCTGCGGAAGGGTCGGTGAGCCCAGCAGCCCCGTGAGGGGAGGCAGTCTCTGCTCCTGAGACAGGGAGTGGCAGAGGCGCGCACGCGCGCGCTCGCTCCCGACTTTGGGCCGCGCGCCTAGGGGAGCAGGAGAAGGCGGCGGCGGCAGCAGCTCCGAGGCGCATGCGCACCTCCAACTCCGTCTTCACAACCGGCCCTTCCGTTCCCGGCCCCACGGGTAGCGGAAGTGGATCGAGCGCTCGGGGAGCGGGGATGCGTCTGTGCCGCCGCACGGAGCCCGAGCAGTGAGAAGTGCCGGGCGGCGGAGGAACCGCCGCCTGCGCCAGAGGCGTCTCGGGTGAGCGGTGGGGAGGGGGAGCGGGGGAGAAGCCGGTGGTGGGAGGGGGTCGGGGCAATAAGAAGCTGCGCGGGGGGGCGGCGGGGGGTATCGGGGGAGCTCCGGGGATGGTGGCGACCGAGGCCCTCACTGCGGGCAGGGAACGAGGGTGGTCACCGGGTCAGAGCCCCCGTCCAGCTGCCGCGCCGGCGTGGGGAGCGGTTCTCGGTGGCTGGGTACGGGGCGGCAGGATGATTTGGGGGCTTGGAGCTGCCGGAGCCTGGTGTAGGAAACGCGTCCTGCGCTCTTTGCTGGGGCGGTTTCTGTGCTGGCTTCGTTACTGATCTCCCTGTTTGGTGTGGCTGCTGGGTAACTAATCCTCCCGTGGCAGCTGCCTGCCAGCCAGCTCACCCCGTGTGTGTGTGTGTGTGTGTGTGTGTGTGTGTGTGTGTGTGTGTTAGTGTGTACAAGAGTGAACGAGCGAAGGGACCCGGAGATCCGCTTTTACTTTTGCTAGCGCCCGTTTCTCTTGCAGATGTTGCTGCAGGTGGGGGCAATGGGAGCTGTGTAACTGCCTGGGATCTGGGGCGGCTCCCCCTTCTCCTCTGTGCCAGCTCCAGTGCTGCTGTTTCTAAAGTCTTTGTAACTAACAACCCAAGTTGCAGTTTCGATGGAAAATGAAGGTAAAGCTCTCATCAGAGTCACTGACTTCATTGGAGCCCAGAGGGGGTGGTGGTAGGTCATACAGCTGTTTGTACACCACTCTAGGTTTACATGTTCATCTAGTAGCTGAGGGTTTTATGAGTTGCTGGGTCTTATTCTGCAATCATACCGTATGCATCATAGAGCTATCATCTTTGTGGCAACATCTGTTGAACATAATTGTGCTGCAAGCGTTTTGTTTTGTTCTGTTCATCCTCTGCAAAATATAGTGAAATAAATTCTCCTCCAGAATGTCTTAACAGTAAGTAGATCTTTGTGGTCTTATTGACCTTAGTTGCTTTGAAAATAATGAATTAAATAGGTGTAGTAAAACTAGTGAATTCTTTTCAATATTAGTTCTCTCTCCAACTAAGGAACAGGTAATCCAAATAACCACCAATGAAAGAACGAGAGAACTAATATTGAAAATTGGAAATACCTTTTTCCCCTTTAAATTGCATAATTGTAGTTCTGTTTTACGTAGAGGAAACCTGTTTTAACTCTGTATTGTGAATAAGTCATTACAATGGTCTTTAAACTCTGTTTTTTCCTAATTGAGTAACAGATGTTATGGTGTTCTGATGATTATGAAAATGCAGCACTGAGGAATCTCATGTTCGTAGTATCTTGAAACATTCATAACTATATAATTTTGTCAATCTAAAAACAGGCTGCTTTGTTGCCATGCTACTTCCTTTTAGGTAGGATATCTAGGTATTCCAGTAATAAACTACTAATAGTTCATAGATGTCGTCATAGTCCAGTGATGACCCCACACCCCCGCCTTTCCTATAGTTTGAACCCCCCACGCACATTTGTACATAGGCCATCTTAGAATCTGTAGAGCAGTGGTCTTCAACTCCCCCTCCCCCCCCCCCCCTTCCCCGGTGACCCAGTTGAAGAAAATTGTGGATGCCTGCGACCCAAAGGAGCTGGGGATGAGGGGTGGGGGTGAGGGCCGCAGGGTGCGGCCAGGAATGAGGAATTCAGAGTGTGGAAGGGGGCTCTGGGCTGGAGTGCAGGTATGGGGGTGGCCAGGGATGATGGGTGCAGGAGGGGGTTCCAGGTTTGAAGGGGCTCAGGGCTCGGGCAGGAGATTGGATTGTGGGGTTGGGGCATGGACTTACCTCTGGTGGTTCCCGGTCAGTGGTGCAGCTGGGGTACAGAGGCAGGCTTCCCGCCTGTCCTGGCACTGTGGACCGCGCTGCGCCCCGGAAGCAGCTCGCAGCAGGTCCAGCTCCTAGGAGGAGGTGCACAAGCAGCTCCATGTGGCTCTTGCTCACGGGCACCACCCCTCCGCCCCCCCAGCTCCCATTGGCAGGGAATTAGCCAATGGGAGTGCAGAGCTGCTGCTCGGGATGGGGGCAGCAAGTGAAGCCTCATGGCCCCCTGACTAGGAGCCAGACCTGCTGTTGCGCTGCACCCCGGAAGCGGCCAGTGTCGGAACAGGCAGGAACTAGCCTGCCTTAGCCCGGCAGCACCGCTGATGGGGGTTTTTAGCGGCCTGGTTGGCAGTGCTGACCAGTACTGGGTCGTGACCCACAGTTTGAAAACCACTGCCCTAGAGCAGTATGGTTGTGGTCCCTGAAACACTGACACCTTCCCTCACCCTGGGCTGAGAATCCCTGTTATAGTTCATGACAAAGTTAGTGTGTCAAAATTTGTCAGTTATGTTTGGATCCTCTGCAGATTTTTGGATAGGTATGTTTGTGGCTTTGGAGTTTCCTTCAGCTTCAGCTGAACTTAGACTTTTTTTTTTTCTTTTTTTCTTCTGACTCCTATAGGTTGTGATTCGGGAGCAACTTCTATTTAAAGCTAAGAAAATAGTGCTAAATCCAATATCAAGATGAATTCTACTCACAATGGAATGGGTTCATGAGACTGTTATGATAGACAGTTTTTAGTCTCTAAATTGACAGGAGTGCTGTTTTTCTTCCTCATTTTGTGTCTGAACTGTGTGTAGTTAGTTTCTCTTGATTGTGTGGGTCTTTCAGCAGCAACGGGAGAAATTACTTTAAAAACAGGGTAGTGATTGTAGAACCACAGAAATTTGCAGTGGCACTTGAGCCACTTGTAGATTTTAGCCTGTACAAAGTTAGTTTTTTTTTTTTTTTAAAGAAAGTTCATTACTTTGAAAACCTGAGAGTTCTACTTTGCCACTCTGATATTGTTAATGAGTTTCTTATATGGAATTTAACATTTTAACTGTCTTCTAAAGGAGTACTGTACTCTTATTGAAGAGCATTAATGTGGAACAGCAGGGAATGTATACTAGAGAACATCTCATAGTAGGACATAGACTACCCATTTGGAACCCTGGTTAGCTTGTTGCATTGATTTTCTTCAGTAATCTGCATTTAAAACATTTTTATTGATAAGAAATACCTAATTTGTTTAAAAATTGAGTCTATTGGAGCCTGAGTGTAAAAAAGATGAAAATAACATGTTATCAGTTGAATGCAGGTCAGCGTAAAAAAGTGTTTATCGAGCCTGAATCCTGTATGCTAGAAATCTATACAAAAATTATAAGCCTTATTTTTGTTCTCTATTATACTGTAGAGGACTAGTCTAGTCCAACTCTTCTGAACGTCAGTTGCATGAGAAGGGGATTTCTTAGTCAATTCACAGTGAGGAAAATATCTATAGGAATAAATTAGTAAAACATGTAAGCTTAATGATAAAGCTACATTTTGAAGTGGAAGTAACTTCTGGAAAAAAGGAAGCATCTTAAAAGATGAACAGCTTCAACCCTGTTAAATTTGGATAGCTAACACTTGCTGTGTTAATACACACTTTCTGTGTGCCATCAGCTCTGATTTATTTTCTGAATTAATTTAAGAAATGCCAAACCTGTTTTGTTCTTGCTGCCAAGATATCTCATAAGCAATTGCGCTACTGAACTAGTAACTAATACAATACAGTCTGTCTTCGTGAAGACCGATGCATTAAAAATAGTGTAGTGCTTTGAAATTAGGGTGTCCAGATGTCCCAATTTTTCTAGGGACAGTTTTGATATTCAGGGCTTTGTCAAGCGCTATATAAGAGGTAGATGGTGGTATTATAGTATGAATGATGCTACACCTATCTCATCTGCCTTAGGGTTAGTGAGAAACTGAGGTGCAGGCAGGGGAAATGAGTGACATACCTGAGATAAAAGGAAGTCTGATCCAGAAAGATATGTACTGTTCATTCTAAGTGATTTTATAATATCAGTTTTTTAAATTAAACTGTAATTCTTTGTAAGTGCAGGTCACATCTTAACATCTATGTTGTGAATTGTGAATGGGGAAGCAAGCGTTCAGGGATTGAAGTAATTGAGTAAGCCATGGTATTTATGGAAATGGGACAGTACACAGAGGTAACATTTTTAATATTTTATTGTCATGTTCCTGTTCCTCCTTTCACTTTTCAGTCTTTGAATTAGCTCTTCCAGAGGTTTAAGTGGTTCTGTTAATAAGCATATATTTTCTTGTTTGCACATCTGCTGTTCTGTCCCTTTCCCTCCCCACTCTTCCTTTTGCTGTTTTGAGCTCTTATCTTCCTTCTCTATCCTGGTCAATACTTTTTACAGCTAGATACTAGGAGCTTTCATTTTAACAGCTCTTCTAGTTATCCCGTCTGAAGTAGCACTTAATATTTTTTCTAGGAGAGAAATGTGAGTAAAGATTGCAGTTAGAACTAAAACCTTAGTTTCACATTTTGGAAAAAGGATATTAAATTCGTTTTAATAAGCTCTTGCTCTGAAACACTACTACTTTGGGTCTTGAGAGTGGGTTTTATTAGTCAGAGCAATGAGTTTAAATGATTCACCTTGAAAGTGAAAACATTGTTCTAATTGACATTAGCCTCTGCAAACTCAGTTTTGGTAAGCAGTGATGTGTTAACATAAAGGTATTTAATGTTGTCTTCCCGGAAGCATACATTTCCCCATTTATAATTCCCTAACGGAGTCAAAGTGAATGAGAAATCCAGTATTCCCAGAAGCTGGGATTCCCACCAGTGTTGTCCCAGGACCTTGCTTGTGCCTCCACCTCTTGTATTGAGGTTGACAAACTAGGAATGTTTAAGGTGAGGCTTGAGAAGAAGCTCCAGATGTTTCCTGGTTCCTTGACAGATAAGGGACACTAATCTCCTACAGCTTTTATCCAGTTCAAGAAAAACACTTCCACCCCCCCAACCCCGATCAGGGAGGTGATGAAAACTCAAAAATAAAAATCATGGAACACAGAACATAATAAGATTCACTTCATAAGCAAATACTTATTCCTTAGTCATATGCTGTTCAAAATAAAAAGCTTGCAATTCCATATGTAGAACACAAATGGAGTTCTCAGCCTATGAACTAGTCAGGCTTAACTTTCTTGTACCTGCCCTTAGATACAGATGCACTTTTACCAACATGTATAATAATTCTTTTTTGCCATCTATCTTGTTATAGGATTTTGACCAAACTAATCTGAATATGCTAACATTCTGGATTGTTGCTAAACTAGAGAGAAAGGAATGCAGGTTTCTGAAAACTAAACATTCTGATTCATCTCTCTAGTCTTTGACTTTATTCGCACAATTTTTCACCATTCTGCAACAAATTGTGACACCTTTTTTGGCAGACATAGGCGTGGTGTAGAAATCTGGATATACAACTAAATGTTAGGAAAGAAGAAAAGAACCCAGGGTTATTGTTCAGTTACCCCAGTTGAACCTCTTCATCCGGTTCTGAGGTCAAGCTATAATCTCTATTTGGGAATCAGTCATGCTGACAAGTGATGCTCTCCGACTTACGCAAGCATTCCATAAACCCATATGATAACCCAGATTGTTTTTCTGCCCCCCTTCCATCCCAGTTGTGTGGTGTCCCTCCCTCTCCTCCCCCCCCCTTGCTCAGACACCCCTTTCCCCTCCCCAGAGCCCAGGGATCAGGAGGGTGAGCATCAGGCTATTTCTGTCCCAGGCTTGCACAGAGTTTTCTATGTACCGCCCTCTCCTTCCCTTGGGGTATGCTGGGAACTACAGCTACCAGGAACCCTCTAGCTCCCTCTCCCTTCCCCCAGTAGTGTCTTCTATGGGCAAGCTGGGCTCTGCCAAGTCCAGTGCCCCCTAGTGGCTAGCAGCACTGCAGCCCATTTCTGTGAGGGAAAGGAAATTGTGTGAATGTTAATTTCTGCAAAATTCTTCATTGCACAGTGGCACAGAATTCCCCTAGGAGTAAAATAGGGCTGAAATACAGCGGACTAAGGATATAGAATAGAAATATAATTAGTCTGCCATTCTATCTGCACTGCTACAAGATTCCTAATTTAACTGGTTCACTAATCAGTCATTTACATTTAATGATAGCCATGTTAACAAATTACAGAAATTATAGCAAAAACTATGAATTTTGTCTTAGTTTGTATACTACAAGACAACATAAAGGCAGTGGTGAGAGTGTGGTTGCTTGGTATACCAGGATAAGGAAGGCATTTTGTGCATAGCAGGAAGTAATTGTTAAACAAGTGGTGAAATAGGAGAGGGTGGAGGTGATTTGTAAATATGACCCTAAGTTGTGGGGAAGAACACAAGCTAAAATTATACACGTAGACCAGAATGGAATGCTGCAGGAACTTGAAGCTGAAGATAAATAGATTTTTGTTTTCAGTAGGACAGGGTGAGCTGGTAGTGGAATTCAGAGATGGTGACATGATCACATCATGTGAATATAAAGTAGGTGGTGTGGGGGGAACACTTAGTAATTGTGGATTGGTATCTGGGGCTATGTCTACACTACAGTTTATGTCCGCATAAGTTATGTCCCTAAGGGTTGTGAATAAACAACCTCCCTGAGTGACATAAGTTAAACCAACGTAAGCGCTCGTATGCATAGTGCTGTGTCAGTGGGAGAGCATCTCCTGCTGACATAGCGTCGGTTTGCGGCGTTAGTTTTATTATGCCAATAGGAGAGCTCTCTTCCATCGGCATAGACCATCTTCACCAGACATGCTGCATCGGTACAGCTGCAGCACCGTGTGTGTAGATGTGTCCTTGGAGAGAAG
The DNA here is from genome assembly GCF_011386835.1 of Chrysemys picta bellii. NCBI lineage: Eukaryota > Metazoa > Chordata > Testudines > Emydidae > Chrysemys > Chrysemys picta. Next base: position 81,839,723 of record NC_088792.1, read on the forward strand.
AGAAGCCTCAGCAATGAAGGCATAAACTTGGGGGGAAATCAATATATACCTCGTTTATGACCTGTTTTGTAAACCATATTAAAAGGGAAATTTTACTGCTCTTCCATATTCAGCATTCAACTCTCAGAAGACTATTGAATACACTAACTTTTTAGCTCAACATCTGCAGGAAAACTTGTTACCATAAGCAGGCTAATTTTGCAGCAAACTAATGTTAAAAGAAAGAATGTCCCTGAGTTCAGTGTCCTGAAAATTTATTCCTAGGCATTGTAAGCTGCAATAAAAAGTTGCTTGAGTACTGTATATACTCATTCATAAGCCGAATATTTTTGGTAAAAAAGTGATGCATGAAAGAGCAGGGGTCGGCGTATAAACGGGTCTACACCAAAATTTGATTATTTTAAACTCTATGGAATCATTGAATTGAATATCTAATACATTGTCATTTTGTTTACCTGGAGCGTCTGCAGGCACGGAGCCCCTCAGCTCCCTTTGCCGCGGTTCGCCGTTCCCAGTCTCCACTTCCCGCGGCTTCCATTGGCTGGGAACAGCGAACCTGCAGACTCTCCAAGTAAACAAAGTCCCACCAGCAGCTTACCCTGACAGGCCGGGATCCAAAGTTTGCCAACCCATTTATTGATGTCGAGACTTCAGCCTTTTAAAGTTGCAAAGGCTTTGTTTAGTGGACTACATTGGCTTGAAAGGAATACTAAAAGAGCTGTGCTGCAGATCTGCATGACGTTTGATCCATGTATTTCACAAAATGCTATGCCTTACAAGCCAATCAGAAAAATACAATGAACGATAGTACTATAGCACTGGTGTCAATCTGCTACTGTGTAATTTGATCTCTTCATACATTTCTACCAATATGAAAATATAATGTGCAGAATCAATGGAATCTCTAATAAAATTTAAATAGCCTGTTATCCCTACAGACATGCCAATCTACAGGGCTGCTTTGAAATAGACAAAGAACAATAATAATTTGACAGTGATAAAGCAGGTGACATTCCTATATAAAGTCCTACAAAATCTAGAACTACAATAATCTATTTTCATACTAGTATTTAAAATGAACAGTGAAATCAAAAGAAAAGTCTTATCATGCAGTGTTCAAACTTAAAGTTGTTGAATATGCAGAAGCAAACAATTGCACCGCTGCTTGTGAATTCTGTATCAATGAGAAGCAAATAAGAGAATGGCGAAAAAATAAAACACTAAGACATGCCAAGAAGCAAGAAAAAATGTCCAACCAGGTGCGCTTCATTTCCTGAGCTAGAGAAAGATCTCAGTAATTGGGTTGTTGAATGTCGACAAAATGGGTACATTGTCACTGGAACTGGAATTCGTCTGCATGCTCTGCAAATGTTGAAAGACGACAAATACAAGTCAATAAAGTCTTCAATGTTTGTCGCATCAGCGGGTTGGTGTACTCGCTTCATGAACCGTCATGTCTGTCTTCGTCAGCGAACAAAGATGGCTCAAAAGCTGTCTAGAGATCTGGAAGAGAAAAATCGAATCTTTCCAAAGGTTTATTATAAAATATCGAAAGTAATATGCATTTGAATTGTCACAAATAGGAAATATGGACAAAATACCAATGACATTCGATCTCCTGAGCGACAGAACAGTAACCGGGGTTGGTGGGAAAAAAGTTTTTTAATTAAAAACCATTGGCCATGAAAAAATCTTTTTTTACTATGGTTTTATCATGTTTGGTAAATGGATCAGAGCTCCCTCCTGTTTTTTAAAAGAAAAACCTTGCCTAAAAACATGAAATTTCCTGTTGGTGTCATCGTACGGGCACACGAAAAGGGATGGATGGATGAAAGTGGGACTATTGAATGGCTGGAAAAAGTGTGGAATAAGAGACCAGGAGCACTTTTCAAGAAACCTGCTATACTCGTTTGGGACATGTTCAGGGCACACAAGATGGATGAGGTGAAAAATGTGGCCAAATATATGAAAACTACTTTGGCTGTAATACCTGGAGGCTTAACTTCAGTTCTACAACCACTTGATGTCTGCCTGAACAAACCCTTTAAAGACAGGCTACGCAAAATGTGGTCTGAATGGATGTGCTCAGGCATGGCGAAGTTGACAAAAGACGGGAATCTTATGAAGTCTGAAATTAGTCTGGTCGCCCAGTGGATCAAGGACGCGTGGGTGTCCATTCCCTCGGCAATGGTAGAAAATTCATTTAGGAAATGCTGTATCAGCAATGCACTCAACATATCATCAAATTATGGCATCATCTTCTGACCCAACAAAGGCTGCTTATAAGGAGTCTGAAGACGACACTGCCGACATCTACGATGACAACGCAGGTGCAGCTGTCACTGAAGCAGAGTTTAATGAACTGTTTGATGAATCAGAGACTGATTCAGGCTTCAAAGGATTTTAAGACTTTTTAGAGTCTCATATTATTCTAAGTTACTTGTTCTAAATATCCATTTACTGATTTTAAATATTGACTAATTTTGAAGGTGAATATTAAGTTATAACCGTTTTTTCGTGGATTACATTAAAATAATTCTAGCAAAACTTTTTTGAGTGTTTCTTGTGATGCCAAACTTCGGCTTATGAAAGGATCATACAGTTTTTGCTATTTTTACCTAACCATCTTAGGAGGTTGGTTTATGAACGAGTATATATGGTATATTGTTTTTAGTATATATTAAAAGAAATTGAAGCTGTGTGGTTGTCAAGGGTACAGCTGATTGTTTAGCAATATTCACTCATGTTCCATGAGCTAATAACAAGGTCTTCTACCTACTTTCTAGTTACCACAGTAGTAGTCATTCATTGTTTGCAAGCCATTCAGTTTTACATTAACAGTAATTTTTTCTTCAATTAATCCTTTGGCTTAAACTGAATTGCACACATGGTAATATATAAACTCATTTCTGTTTGCAAGCTTTCTAGTTCTAATACAATTTTATGTACTGCAGTTCAAGCTTACACATTTGTAAAACATATGTGGGATGTAGAGGCTTAATGTTTGTACTTACAGTGGCACCTTGCATCTGAGAAACTCAAATTGCTGCTTTATAAAGTGTGTGTTTAGGAAGAGACCATAGGGAGCCACAAAAAATATTCTTTCTTGGTCTGATCATCTCCTCCAAAGATCACTGCACAGCAAGTGATAACTAGCTCCCAGTGATTCAAGAGAACTGACTAAAATATTTTAATCCTCTGTACTTCCAAAATGTCCTAAGTGAATTGTAACTAGCCACAGACACATACCACTGACAATCTAGTAGAAAAGTACCATCAACTGCACTCTTCTCTCAATGTTCTGTCCCCAAAATGTCACCTCTACTTTCACCATTTCTCAATCTTGGTTTCTGGCAGAATATTTGACATCTTCCAGATCTTTCAACATGTACTTAGTGCACTGTTTCTTGTTCTTGGTTCCTGTCTTTGTCTTTCAGTGTGTTTGAGTAGTAGCTTGATTGTTCCACATGTTGCTTCTCTAAACCCCCAAAATGACAAACAATGGGAAAGAACCATGGCTGGCTTGGTCGTTCAGTCTGTGCTCAGGTATACTGGCATCCAGTAAAGCCTTTCAGTGAGCACCTCCATGCATTCTCAGCTGCTCTGATGCCAACTTTCAACCTTGAAGAGCAAGCTTTAAAGGTACCATAGTAGACGTCTTCCTGTGTGCTAAAAGATCTTAGACAATGACCTGTGATACCAGTCCATTGACAGCTTGAATGTTTTGAAATCTTCAAAAGATTCAGCTGTATTCCACACATGAAGGCCCTCAGAACAGATGTGGAGGATGAGGTTGTTTAAATGTATCTGTCACTCTTATTCTTTACTATGCCCGTGACTCCATATTTGTATTAAGGCATCTTTATTTGGGAGATGTTTGCTTTCCTTGCTGGCGCGCACAAACTCCTCATTCAGGAGATTTGCAAAGTAGCCACATAATACGGAACCCAGGGAATAATGTTTTGTGTATTTCAGTGGTTTGTCTTACCTATACTAGAGAATCTGTTCTTGAACTGAGTGCACAACTTTTCCACTCTTTATAAGAATGTCCTTGCATGCTCATGTTCTGCTTTAGGGTAAGTCTTCTCCTTCTCCTCCTCCTCCCCCCCCTCCCCTTCCACCTTGCAGGGTGGATAAAAAAACAATTATTTTTTTACAAAATCAAAAAACTCAGATTTATTAGTTTTTTTTCCTCAAAGCATTTTATAAAAAAAAATCCAATCTAAAGATGGTTTTAATTAAGATACATTATAGCTCAAAGATCTCATCATGGAATGGGGGTTATAAATTCTAATTCTATAGTATGAGACAATATATTCATGTAATGATTTAAAAACACGTTTTGTAAATGGGTCCCTAATCCATGAACTATTGGAACTCAATCTTATGGGGTTCCAGGGTCTTCTGTATAGATTTAGGTTAATCTTTCTATCTACCCAATGGGACTCAGTGCTCAGTCTAGAAGATGCCATCAGAGATGCTTAATTTTGCAGTTCTCAAACTGTGGATTTGTCTCTCCAGAGATAACATGCTTGTTAACAGCAAAAATGTTTTTAAATAATATATAGAGGTGAGAAATAACAGACCTCAACCCTGTTGTCCCTCTGCAAATTTGTGTACCCAGAGTCAATCCCTTACCTCGCTAAAAGTGCAAAGTTTCAAAAAGTTCAATGAATAGGAGATTGTTGGGGGTGGAATAGATCTGGACAAGGAGAAGAAGTCTGGAGATAAATGTGAGAAGGGAGGGACAGGCAATAGAAACAAAGGTGAAACGGTTTGAGCAGCATGTTCCAGAAGTCTTGAGGTCTTTCCGAGTGTAGCCTTCATAATTTGAGATCTACCATACCATTCTTTCACTAGAAGGGAAAACCTATAATGGCAGCAGGACGTAAAAGAGACCCAGTTTGGGAATAAGAGCTATTCAAGAAATATGTTTGATGTTTTAAAGAGTCACATCAGTGAACTGGTGGAAGTCACTTAAGCACTTGGATTCAGAGACTGTTGAAGTGATGATCTCTCTTTTAACAGCAGTAGCTTCTTCCGCCGGTGTAGAAAGAGAATACTTCTTCATTTGGACTAATTCATTCCAAATTGAGAGTGTTTGGGACCTGAAAAAGCAGGAAAGCTTGTTTTTTCTTTTCCAGATTCTGAGCAAACAGGAAAATGAAGGTGAAGATGACTGAGTTAGCTGCAGAAGCCAATATTTTCAGTTTCTCATGTTGACCTGGCTAACATAGTCAATTTAATTTTTTTAATATTTCATAACTATTTTAGCTAAACAATTTTAACAAACAAACCTGATTTTAAAAAACGTGAATGTTTAACTAAATTCAAAAATTCATATGCTTGTTTTGTTAAAATACATGTTTGCTGTTTTTTTGGGGGGGAATCCAGAATACATAACACTGCTGTTTTAGTTCAATAAAGCAATTTAAATATCTGGTGATTTTCACCTCCTAAGGGCTAGTCTACACTGGCAACGCTAAAGCGCTGCAGTGGCAGTGCTTTAATGTAGTTAGTGTGGTCACGGCGCTGGGGGAGAGCTGCTTTTTTTTTTTCCCCCCCCCCCCCCTTAAAACCCACCTCCACGAGGGGCGTAGCTTCCAGTGCTAGGAGTGTGACTTGCTGCGTTCAGGGGGTATTTTTTCACACCCTTGAGCGAGAAAGTTGCAGTGCTGTAAATTGCCAGTGTAGACAAGCCATAATACAGCATAGCAAGAAAATCCTCCAAATATTAACAATTAACCTGTTGAATTGGAGATGGTTCCCTTCCCAATGACTTCATAAATATCTGCTTTAATTACCTTTTGATAAATGAAATAACCAAACAATCATTCATTTTCTGATATAGCTGTAAAGCTAATCTGAAAAGTTTTCAAAATAAATCACTTTGAAAATGTATAGTGTGTACCTTCTAAAAATGAAACCTACATCTATCTCTGAGTTGTGAAGAATGTGTATTAAGGTTATAACAACCAACCAAAATACACTTTTATGTAGAAATCCATGATTAAATAGTCTTCCTGACTAGTGATTTAAATCATGATTTAATCAAATCCACAGTCACCTTGATTTCAGACTTCTCCAAGAAATCTCTCTCCGCTATATGCAGTGCATCTTTGGTATAGTAGACATCCTTTGAACTTTTGTAGATTCCAAGAACATGGAACTTCTAAAGTTGAATGCAAGATGAAAACCTCTCATTTGTTCTTTGAGGTTGTGTATGGTTACAACAGATTATGCTCTCATCCTACTCGTATTCTGAGTTGGGGAATGGATGGTGGAGAATTATTTTTAGTGTCTTTATTGATTTACAAATAATGTGAGGGGCTTATGACTGTCAGGGCTACTAGTTTATGGCTGGCATGCAAATGCCTGCTATTGGCTGGTGTCCAGAGAACTCTGAACAAAGCACATGGTTCTATCACTCCATGCCCTTATAACAAGAAATAAAGAATTAAATTACTTAATTTGTCTTGAAGTAGAGGATTAAATTGCCAATATATCTAGTAATTGTAGTCTCTTGCTAGAACTCGTGTGAACTGGGTGTATATATGCAGTGTAGTTGTAGCTATGTCTGTCCCAGGATATTAGAGACAAGGTTTTCTGAGGCTACTGCAGGAAACTGCCATATCTGTACAGAAGGTACTTGCACTGTAATCAAGCCATCTGTCTTTTTTTCATAAACAGATCGAGCTCTGTAAATTGCTTTCTGTAAGGCATTTTCTCTAAAGCTTGAATCATTTTTGACTTTTTTCTGTACCTTCCAATTTTTCAACCTTTTTTTTTTTTTTTTTTAACGTGGACACCAGAACTGTATGCAGTATTTGTCTCCCCAATGCCACATGCAGTGGTAAAAATCAGCTATATGATACCAGTGTCCTCCTCACTGCTCCTCTGTTCATACATTCAAGGACCACATTAGCCTTTTTTGCCATAATATTGCACTGGGAGTTCATGTTCACTTGCATGTCTGCTATGGTCCCTAATTTTAACTTTTAAACTTATGTGGTAATAGAAAACTCGAGGATGCGACTAGAAAAATAACCTTCTTTAGTTTGTGAAATAAAATGTAATGTTGAATGAAACTAACAATAAAATAAACCACGTAGGGAGAAAGCTGGCATCTTACAGATTCTTCCCTGCAATTTAAGTAAAACTACATGCTGTATCTTGTAAAATCCAGCACATCATTGGCTATTGCCAAGTCCTGACTGTCAGAATCCCTTTTGTTCCCAAATAAGTTGATAAACAAACTAACCAAAATTAGTCTTGTTTAATACTATGTACTTTTAAACAGATGTGGAGACTTGACTTGCATTTCTGATTTTTTTTTTTCTCCGACTAGTAAAGTACAAGACTCCTTATGTGTGTCTGTGATGCTAGATTGTGAAGTTCTAATTGGTCTGTACAGCTTATTGTCATTGTTACTGAGTTCACTACGCAAGAGGATAAATGGACACAAGTCAGATATCAGGAATGGCAATATACAAAAACCTGTAGGAGAACACTTCAACCTCCCTGGCCACACAACAGCAGATGTAAAGGTTGCCATCTTACAGCAAAAAAACTTCAGGACCAGACTCCAAAGAGAAACTGCTGAGCTCCAGTTCATTTGCAAATTTGACACCATCAGATCAGGATTAAACAAAGACTGTGAATGGCTATCCAACTACAGAAACAGTTTCTCCTCCCTTGGTGTTCACACATCAACTGCTAGCAGAGCACCTCACCCTCCCTGATTGAACTAACCTCGTTATCTCCACACTGATATATACCTGCCTCTAGAGATTTCCATTACTTGCATCTGAAGAAGTGAGGTTCTTACCCACGAAAGCTTATGCTCCCAATACTTCTGTTAGTCTCAAAGGTGCCACAGGACCCTCTGTTGCTTGTTACTGAGTTGTTACTCTGAAAATTGCTGTACCATTAGATTTCTCTGTGTAAATCCACCATGGGCTGCCAGGAGTTACAGCACTTCCCTGCTAGAAAAGGTAACTGTTCTCCATTGTCTCTAAATGACTGTATTCTGACTATATAATGGGTATGCTGAAGAGGTTGCCTGAAGCCAGGAGAACCAGTTTTCTCCAACCCCTCAACAGGTGTCTGTCACTTTAGAGCCGTGGAAAATCCCCAACAACATAACAAGGGAATCGGATGGTGGTGGTAGGGCATATAAATTCTAGGGACTCAGACACAAGAAGTTCTAGGCAGGTGGAGAGGAGCATATGTTTTTGTAGTGTGGGAGAGATGCTTTAGCTATGGGACCAATCAAGGTGAGAGAAAGCAAGCCTGCCTAGAGCTGGGGGAGAGGCTCTGAGTCAGAAGTCAAACCATGAGCTGTAGCAGAAGGTTCCTGGACATCCCCCAGAGAACCCCTGCCAAAATAATGCTCCAGAGTGGTGATGAAACGGAGGCAGAGAGATGCATGTAGGATTTATCTTTTTGTACAGATCTCAGCATTTCTTGTGCCACTGAAGAAAGAGCAATGGTGTCTTAAACTTTGCATAGACTTCTTGTATATGTTATGTGCTACACCTGTCATGTCCCTGAAAAGGTAAAACTAAACCAGATGCTCTTGTTTTCAGGTGGAGTGCTAAGAAATGGGGTTGTCTCAGGAGGTCAGTACTAGTTCCAAGGACTGGGCAGTTGGCGCATGAGGTCTCAGCTCTCAAAAAAGGGGGCTAGATAGAGGATCTGCACCCTGCAAGTGTGCCTAGGAACCCCAAGATGGGCAATACCTGCATTCTGTTCAGATTCTGGAGGCTTAAAGCACATGGGATCCAGAAGTTGTTTCTCTCATAGCAAGCTGGTGGGTGCCTGAAAGAGGGTATTTGACTAAATCTGTGACATTCGTAGAGTAAATTTTCTAGAGGGGCAAGATCTCCTTTTGTTCTGAACAGCACACGGACTTCTGATTTGGTGTGAAATTGTCTCTATTGAAACTTTTTTTTTTTTTTTTTTTTTTTTTTGCCATTAACTTCAGTAAACCCATGGTTTCACGCTGGGGTCTACATCTACATGCAACTATATAACTTATCTTTTAAAATAACAAAGTATTGTTGGGAGACTTTTGCCCATGCCTCCTCTTAATTCCCTTTTGCTAAATCTTTCTCTGCTGATTACCATCCCTGGTAATCAAAAGGACAAGTATCTTAAAGCTAATGCGTCTTGTTTGAGAATCTCTTGTGATGCTTATGTAAAGTTCATCTGAGAGTTGGGGGAGAAAATAGTGAACCCCCTCAATCAAGTTGACAGCTGCATAGTCTTCTAAATAGTTGCTTTGTTGTTTTGAATAACCATCTGTCTTTTTCCCCCCCCCCCCCCCACATCATTTTTGCTACTCATGACCTCTTCAGTATTCACCCTGGGCAATTGATTAAAGTCCTTTTAATACTGGTTTGGTATAACACTGGTATTTATTGTGGGAAATTAATACAGTAAAAGCTGTGTTATCTGGCACTTTACCAACCAGAAAGCTCTAGAAACTGGCATTTCTGATCTCCATTAAAAGTCTGGCTACCTGGCTCTGTGTGGTTCCCTGGAAGGGGGAACATGTCCCTATCGCTCTAAGGTGGAGGAATGGCCACTGGGGCTCTGTGCACTGTCCCTACCCCGGCCTGAGTGCTGGGAACCGCGGCCAATGGGAGCTGCAGGGGCACGCCTGGGGGCAGAGGCAGCGAATAGAGTGGCCTGGCCATGCTTCCGTCTAGGAGCAGCAGGGATATGTCGCCGCTTGCAGGGAGCCGCCCGAAGTGAGTGCTGCCTGGATCCGGCACCCTGAAACCCCTCCCATGCCTGAGCCCCCTCTCACACCCAAACTCCCTCCCTCCATTGGTAAGTATAAATCTTAGTTAACTGGAATTTTTGACTAACCAGCATCCCCCATTCCTGCAACATGCCGGATAACAAAACTTGTCTTCATAAAACAAATTTCCTCCCCCCGCCCCGCACAGAATGACTCTCCTTTGGAAATGGGCTTTTAGAATTTTTATATTTAACTCTTGGTCTCCATGAAGCCCTCTTTACTCACCTTTCTGTCATGCATGTGTGAAAGTTAAAAACCATTCTTTCCCTCTTATTTGTCTGAGGCAGTTTTTTCAAATGTATATTGGGTTGTGCTTGGCTCAAAATTTGTTCCTTAAGAGTGTATGCTAGGGAAGCACTTAGCTTTCATCTTGGCAGACACATCTCTTGTAAGTCTGAATGAAGTTCCTTTTCATTTTTCTAATGTTAGGACACTATCATTGTCTAGCACAGAAGAATATTCACGTACCACAAACAAGATTAAGATATTTCCCTCCAGCTCCTAAATACTTAATCACAGTGAAACTGCCTAGTAGCAACATGATAGGGAGGGGGCTGGTTTCATAGTGATTCAGCCTGAAGGTGTATCTACACTTAAATCACTACAGCACAGCTGGAGTGCTTCAGTGTAGGCACTGCCTGTTCCAATGGGAGGAGTTCTCCCATTGGTGTTGGTAATCCATTTCCCTGAGAGGTGGTAGCTAGGTTGATAGAAAAATTCTTCCATTGACTTAGTGCTGTCTACCTGGTAACTTAGGTTGGTGTAACTACGCCACTCGGAAGTGGATTTTTCATGTCCCTGAGCAGCAGTTATGCCAACTTAATGTTCTAATGTAAACCAGGCCTGAGTCTTGAAAATGCTACACTGATAAGCATTATGTAAGGCCCCCACTCAGTGACTTCAGTGGGCACTCAGACACTTAAGTTAAATCATATATTTAAGTGCTTTTCTGGTAATGCTTATAATTAAGTAACCTAACAAAGCTCCAGCATAATGCACCCAATGTACTGGAATTGTCTGGTGTTTTTAAACAGAAGGTCGATTTATCTGTACAAACCGACTCTGAGCTGAAGTAATGGATAGTTTTACATACAAAAACACTTAAAGTTGAGGTTGCAAGGTCAAGCATTCAAAGGTTAGGAAATGCCAGATATAAGCTTTCTACTGCACAGCCTCTCTTCTCATTTGTAATTACCATGTAATGCGTCTGACCTGTGGAGTTCAGAGGTGGGCCAGCTTTGCTTGGTCCTCCAGGACTAAGCCTTGCACTTCAGGCACCAGAGTTTCTGCCGCCCGTGGTGGAACAAATTGGCAATTCAGTTTCTCTCAATCACTTTTGTATTATACCTAACTTCAGGTTTCAGAGTAGCAGCCGTGTTAGTCTGTATCCGCAAAAAGAAGAACAGGAGGACTTGTGGCACCGTAGAGACTAACAAATTTATTAGAGCATAAGCTTTCGTGGACTACAGCCCGATATATGCATCCGAAGAAGTGGGCTGTAGTCCACGAAAGCTTATGCTCTAATAAATTTGTTAGTCTCTACGGTGCCACAAGTACTCCTGTTCTTCTTTTTACCTAACTTCAGCGTTTTCAACTTCTAGCTGCACTGTCCCTCACTTCAACTGAGCACTCATTAGAGCATTAAGGCTCTAATCCTCTGGTTCCTCCAGTAGATCACTCTAGCAAGCCCTCTGTACCTCTCCACAGCAGCAGAGAAGCTCTGTAAACATCAAGCCAAGTCCAAGAGCAGGTTTTCCAGAGCCTGAGGGCAAGCTGTGTCCTGCTGCTGCAAGTCAGTGACCCTTGTTGTGCCAAGATGTGAGTTTTGAGTTGGGCACTATGCAGGGGCCTCGCCAGAAGCTGACTATGCGAGGGTTTGACCAAGAGCCTCTCTCAGCCTGCATACTTGGGTAATGCTTGGAAACTCTAGTGGCTCTGGGTCCTCAAAAGACACAAGCATTCCCTTAAGAAATTGGCAGAACTTGTGAATGTCTTACAGCCTCAAGCACCTCTGTAATTGTCTATAGATCAGACAACTGGTTGATAGCATCCTGGAAACTGTTAACGGATGCCACATTTCATCTAGTTTATCCTTCCAATAGATTATAACATATCCACACCCTGAATGACCACTCTCCCAGACAGAAGGAAGAGTGGTGGTGGAAGAAGAGCGAAGTCTGAGGCCCCCAAGGGCTTATCTGCACTTAACATATTTCTGTATAACTTAGATCGCTCAGGAGTGTGAATAATCCATATGCCTGAGCAGCTTAAGTTGTACCAACCTAAGCACCGGTGTAGACAATGGCTTCTCCCCCCCCTATATAACTACCACCTCTCTGAGGCAGAGTTGTTATACCAATGGGAGAGCTCTCTCCATTGGCTTAGAGCATCTTCACCGCTCTCTAGTGTAGACTCCCTTAGTATGGGGGGAGAAATGGGGCACAGAGAGCCCCAGCCATGGGCCAAAGGAGGGGCATCAGGAAGGGGAAGATGTTAGTCTTTTCCATAGGACCCCAAGGGCTCACACAGGTCCCTTGTCATGGGGACTCTATATGGGAAAGGGAGAATAGGGGTGCACACAGAACTCCTGATATGGGTCAAGTGGAGTTATACCAAACCCCTGGCGGTGGGAGTTTGGGGAACCCTCATGGGGGAAGAAGACAATGGAGGACACACAGAGCCACTGCCATGGAGGAAAGAGACTGTTGGTGTATGCGGGGCTGCTGGTGTGGGAGAATGGGGGATCGTGATCTGGGAGGAGGGCAGGAATGGGGGTTGCACAGAACCTTGGATGGGGGAGATCGGGAGAGTTGCAGGGAGCCCATAAAAAGGAGGGGAACGGACGGGTGGCACTCAAGGGCTGGGGATGTGAAAAGCCTCTCGTGTACACATTGTGTTGGGCCTACATAAGATACAAAGTGTGCAGACCCCCGCCCCCAGCTTATACTGTTAATGAGCAAGTGATCTAAAAATCGGGCTTTGAACCCTTTCTCCTTGGCCTTCCACACTGAAGGAGTGTTTACTGGGGCTTCTCTCCTCACTGTGACTCCCTCACCGTGCTCTATATCAGGCTCATTACTCTTTTCCCTACTCCCCTAAATGGCCACATGTTTGTGTGTGCAGAGAAGTCTTGTCTCAGGTAGCTGTGGAGTGAGAATTGTGGATGTCAGCCTGTGGACCCTGTTAAGGAGCACTTAATGCAGTCTGTGCTTGGAACAGAAGCTCAGCTATGCCATAATGGGACTTCCTGGGGTGAGTGAGAAATCAACCCCCTTTCCATGTTAAAATGGCTCTTGACTTTACTAAAGCCCTAAAATACTCAGTGTTAAGGCTTTCAGTTCCCCCTTCCACTCTCCCCAAAAGAGAATGCAATAACTTTTCAGGAAAGGAAAGTAGTTGTTCAAGCATTTTTAGAATCAGGATTTTTCCTGCACATACAGGCTTTGAAGACATAAGATCAAAATGGGTACTTCTGGTTAAAACCAAATGTTAAACTAAAATGTTACATTTAAAAACAACTAAGTTGGGAGATTCCTAAATCTGAAGGTGGGTGCAGCTGCTGCTCCACTATTGAGATGCAGCCATACCTTGAGAAGGGGACTTCCTTCCAAAAGATCCCATACAAATGAGGACACTACATAGAAACCTCAAAATCTTGACTGAAGCCATTCAAACCAAGTATTTCCTATCCTCCTAGGGAAAAGCTACTTGGTGGAAAGCAAGTGGCTCGTTATCTAGCAGTATGATCCTTGCTTTGAGCACGAAAATGAAGGGAGGCATCAACCCTCATTATCAAATGTAGCATAGGAATCTGTACCAACACCAAGGTTATTCTAGATGGGACTGTTCCCCTAGCATGGGGGGGAAAAATCTACAACAGAAACTCCCAAGGAAGTCCTAGAATATATTTTCTTCCCAAATTGCAGGAGCCAACAAAATCCTCAGCGTGACAGACAAGCATCTATATAAGAGTTTGCTATTCCTGTATGAGACTCTTCCTTTTGATCTACCCTCTTCATACAGAGTCTGAAACAATGCTTGGTAGTAGTCCTAGCCAGCCTCACCTTGTACATTATGCAGCTCTACCTATTGATGGACAATATGCCAATATGTCATGTTCAGAGAAACAGAGCCACTCCCAATTATCCAGGTGTTGAAAATGATTAACCCATCAGTTGAAAACAAACTTTCTGAACCCAACGGAGAATGTTCAACTCGCTGTCAAAATAGGCATGTCTGTGGCCATCACTTCACCACCTTAGTAAGACTTAAAAGCCACAGCAGCTCCTGGTGACTTTAAAAAGCCTACAGGAAGGTATGCCTTGGATTGGGAGTAGGACTCAAGGTATGGAACCTTGGGGGAAGCTGGGAAGGCTGGGGAGTAGATGACAAATGACTTGGGAAGCTGCTTGGGGCAGGGGAAGGTTTGCTGGTACTAACTGGGCCAAGGAAAGCGTGTGTTGCTTTAGAAATCTCTACAGGCACCCTGACTTGGGGTAGTGGAAAAGTCCTACGGGCAATGAAAATTCCAATCCAGTTGACAACTTCTTATTGCTTTTGGCAACTGTATCCTTTTAATTAATCACTTGTACACTTGATAGCGCATCATAAATCCAAGGTCACTCTAATCTTTTATTTTCTGCAAAGAAGTAGCTTTGTAATGCTACCTATGAAAGTCATGGATTCCATGAGTCTCCAGCTCTTCCTGTGACATTTTTTTCTGCCTCCATCTTGTTGGTGGAAGACTTAGTCTGCATTCCTGCAAAGAAGGTGGTGCTGATAAAGATATTACTGCCATTCCCAGGAGGACAACTGAAAATCAAACCTCCCCCTGTAGAGGAGAGGTTTTTAAATTAATCCACTAGAGAGGTACAGTGGCCTCTGTAACCTGCTGCCTAGAGGGATCACCATTGAGACAAGGTTGCTGTTGGTAGAAGGATGCCTCTGAACAAGTGTCCTCATTTGGCAGGTGGGGTGGAAGAGACATTAATCACTTCATAGATGCTTATTGGGACTTAGAAATGCTTTAAGGGCTATGTCGAAGGGGAGTAGTGGATGCAGAATTGACTTTGGTGCTATGGATGGTATGTTGAGGATTGCTCCTTGCAACACTGCTGCTGGCACAGAGAGCAGATATGAGGGGAAATGAAGATGTCACTGTGGGATCTCTTCTCTGGGTGGAAGGGAGAGGTGAAGATGTTTCCATAAGTTCAAATATCTGCTTTAGGCAACTGTCAACCATAACTGTATAGAACGGCTACTTCCTGTACATAAAGGAATCTAGGTGTTGTGTGCCTTTTTAGAAGTGTGTATAATGCATACATTTGTAAATACGTAATTTGCAATCTTGAATTTCTTGATATTGAGAAATTGCTAAACTGGCATTAGCAATTTAAGTGGTTGTCAACTAAGGCCTGAATTCTTAATTTGGGAGGAGGAAACTGCTTTGGTGGGGGGGGGGGGGGGGGGGGGGGGAGGTTGGGAAGGGGAGGTGGGAGGGTGGCAGGAAATGCTTTCAGTCCTTAATAGATAATTTACCTTCTCTGCAATTCCATTAAATATCCTTGCCAGCAGAAAGAAGAATCTTCAGTACAGTGCTGACCCACACTACTGATATTTCACAATGCTAAACATCTTACTGCTCTGCACAGTTTATGAATTATGATATGAGACACTTACCGCACCTGACTCTGATTAGAATACTGGCTGATGTAGGCTTTTTGCATATTATAACTGTTCATTTACAAAAACTTTTTAAATTTTCTCAGTACCCTGCTTTAAAGAACAGGCAACATATGGGATACGTTTCATGAATTAGCCAGCAGGGGACATAGAGCATGGAGTGAAATCCATCAGGGAGTTGTCTGAATGACTTCGGTTTTGCTCAACCATTAAGAATAGTGAGCTAAAGGATTATACATACATGTAATCATTAGGATTTACTCAGTGGAACATTGCCACTTGTTGTTTAATGGCATGAAAATGACATCTTCTGACAGTCATGCACTTAATCTTTTATATTGCACTGTCACTGCATTAAGCTCTGAATTTTTGAATGTGCTTTCTCAAAGTTAATACAACTATTTGTTTGAGTTGCATTTTTATAGTACAATATTGTATAGTTACTGGACGCCTCACTTAAGTGAAAAAATGAGTGCTCCATTGACTGTTGAAATGGAGAGATTTTTTCACTTGACCAGAGCTCAGAGAGCCGGGAAGCGATATCCTGAAGTTAGCCAGATTTGATCACACTGGAGTGTAATTATTGAAACCAATATTAACAGTTGCGCTTTTTGTATCGTAGGTTGCAGGTTTTCAACAAATACCTAATGGTGACAATGAGACAATGATTCCTGTACTGACTTCAAAAAAAGCAAGTGAATTGCCTGTAAGTGAAGTTGCAAGCATTCTTCAAGTAAGTCTTGTTTTTAACGATTTACTTACTACAACACTGCTATAGTAGCAACTATTTAAGAGGCTATTCAAGGACAGATTTAATATACTCTTGTATGCAAATAGATACAAACATTGGCCTTCAGCTTGATTTCAACTATTAGCTATTTTGAATGCAAGCCTGTTTGGTTTTGTTTTTTAAATTGGCAGTTGAAACTCTGTTTTGAGAAACCTTTCATTAAAATTTCAAGCACCATTTCCAAATAAAGTAGACATTATGAGCAAGTGTCTCATACAGTAGCTTAAATATTTTTTAAAATTTCATAATGAAAGTACTCTGCCATCTAAAAATCAAGTCCCATGAAAGAAAAAGCAGGTACCTTTATCACTGCCTTTGAGAATATTTTAAAAAATAAACAGAATTGCTCGGTTCTTTTTACAGACTGCTCAGACTAGGCTTTCTGACTTAATAAGATGTTAAAGGCTTTAAAAATATTTTTCCTTTATGGCTTTTCTTAAATATTTTTATTAAAATTACTTTGTAGACGTTATTCTTGAAGCAGGCATCTATCAGTCAGGTTTGGCAGTGACTTAAATCTGCAGTTATTTGTGAATAAGATTATAAATTTGACTTTTTTAGTTTAAAAAGGCAAATATTTTGCATTGGAAGTGCCAATTGCTTGTGAGACCTCACTTTGTTTGTATTCTCCTACCAAGAAATGTTTTTCTCCTCCTCCTTGGAAGCACTGGCAAAATGTCTATTTGTACACATGCTCTTGAAATGAAATATATTTTGTAGCAACTTGACTACATTTGACAGTTTAGTTTGACATCGAATAGCAGTTGTGTTAACTTGATCAGTTTTTTTAAATAATTTAAAAATCCAGCATGTGTTGGACTTGTTCAACTGTAAAGTGTTCTGAGTTGTGCAAGTGCTGTAAGGCCATGAATATTGGCTCTGTATTGACAGGAAAGGTTGGCCTTTTTTTTGTGTGTGTGTGAAACACCATATTTTCTGCACCAGTTTCCTGCACCACTTTTTTTCCTTCACCTATCCCCCAAATATCCTTTAAAACACTTTAGCAGCCCTCAGGATGGGTGGAACATTATCACAGTGTTCTGAACCATCCTCCAGCTACCACTTGTTCAGAGCTGGATGATCTGGCAGTCACTGCGGTTCTGGATCCAGACATTTGTACCAATGCACCAACATTGGATGAAGTAAAGTGTGCCATCTCTAAACTGAAAAATGGATGCGCAGCCAGTGCTGATGGCATCCCCTCACAGCTGCTAAAATGTACCATTGATCCTGTAGCAGAATCACTTCTGGCCATCTTTCATCCGGTGTGGAGAACTGGAACCCTGCCAACCGCCTGGAAGGATGGTATTGTGATCTCACTCTATAAGGGCAAGGGACCATGCAGTGAATGTAAGAGCTACAGGCTGATCACCTTGCTCTCCGTTGCAGGGAAGGTGTTCATGCATGTTTTTCTGGCACACCTGGAGCCTCTTTGCTACATCAGCAGTATCATCCCAACAGTCAGGCTTTACGAGGAACAGGTCCACGTTAGATGCCATTTTGGCCCTTTGCTTGTTGTTGGAGATGCATCATGAGTTCAGGAAGCCCCTGCAGGTAGCATATGTTGATCTGAAAGGCTGCATTTGATTCAGTAGACAGTGTCACGTTACAGAAAGCCTTAAAGGGCATAGATGTCCCTACCACTCTGCTGGGCTTGATTAGAGAGCTGTATAATAGAATCACTGTCTGTGTTCATCTGGGGAACTGGATGACAGCGCCTTTTAAATCAGTATCTGGTGTTAGGCAAGGTTGCATTTTGGCCCCTGCAAATGGGGCAATGGATTTCATCGGGCAATGGATTTTTATCGGGCAATGGATTTCATAATGCAGCATTCCGTCAGGTCCTTGACTACGCCGATGACGCTGCTCAGACTGGACAAAGCTGTAGGCTTTCCACACAATGCCAACATTTGTATATTGGGCTGTCAAGGCTGTATCCCCACTTTGAACTTTAGGGTACAAATGTAGGGGCCTGCATGAAAACTTCTAAGCTTAACTACCAGCTTAGCCCTGGTCCGCTGCCACCATTTCCAATGGATTCCCACCCTGGGAAGCCTTGAAAAACCTTCACCAATTCCCTGGTGAATACAGATCCAACCCCCTTGGATCTAAAACAAGGAGAAATTAACCCCCCCCCCCTCCTTCCTCCCACCAACTCCTGGTGAATCAAGATCCAAACCCCTTGGATCTTAAAACAAGGAAAAATCAATCAGGTTCTTAAAAAGAAGGCTTTTAATTAAAGAAAAAGGTAAAAATCATCTCTGTAAAATCAGTATGGAAATAACCTTACAGGGTAATCAAACTTAAAGAGCTCAGAGGACTCCCCTCTAGTCTTAGGTTCAAAGTACAGCAAACAAAGATAAACACTCTAGTAAAAGGTACATTTACAAGTTGAGAAAACAAAGGAAAACTAACACGCCTTGCCTGGCTATTTACTTACAAGTTTGAAATAGGAGAGACTTGTTTAGAAAGATGTGGAGAACCTGGATTGATGTCCGGTCCTTCTCAGTCCCGAGAGCGACCGCTCTCCCAAACAAAGAACACAAACAAAAGCCTTCTCACCCCCCCCCAAGATTTGAAAGTATCTTGTCCCCTTATTGGTCCTTTAGGTCAGATGCCAGCCAGGTTACCTGAGCTTCTTAACCCTTTACAGGAAAAAGGATTTTGGAGTCTCTGGCCAGGAGGGATTTTATAGTACTGTACACAGGACAGCTGTTACCCTTCCCTTTATAGTTATGACATGGGCATAAAGTGGAATGACTTCATCTGTATTACAAATGTTTATAGTTGCTCGGGCCTACAGGCTATAGAGACCATTGTCTGCAGGTTGAGCCTTATACTTTTCAGACATGTCACAAGGATGCCACAAGACATCCTGGAGAACAGCGTTCACTGGGGTGGCTTGTAACATCCAGGATAAAATTCCACCCACCAAGGGGTGGAGGCAGCACAAAGGCAGACCCCCTATTACACGGGTTCATCAAGTCTGTTCCAGTGTTGGACTCTCAGGCTGTCAAGCCTTTGCGGTTGTGCAGGAACGGATCGAACCGAATGGCAAACGATCACTATGGCTGACTGGCTAAGCATTGAAGAATAAAAGGAGGAGTGGAGGAAGGAGGACTGGGAAAACAGCATGAGGTTGAAGCAGTCTCCTAATTCCTTATTCAGGGTGCTAACTCTGACCAGGTTTTTGTGTCTGTAAATCTTGGGTCAACTTTCAGGGTACATGGTCTTTTGCTGCTGCTTTGATCCCAAAGGTGCACATGCTCTCTTGGTTAATATGAAATGGATGGAGTTTTTGGCCAGTAAGGGACCAGTACTTTCAGAATATGATCACTCTCAAATTGTTGACAAGCTGAGTCACTGAGCCCCTGACATAATCCTCAAGAGCCTGAATGCCGAATACATTTTGGCAACCCATCTGGGTGTGATGGGGTGGGGGGGGGTGGGAGGGTTCTGTAGAGAAGAGGTATAATCTGTTATGGATGTGGAGCAGCATCCTGTACTATAGTGTTTGTGGGCTCTTTTGTGTATATACCATCCCTGTGTAATCTGAAGAGTTTAACTTTTTTGCTGCTGCTTGTAACCCGCCAATTTTTTTATCTTATCACCAGTATGTGCTGTGTGGAGTCAGTAATTGCACATTCTCTCCATGTTCCAATAGGCTGATCTTCAGAATGGCTTAAAAAACTGTGAAGTTTGTCATAGGCGGACGTTCCATGGATGGAATGAGTTTGATATCAGTGAGGATGAGCCACTATGGAAAAAATACATTTCTCAGGTGAGTTTGTGGCAGTTCTCACTGACTGTCACCTTGTTACCCCCCTGACCTCAGTCAGAGGGAGTCTTGCCTGTACCTGGTGGCACCCAGCCAGCCTTTCAGTCACTCAAGCACGCTCCTCTGGGCTATGTCTGCCCTGTCTTTGCCTTGCAGGTTAACAATAGCTACACCCCAATTCTTGAGTCCCTTTGAATTGCTCCCCTGTAATATCCAGCCCCTGACACTGGTTGCTTGCAGAAATCCCAGATCCTCTACACCCAAAGGTATAGGTTACCAGTTTTGCCTTAAATCACCACTCCTGTAAACTACACATCACTTGTGAACACTCATAGTAAAACAAGAGTAGGTTTATTTAAGAGAGAATAAAGATTTGACTAGAAACAAGAGTGTGGTGGATACAAATGGCTACAATAAAAATCACAAAGTAAACCTTGTTCTATGTTTATTTATATAGTTACTTTTTCTATCTCAAAGTAGGTCCCTCTCCTCTCCTTCTCCTGACCACCCCCCCCCCCCCAATTATTCAGAGACGGCCGGTTTCCCAAGAACCAGGATCCAAACATGAATTAAAACACCCCTGCTCTACAAAGGGTTTCTTAGTGAATACATTGAGTGTTTCTCCTTCCTTCCTCTGTGCTATACTGAAATCGGTCTTTTGATTCTATTCATAAACAGGGTAAACCCTTGTCTTGTTTTATAGTTCCTTTTGTTTATCTTAAAATGGTTTTGATTTCAAGCAGATACAACTGCAAACAAAGTTTTAGTGTTGTGCAAGGCTAAACAATTGAGCCTTGCATTGCATCACTGGCTAAACAGGGCAGGGTGACACCCAAAATGAGCCATCACAAAGACAGATTATGCTGGTGACTAATTTAATTCAAAGTCCATAAAGCATATTTTCAATATAAATACATTATTCCTTAAATATTACCCATGTATACATCTCACAATAATTATGAATCTTGACCAGTAATGAGCTTTCTTTAGATACCTTATGCATTATTCTTTATGGATAAATATCCTGTATCGTGTATTTGGTATAGTGAGTTTATCAGATCTAAAGTGCGAGTTGTTTGCAAAGAACACCTTTGCTTAGAAGCCTTTGTCAGTTGTTCCCTCCACTGGGTTTTAATTTTTAGTACTTTGCTCTCCAGTCTTCAGTTCTCCGCTTTCATGGCCTTACTCTGATACAAACATAGAAATGGGTACTTAGTACAGTGATCAGTTGGGAATCCTGTAGTGTAAAATAGCTGGTTTATATATTGTAAGGCCTTTTATTATTTAGCAATACACAAAGGTCTTAGTCTGTTTCTGAATCTCACATTCATGAATGAGTAGTCTAACGAAACTGGAGCTGAAATAATTAAGAGTTCTCTGGAGGCTAAAATGTGAACATAAATCACCCCCTCTAGGTGATCCTATATAATTCCATATATGTCTCTGAGACTGTTGGGTAGATTTTCATGCCCTGTGTAAAGTACGGACCCCAAAGTAGATAAGACAAAGACAATTAAAAAAAAAAAAAATTACAAGAGGCAAGCCCTCCTCCCCTGAGTGTGCCGCATTCCCGCTTCTCTTCTCTCCCCTCCCACAGCTTGTTACACCGTGAAACAGCTGTTTTGCGGCAGCAAGCGCTGGGAGGAGAAGCAGGGATGCAGCGCACTCAGGGGAGGAGGTGGTGAGGTGAGCTGGGGCGGTGTGGGGACCTTGGCTGCTGGTGGGTGCAGAGCACCCCCCAATTTTTCCCTGTGGGTGCTCCAGCCCCAGAGCACCCACGGAATTGGCTCCTATAGATCTGAAGCGAGCATGATGCGTATCTAACAAGAAATCTGTATGTACAATAAAATAAGAGAACATGAATTAAAAATTAAATGCATATTTCTGCCTTGACACCGCAAAGTATGGGAACCAAGTTTGTCTGTATCCGCAAAAGGAACAGGAGTACTTGTGGCACCTTAGGCTTGGTCTACACTAACCCCCTAATTCGAACTAAGGTACGGAACTTCAGCTACGTGAATAACGTAGCTGAAGTTCGAAGTACCTTAGTTCGAACTTACCTTGGTCCACACTCGGCAGGCAGGCTCCCCCGTCGACTCCGCGGTACTCCTCTCGCCGAGCTGGAGTACCGCAGTCGACTGCGAGCACTTCCGGGTTCGACTTATCGCGTCCAGACTAGACGTGATAAGTCGAACCCAGAAGTTCGATCGCTCGCCGCCGAACTACCGGGTAAGTGTAGCCAAGGCCTTAGAGACTAACCAATTTATTTGAGCGTAAGCTTTTGTGGGCTACAGCCCACTTCTTCGGATGCATAGAATGGAACATCTATTGAGATATTTATACACATACAGAGAGCATGAAAAAGTGGGAGTTGTCTTACCAACTCTGAGAGGCCAATTAAGTAAACCCAGTACAGGCAGTTTGATAGTAAGTGTGAGAATACTTACATGGGGAGATGGAGTCAATATTTGTAATGGCTCAGCCATTCCCAGTCTCTATTCAAGCCTAAGTTGATTTTTATCTAGTTTGCATATCAATTGAAGTTCAGCAGTTTCTCGTTGGAGTCTGTTTTTGAAGCTTTTCTGTTGCAAAATTGCCACCCTCAGGTCTCTTACTGAGTGACCAGACAGGTTAAAGTGTTCTCCTACTGGTTTTTGAATTTTATGATTCCTGATGTCAGATTTGTGTCAGTTTATTCTTTTGCGTAGAGACTGTCCAGTCTGGCCAATGTACATGGCAAAGGAGCATTTCTGGCATATGATGGCATATATCACATTGGTAGAGGTGCAGGTGAACGAACCCCTGATGGCATGGCTGATGTGACTAGGTCCTATGATGATGATGTCACTTGAATAGATATGTGGACAGAGTTGGCATCGGGCTTTGTTGCAAGGATAGGTTCCTGGATCAGTGTTTTTGTTCAGTGGTGTGTGGTTGCTGGTGAGTATTTGCTTCAAGTTTGGGGGTTGTCTGTGTAAGCGAGGACACGTCTGTCTCCCAAGATCTGTGAGTGAGGGATCATCTTTCAGGATAGGCTGTAGATCTTTGATGTGCTGGAGAGGTTTTAGTTGGGGGCTGAAGGTGACAGCTAGTGGTGTTCTGTTACTTTCTTTGTTGGGCCTGTCTTGTAGGAGGTGACTTCTGGGTACTCATCTGGCTCTGTCAATCTGTTTTTTCACTTCAGCAGGTGGGTATTGTAGTTTTAAGAATGCTTGATAGAGATCTTGTAGGTGCTTGTCTCTGTCTGAGGGATTGGAGCAAATGCGGTTGTATCTTAGAGCTTGGCTGTAGACAGTGGATCGTGTAGTGTGTCGTGGATGGAAGCTGGAGGCATGTAGGGAAGTATAGTGGTCAGTAGGTTTCTGGGATAGGGTGGTATTTATGTGACCACCTTTTCATGGTGTGTGTATGCGCATACACACGCACCTCCTCAATATATGTTCCACTCTATGCATCTGAAGAAGTGGGCTGTAGCCCACGAAAGCTTTTGCTCAAATAAATTTGTTAGTCTCTACGGTGCCACAAGTACTCCTGTTCTTTTTGCAGATACAAAAAAATTACACTCATCCTGGGAAGATGGAAATTAAGAGATCTCCATATCCAAATCTACTGTTGTCTTTCATACTGTTAAGAATTTCTGTATTCCCCAAAGAGCCATTCAGGTCGCTTCAGAGATTAAAGAAGATCACACTTGTTTTAGTAAAATCTCTACCATTTGAAGACCTGTTTCTAAATCACTCACCTAAACAGAAACTTGGTTCAGTTAGTTCAACTTGACCCAAAGGCAACATCTCAAACTTGCTGCAAGAGGGAGTGTTTGTAGTTATTCTTCCAGAGTGTTGCTGAATTACTTTTTCCTTTTTTTACTTTCAGTTTAAAAATCCTCTTATTATGCTTCTCCTGGCTTCTGCGGTCATCAGTATTGTAATGCATCAGTTTGATGATGCTGTCAGTATCACAGTGGTAAGAAACTGAAATTTGCCTTGTCTTTGGGTTTCACTTTTAAAAAATGGGTATTAGGTTCCAGTAAACTGGCATTTAGCTTGGAAAACACTGGAATATTAAAGTTAATGTGCACTGTATCACTCCTTTCTAACTTATAAGACAAGTTACATGCTGCTGTTCAGTAACAGCCTATTCTTAATTGCAAATGGAAAATCTTTTCCACAATGTACAGTTGTTAAAACTAGATCTTGCATTTGTTAAAATGTGTTTGACGAATATATTGACTAGCTCTCAAAGTATATGAACAACATTTACTAAATTAAAACAAATGCCAGATGAACTAAAAATACTGAAGGTGTTTGTTTGCAACTGTCAAGGTAGCAATAAAACAGGTCAATCTGTCCAGTATTTCTCTTTGATAGGATATATGTTCCAAATCTCTTACTGGCCTTTAATCCTAAATTGTGGCTGCATTAGACAATTGAACCATACTTCCTATCAATGACCTATTAAGAGACTCCTTGTTGGTATGTTAATTAAGTTCTTTGAAAGAGGCAATCTAGAGTCATCAGCATCATAAAAGTACATTTCAATTATTTTTTTCTCATTTTCATCTAGCCAGAAAGAGCTGAAGATGCTACCTGGAATTTTTTTTTGTAGAAGTCTGTAGATAAGTGTGAAATAAGCAATACACTAGTGGGCCAATAAAATATTGCTAATTATTTGTCTGTCTGCAGTAAGGAGGAAATTGTCACTTCTAGTGACTTCAAAAAAGTGGTGTCCTAAGTGTGTTGTAAATTGTGATATAAGGTGGGTGAAGTGGTTTAAAAAAAAGTATTTTTATTGGATCAGTGTGTTGGTGAGGAGCAGTGGTGGCACCAGCGCGCCAGGCACATGCCTGGGGCGGCAAGCTGCGGGGGGCGCCCCGCCGGTCCCTGCGAGGGCAGCAGGCAGGCTGCCTTCGGCGGCTTGCCTGCAGGAGGTCCACCGGATTCGGCGGCGGGTATGCCGAATCCGTGGGACCGGGACCTCCCGCAGGCATGCCGCCGAAGGCAGCCTGCCTGCCATAATTTGGGCAGCAAAAAAGCTAGAGCCGCCCCTGGTGAGGAGACAAGCTTGAGTCCTCTCAGAGCTCTTCTTCAGGTCTGGGAAAGGAACTCCATGTCGCAGCAAAGATAATGGCCCATTAACACCTCTGCAGTCATAAGACACAAAGAGGGGGTTAGTGGTTACAAGTTGGATTTATGGCTTATTACAATAGTGTCTCTGTTCAGTCCATGACTTTTTTGGTGTCTAGCAGAATATTAAGCTCCAAGGCCTGTCTTTTGAAAATGTTGTGCAGGTTTCTTTTCAGGATCAGGACTGAAAGGTCAGATATGTGGTGTTTGCTTTGTGTAAAGTGTTCACGCTCAAGTGTTTAATCTTATTTTCCTGTGTTGGTTCATTCAAGAGTATGTGGGTGAAACTAGACAATCACTACAATTGTTAGGTCATTTAGTGCACTGGATGAGGTGCACCACGTATTGTGATAGACGTGTAGGATCCATGGGTCTTGTAAGGTGTATTGTGGGGCGGGGGGGTGTTGACCATTGTAGCAGTGGAGATATGTCTGCAGGTTTTGCATCTTTTCTGGTAGCGTCTGGTGCCACTTTGAGTTGTTGTGTCCTGGTCTGTGGGGAGTTTGCTTCTGATGGAGAGGTTGGGGGGTTGTTTGAAGGCCAGATGTGGGGGTTCAGGAAAGATTTCTTTCAGGATGGGGTTCCCATTGAACCTGGGTTTCAATGTGGATTGGTAGGTGTGCAGTCAGGTGTGTTTTGAAGCAGGTTCTCTTGGTGTATTTGGGTGGCTTGTTTCATGATGTGGCCTACTTCTCTGGTGGTATCCTTGTTTGGCAAAGGTGATTTTTAAGTGTGTCAAGGTGTATATACTGGACTTTCTCCTTGGTGCATATTCTGTGATAGCTGAGTGCCTGGCTGTAGATAACAGATTTATTTGAGTTTCAGGTGGCTACTGGAACTACAAAGATAAGTGTGGTGATCTGTGGATTTCTTGTTTGTGGTTGTCTGTAGGGTTCCATTGTTAAAGCCGATTGTGGTGTCCAGGAAGTTGATGCTAGTGTAGGAGTGATCCAGAGAGAGGTTAGTAGACAGGTAGTGGTGGTTGAAGTTGTGGTGGAAGTCTGAGGAAGTTTGACATCTGTCCAGAGGATGAAAATATCATTGATGTATCTTTGGTGTGTCACTGTTTTTGTGGTGAATTTGTGCAGAACTACTACTTCAAAGGTGGCTGGCATATTGGGGAGCCATCCTAGCACCTATGACTGTTTCCATGGTTTTGGACAAAGCTTACTGTTGAATGTAAAATTGTTATGGGTGAGGATGAAATGGATGAGTTTGGGGTGGATATCTGAGGGTTGTCCATGTTGCAAATATTTGAAGCAGGCAATAATGCCATCATTGTGAAGGATGTTGCTGTATAAAGAAGACCTCTATGGTGGCAAGGATGGTGTTTTGAAGGAGGTTTTTAATATTGTGGCGTTTGAGCAGGAAATCAGTTGTTGTAGAGGAAGTTGGCCCCCCTTTTTTTTTTGAGTGGTTTAAGAATGGTTTCTGTGAGTTTCAGTATTTCTTTAGTAAGAGTGCTGTGGTCCGATATGATGGGTCTGCCTGGGTTCCCTTGTTTGTGTATCTTGGGAAGCATGTAGAAGGTCACTGGGATGGGTTTGTGGGGGATGAGTTTGTAGAGTCTTTCTTAGCATTGTTTGGGGAAGGATTTTGTATCTTTAAGTTCCTGGGTAAATTGTGGTGTGGAGTGGTTTTCGGGTTCTTTCTAGTAAGTGGTATAGGAGAGTTGTTGGATGGCCTGGCTAACATAGTCGTCATGGTTGAGGACTATAATGGTGTCTTTTGTCTGCTGGTTTGATCACTATCTGGTGGTTAGATTTCAGGAACTGTATGGCTGTCCTCAGTGGTGGAGAGATCATGGTGGATCTGATTAAGGATTTTGCAGTCCAGTTTTTTCTCAAGCAATCAATGTAATGATCAAGAGTGCGGTTTCATCCGCTCTGTGGTGTCCAGTCAGGTGATTCTTTTTTCTTTGATTGTTGGTGGGGATGTGGTAATTGTAGGTGGTGGTGTCATTGTGGAAGAATTCTTCTTCTGCCCCACCACAGAACTTGATACCATACTAACATGGAGACCAAGAAGTTCAGTCCCTTATACTAAGCAGTCTGTTCCACCTTGCATTTTGCTGTTTCCTAGACCTGAAGAAGAGCTTTGTTTCTTGAAAACTTGTCTCCCTCACCAACAGAAGTTGGCCCAATAAAAGATATTACCTCACCCACCTTGTTTCTCCTAATAACTTGGGACCAACATGGCAATGAGTACATTTCAGACAACAATGGTAAATTGCGGTGTCCTTTATATCAGAGATCAACAGGTGGCAGGTACAAAATTGAGCTGGTTTTAGGCTGACCACCTGCCTTTTTCTCATAAGAAATGTTACTTCTAGTGTTAACTCTGGCAGGTTAGATAGAAAGATGCAGCTTTAGGTGTTAAAAATCTGACTACTTCTACGTGAAGATGACAAACTATGCAATTCTGTAGTTTAAGCATAGTGCTCACTTGGGATGTTCTATAGTATCTAATGCTCTACATGGACATCTAATTCTGTTATCTACCAATAAGTTATGTGTACTTAATCAAAGTTCAATTAGGCTTGACCAGTCTCCTTGGGATTTTAATGGATGGTGTTAGTGTATCTGTCCCCTTGAGCAAGGTAAAGGAAAAGGGAACGGAGGTGGCTGTAGTCTCTGCACTACAGCATCAGAAATGTACCTGTGGCTATCAGTGGGTGAACATGGGGGCTGAATTACCTAAGGATACAGAGAACAATTGCAGCTAAATTACATCTCCTCATAATTGTTTTTCTGTTGTCTGGCTCCTCCTAGTTAATCCACCTCTTAATCTTGTTGCTAAAATATATCTTCTGGAAGCTGTTAGAGGGGCTTTGTAATAACTTTTTAGATGAAAGTGCAGAAAAATCTGTCCAGCCCCTTAGCTTTGAGTAACTGGTCTATAATAGTACAAAGAACCTCAACAAGAAAATCAATACTTCTGGAGAGTAACCATGCTATGGAGGGGTGTAGAACATATACATTTCACACTAAAATACACAATGCTTTGTTTACAAAAGTATACTAATATCTCAAAAGGGAGGCTTAAATATATTCCTTAGAGTAATTAAATAGCATTTCTGGTTGCAAAGCTGTAAGTATCTTGGTTGGTTCTTTTTTCCAGTAGTTATAGTACATAACTCCAGCACTTCTGTAATCATCTCTTCATTCATATAGATATAGGTATAAGTGAAAAGAACATGACCAGTATACCAGTTGGATTATGTACCTCTCAGGTACCTTTGTGTACATCTGCCTGTTGCCACCTTTTAGAAATGTAGTGCAAACAGCAATTTTTTTCTAAATGCTGAATCTCCTTGTTCAAAACATGTATCTGCCATGTGTTTGAAATTCACATTGAAATTGTTTCTCTGTAAGCCAATTGCATGAAGGTTTTAGATGTTCCCCAACATAATGATAAAACTGGTATAAGTTGCCCTGTTTTTTTAAATAATGGATCTGTTTCAGGTAGTATAGCTTTACGTGTACTGGCAAATATAACTAAGCTAGAGCTAATATGACTGTTTACTCTACCTGATATTTGGAATTTCAAAAAATGAACTGCTTTTATTTCTGTTCAGGCAATACTCATTGTTGTTACCGTTGCCTTTGTTCAGGTAAGAACTCTATTTTGCTAACTTAAATCACATTAGTACTTCATATAAATTCTTCTATGTAAGCAATTGCTGTAGTTTTCCTAGAGATATTGCACAATTGTGAATGGCAGAGAAGATTGTCCATGCTTAATTTTTTTCATAACAAGCGTAGATCTATAAACAAACCACTTTAATCAGTGTAATTATAGTTAGAGTGGTACACTTACACAGGAATAGCTGTGTCCACGCTATGGGGGTTGTACTGCTTTAACTACATTGGCAAAAAATCACAACACTAATGGATATAGCAGTACAAAAAATAGACTTTTGACTACATAGTTTTTCTTTATTTTTTGAGTGACCACAATAGGTTTGTCTTAACAGACTGCTTAACTCCCAAGTATGGACTTCCCTGGCTGTTTCAGTGCAAGTTTGTTTTTCACTGAGCAGATACCATACTGATTCAGACACTTTATTCTCAATTTATGCGGACATCATGTGCAGAGCAGTCTTCGTTTTTTTTAATCTTGAAAAAGTTGACTGGGAAAAAATCATACTTCACAAAGTGTATTTCTCATTGAAAGTTACGTACAAAATACAAACTTGAGTTTTTGAAGCATCTGATCTTCAAAAATGTAAACTGTCTATTATTGTAATGATAGAAAATGGACTAGTTTTCAACACTGTAATTCAAACACAAGAGTAGTTCCAAAAATAGCATCTGAGCTGAGAACCATCATGAAAAATTTCAACTCAAAGTTTTTCAGTTTAAACCACTGAAAACAGTCCTTTCATTGTAAACTCATATCTCAGTAGTAATTTAATCTTGCTGGAAGCATTGCTCTAATAAGAGCAAAGTACTAAAGGATAAAGGAAGGAACCTACAGGATTCTTTAGCAATATATTACGATTGTGAGCTTGTCAAGGCTTGCAGTATATTTTTGTCTTTTACTTCTGGGAGAATTCTGTGCCTAAAAATTCTGAGACAAAAAATTAAAAATTCTGTAAAATTCTGCATATTTTATTTGTCAAAATAATACAATATAACCACACCAGTTTCAATTATTTTGGTAACTTTTGAAAAAGGTGACCACTATTCAGCATTTCCTGAACATGAGAAAGTTAAGTTACAAATACTTGGTAGCCAATACCCTGCATTCCAGTTATAATCCTGGTTGGCTACTTTGGGAAGTACTTGATTCTGTTTGTCCTGATGTTTTGACTGCTTAATAAACATTTTATTTGCCCTCAGTCTTTCTCTTTTATTTATTTATTTATTTTTAAATGGGTAATTGTGCCACTCTGGCACAGGAAAAAAGCGAGAAGGCACATAGCTTTTCCTAGCTGAGGATTCCCTTACTGTCATTTACAATAATACTCCTTTACACCCCTCTGGCAATGTAAAGGAGTCTTAAAACTTTTACATTTTATACTGCTGGGGGAATTGACTAAGAATGGAACATTAACAACTATGAGGGCAGGTTGCTACATTTTTGCTCTGCCTCAGGGGACAGAGCCTGCCTCATGCTTACCTCCAAACAGCCCAAAGCCCTACCCCTCCACTCCTGGCGAGGCACAATAGCAAGTGAGGGGGCAGAGTCTCTATCGCTCCTTTGCACGCACACCCATTCTCCTCCCCGCCCCCATTCACCACTGTGACTTACACTCTGCTAGCTGCTCTGGGTGCTTGAACAGACTCCCCAGGCTGCCAGGGAAGGAGCTCGTATTCCCCTCAGATTTTTGTTTCCCAATTTTTTTTTTCTGCGGGGGATCAAAGAAATCTGCAGACTATATGAATTCTACGCCCCCTGCAGTAGTGCAGAATCCCCCCAGGAGTAGTCCTTTGCAACACCTAGCATCTCTGGGCCTGATTGGGTTCTCTGAGTACTACCTTTAATACATAAGGCTGGCTTAAGTAGTAGGTACAGTTTTTTTATAGAAAACAAAAAACCTGTTGACTAGTAATTTTTTTCTCACATTATTTGTGGTCAGTTTCAAAGGCTTTCTCTCCTCTAATTGCATCTTTATTTCACTGCAGGAGTACCGCTCAGAAAAATCTCTCGAAGAGCTTAGTAAACTTGTACCTCCCGAATGCCACTGGTATGGCACCTTCTACTGTTTCAGACTTAAATTTAAGTGACAAAGCTGGTTAAGCATTAAACTTAATCTGCTATGAATGTAAAGGCACTTCAGGGGAAAAGCTTACTGTAATTTACATAACCCTATGATTCCGCATTAGCATGTCAAATTGTTACACTATTATAGAGCATGTTAAAGGAAAAGCTTTCCAACTATAAGGATAGTTAAGCATTGGAATAGGCTCCCAAGGAAGGCTGTGGAATCCTCATGATTGGAAGTTTTTAAAGAACACATTGGACAAACACCTGTCAGGAATGGTGTAAGTTGGATTCAGGGGGCTGGACTTGATGACCCCTCGATGTCCTTTCCAGCCTTACATTTCTATAATTCAATGGATCTGACCTTAAAAATAGTGAATTTTTAAAGCTTTTTAACTTGAGCATAAAATATCACCATGTTTCAAGACACTTAGAATAGTGCAAATCAGGATACGTTTCACACCATAGTAATACAAGGATAATCTTGTTCTCAGTGTCATTGTTTGAAACTAAAGTCTTTGGTTGCAATGTAGAGCTAATCTACTTAAAATCAGTTTTTTATCCTGCCTGTAGTACTATGTAATAGGGATTTCTGCCCCAAACAAAATGCAGGGAAGTAATTCTTAAATTGATAATGCACTTCCACTTTTGATTGACTATATATTTGTGTTCTCCACAGTGTACGTGAAGGTAGGGTGGAACACACACTTGCCAGAGACTTGGTTCCAGGTGATACAGTCTGCCTGTCAGTGGGAGACAAAGTCCCTGCTGATCTACGCTTGTTTGAGGTATGTGTTTAGAAAATTGTCTTTTAAAATTGGTTTGGTTTGGAGGGGGAAGGAGGCAGGAGGGACAGGAAAGGTAAATGAAAACTTCTATACAGGAACAAAGATTATTATAGTCTAGTGGCTAAAATACTTGGTTATAGAGAATGCTAGTGTTTTGCTTCCAAGATTTAGATTTTTGGGCAGTGTGTGATACACATACATATAGGTGGCTACTAATTTTCCTGTAATATTTGTGGAGCAATTGGGAGGAACTGATTCTAAAGACCCTTTCAATTTTTACTCCAATTTACTGACTTAATTTATTAGTCAGTTAAGTACTTTCCCTAAATACATGAAATACAGCAGGCTGTGAAATGATCACTTTGTTTTGCCAGTCTGAATCATCAACCCTCTATCTGGCAGTTGTCTGCAGCTGATTTTGATTTTTTGTTGACTCTTTCCTTATATTAATCTTATTGGATATAACTTAAATGTTCCAATTTGTTCATAATTCTATATTTAAGACATTATAGATGCTTATGTAGTTGTGCCATTCTATTTTATATCCTTTGCCTCAGAAATGGAATATATAAAATTGTCTAGTTTACTAAATATCTGACTTCTAACATGAGTATGAGTACCAGTGTCTAGGTGTTAGCAATAACACTGATCATATACACCTCTACCCCGATATAACACTGTCCTCGGGAGCCTAAAAATCTTATTGTGTTATAGGTGAAACCGCGTTATATTGAACTTGCTTTGATCTGCCAGAGTGCGCAGTCCTGCCCCCCTGGAGCGCTGCTTTACTGCGTTATATCTGAATTCGTGTTATATCGGGTTGCGTTATATCGGGGTAGAGGTGTATATAAATCCTCCAAACACAGCAAAAAGTGGGAATATATATTTATTTTGCTTTCTGTGATCCTTACTTCCCTTGAAGCTGAAAGTTTTATGTTCTTAATATTGGTCTCCTCTGTGATGTTAGGCATTTTCAGGGCTCTCACATTAATATTTTCAGGACTCTTGTTGAATTGATTGGAAAAGTCTTGGAAGCACTTGCTGTTTGTTAATGCAGGTTTTTCTATGCAGTGTCCCAACTAGTTCCCTTTTGAGACTTTTTTTGGAAAAACTAATAACTATATTTGATACTAATCTACAATGCACTTTTTCATTGCTCCTGTCTTATATCTGTCATTAGCTCCCTCTGACACTATCAAGCCATGGCTGCTTTTGCGTTCCTAATGCTCTGTTATGCAGCATCTCTGTCCTAATGCTCTGTTATGCAGCATCATTTTCTACAGAAGTGACATAAAAATATTTGTGTTTTGTTTTTGTTATACACTTGCATTGCTTTTGTTGTCTCACTCATAAAATTTACAGCATGTTGTGGTAATGCTACTTGTCACAGCACCTTTTCTGTCCTCCGTCTTGAAGGTGCAACCATACATAGCAATAGGCCGGATCAGTGCTTACCACATTGAGCTTCATAATTACTGATGCTCTTATTTTGCAATGGTTTTCAAATTACAGCCATTCTCCTCCATCTACCATTATAACACCTTAACCCTCTCTCTTTCCAACATGGTTGTGGGGTTGTGTGTATATGTATGTCCTCTCCCGATTCCTACTTGATGGGTTCTAAATGTCCCTTCTTAGAAACTTGAAGGCCAATTTAGGTTTTTTGTGGGATGGCTGAGGAGGTTAGTTTATATCCTGACGGTACACTTGACTTGGACTCTAGTTCTGAACTGTATCTTTTATGTTCCTGATGTGGCAGAGTATAGTAGTTATGCTCAGTTAGCATAGGTACAAAGGCATGATGGCTGTAAGCTACTATAGGTATTGCCTGTTCCAGCAGTGCTAAGGGGTTGGATGGGAAAGGGGAGCCTTGTAGGATCAAGTCTACATCTCTCACTCATCTTTTGGTCTGTGTATGGAGAACTCCAGGGAGAAGCACCAAGAGAAGTCAGAGGAAAACAACTAGATTAAAACTTTTGAATTTTGTACAAAGTTGAGAATTTTTTCTTTAGATTCAGTGATATCTGTGTTTAAGCATTTCCATTTTAAAGGGTCTCTTCAAATACTTCTAACTTTATCAAACTTCTAATTTTGGGCTGAGATTTTGTTCCTCATTTTCATTCTGAAAGCAAAATTTTTGGCTATTTTGCACATGAAAAGTTAAGCCCTTTGGGTTTTTGATTTTTTTTTTGTAAGTTTTTTACCATTCTAGTGCTTACGCAATTTGAGGTGGAAAATTGAAATTTGATAAGAACCCCTAGGTAAGACCCTTCAATGGTTTTGTGAAAATCTGTTCTGACTGGGCTACGGTAAAGGATATTAAAATATGAATTTGCCATGTGCACTGGTTTTTATTATGACTTTACTAGTTTCCCAATGTTCCATTGGCATAGAGCATGTGTGGATAAGAAAACTGTATGGGGGTGAGGGGAGGCTAGGAAATTCCAAACAATCTTTCAAAGAGCATAAAGATTTCAAAGTGAAGACTCAAAACCAGTGAATGTCCAAGATAAGGTTAACCATGTCAACTTAAGTCTGCCCCCTCTTCTGTATCTGTCCCTGTTTGATCTTCAGTTATGTTATCACAGATTTTTTTTCCCCCTTATGAGACCCCCCTGCCTCATTTTTCATTCAGGTTGAACAGTGAATGAAATAAGGTTACATTGTGAATGAGGCAGAGGTCCTGCAGAAAATGTGAAGATGTAACTAAAGGCTGTGGGCCAGATTCTGTGCTGTCCAGAAGTGCTGTACCTAGTAGGGAAGAGCAAAAGTGATTTTGGGTTATCTGTGCTCTTGGGATTCTGGGTCACTGAAGGGACCAAAATGGAGAATTTAGGCATCCATATTGGCTGCCCTAAGGAATAGCAGCTTCCCGAGGGCTACCTGTGGCCTGCAGCACAAGCTAGAATGGCTGTAGCTGTGTGCAGTGCAGGTTTGGATCTTTCCACCCCGACTCTGTATCCCTACTCTGAGGCTTTTGAGGTGCTTAGAATCTCCTATGGAAACTCAATGCAGTGCCTGTGCCACAGGTATTAGTCTACAAGAAACTGTGGGAGACTTACAGCCCATTTTCACTGCTGAGGTCGCAAGATGGAGGCAGCAAGGTGCAGAATCCCTGTTTTCTAGACACATGCTCTTGTGTGCTAACGGTCTGTCAGATGTCCTAGGGTCTAAAATTGGGCTGAAATATCCAAAGGAATCATGATTAGAGGCAGACCATGTAGAAAAGATTAGATTTATTGCCCTTTGTACAGATCACCCACCAACTAGGTCCTCCAAAAACAATTAAGTTTGTAAGTATACTATTCATCATGCTTAGGATAAAGTGAGAAATGCACTGTTTGGTTTTTTTTTTTAGTGCATGTTGGTTTGACAGCTTCCAAAAATAATTAGCAGGTGGGTAAATTACATGATCTGGGTAGTTGAATCCCAGATGGTGTCTGGCTGGATTCCAATTTAGGAAATATCTTCTTAATTGGTATCAGCATTATGGATTTTACAAGTGTGTAAATCCAAGCTATCTGAATTTCTGTTGAATAGGAAGAAACACTTAACCGATTCTCTTCAATTTCCTTAAAAATGAAATGGACAACTTTAACAGCCTGCAGACATTGTCAAAGGTGGTTTGCTGTTTGTTTTCTTTGCATGCACTCATGTATATTCACACATACTAAAATATTACATCTCTCTTTAGAGGGATTGTAGACTGCTTCTGATCTGCTATATTC
Source organism: Chrysemys picta bellii (assembly GCF_011386835.1). Taxonomy (NCBI): domain Eukaryota; kingdom Metazoa; phylum Chordata; order Testudines; family Emydidae; genus Chrysemys; species Chrysemys picta. The sequence goes on from NC_088792.1 coordinate 81,875,129, forward strand.
CGTTACGTAGAAAATGGAAACATAACTACAGCAGTGTGTACTTTACTGCATTGGTTTTAAATCATTTGTTTCGTCTAGCTTCTGTGTCTGAAACTTGGTGTTAGATTCTTTATTCTCTATCAAGACGGTCATTTTTTTCCTAGCTGCCTTGAACCAATGGAAGTAATTTACTGTTAAGCTTCATAAGCTATTTCTGGAGAAACAAAAGACTACATTTATTTGCATTGCATGACAATTTTTTAAAAAAAGCTTTGCAAATACTTGGAGTGTAAATAGTTTAAAAGCATATTCTTGAGAGTTCCAATATTCCTACCATGATCTTTTAACAGAGGTTGCAGTTGTACATGAACATGTTGAGGTAAGGGCTTTTTGGGATATGATCAAATCTGCTTGACCTTAATGACCTCCCTTACATGTATTTAGATCTCATTGAGAATGAGGCTTATTTTATTAGATGCTTAAGGCTTCCACTAAAGGTATTCATATGTATGAGTTTATTCTTAGCCCTTTGTGTCTACAGGATTTGACTTGTTTCATTTATAAAAGGCATTGCATTGTTTGTATCTTAGTAGACCTTTTTCTTGTCTTGTGCTTTTTTAGGTTGGTTTGTGATGAGCAGAGAAATGAAGTTTAATCCAATTTGTTTATTACTTGACTATTGGCAGATCCTCTCTTATAGAAGAGAATTCTAGCTAGTCTCCTAGGTCTGTATGGGCCTATGCTTTCACTTCTGTTCTTAATCAGTGATGGATGTGTGTTTTTCTTTATAAAAATAAAACAAAAAAAACACAGTAACTGGTTATTTTACTGTTTAAAACCCTGGGAAAACTCACTTTGAGGACACATCAGTGTTCATCTGCAGAGCAAAGTAGGCCAGTATAAAAATGTGTGGGATTTGAAGATGCAATGTAAACATGTAGTCGACTTCATAATATCTTAGCGTTATTAGAGAAACCTCTGCGAAGGTGTGAATGCTTCAAGAGGTTTCTTTGATGCCCTGGGATTTAAAGACCAAATTAAATGAAAAGCCCACAGTAAGAATCCACATTAGATGAATGTTGCTTTGCAACTTATTTGTAGGGAAGTGACAAACACAAGTGATCTAATATATTAGAAGGGTCCTAGAACAAAATACATAGTTTCTTGCTTGATCATATATGTACATACATGGACATAGATAATTGTTATAGTTTTCTTTTTATTTATAGTTATTCAAATGAAATTGTTTGCTTTGACAAAACTCAATAAGTTTAGCCTGAATGAGGAATATAGCTTTAGTGAACTACCTGTTTTTTAGGTGATTGGAATTGAGTAGGTTTTAGAATACTAGTCAGAGGGGGAGTAGGAATAGGACAGTTGGAAAAACGAATGTTTGTTTAAATATTCTGAAACAAACTTCTAAATCTTCAGTCTAATCTTCTAGTTGATGACTATTTTAGTAAACTGCAGAAATTAGAGTTAAGCAGTGTTTGTACTTTAAAGCATTTCATGTATAAGGAAAAAGGAAAAATCTTTACTGAACTAACTCCCACAGCATATGCTGAAAATCTTATTTTTCTAAAACATGAAATTTGAAACTTCTTCCAACCTTTCTAATCTCTATATACTAATGAGCTATCCATGTATTCTGCTAATCCTCTCCGAAATCAGAATGTAACCCTGACAAATTAAAATATTGCATATTACAATTCAGGCTTCAGACAAAATATCTCTTGGGAGTGATTATTTAGATGTTTCAAAGTCTCTCTCTTTTTTTTTTTTTTTTTTTTTTTTAAAGCTGAACAAGGAGACCAAAGTAATTTGTTTTTTAATTCCATAGATTTGTGGTACTGTACTGTTTACATAAAAAGTAGCACTTTCTGTAGCTGTTCAATCATAATCAATAAAAATCTATGTAGAATTGAAAGATTAATTGCAGTTTTTGACCAGTGTCCCTTTTCCTTTATTGATACAGCACCAGCATTTTAAAAATGGGCACTGCCCTGGTAACTATTTGAGAGAATAGCAGGAAATAGAAGGGGTATGGCTGATCACAAAGCGCTTTAGTAAAGGTACTATCCTTTTTTAATGTTAACTACATTATTTTTATTTAGTGATCTATATTCATCTTGCTGTCCAGCACTGATAAAGAATACCCAGTACATCAAAAATAAAATGTTGCCTTTTTAAAAAAATCTGGAAATACCTGAACTGCTGTGATCTACCACAGCGTTAGTCCAATTGGTCCATCTTTACTTTTTGAAAGACATCCTTTCGAAGAGATTAAGTATTTTAGTGATGGATCTTCCCATCTGTCCTTAAACTTTTTTTTTTCCCTTCAGGTAGCTGGCTAAAAGTGTAGATTGATTAGATTACAATTAAATGGTGTTCCCTATTTAATCAACATCCCTTTACAGAGTGATTACATTCAGGAGAAGACTAGAGTAGTCCCTTGTGATTGACTTCTGGCTCATTCAAGAGGCCAAAATAACTCCCATTAAAGACCATGGGAAAGACTTTAAGGGGAGTGGGATTTGACCCCAAGACCATTTTAGGTGATATATTTTAAGTCTTCTATTTTTTGTTTTGCACTACTTTTATTTCTTTACCCCATGTCTTAACCTGTCTTATTTTTCTTAATACTAATTCTTCCTCTTTCTGCCAGACTCATTCCTGGGCGGTTCTGCTGATTAAGGGAATCTAGATTAAAGAAACACATTTTCATCTATGCAATCATATCTCCTGAACAACAAGGCCGCCTTGACTATTGGCAGGGAATGGTGGTTTTTTTTCTTTTCTTTTTTTTCCCCCCCCAAGAATTTAAGTGTGAACAAGCACTTTAGGGAACAGGATTCTTGTTAGGAGTTGCCGAAGAATGAAGCTAAGAATTGTGTCATAGGTGAGAGTGAAAGGATGCAGCGGTGCATATGTACTTGCAATCCTAATTAACCCTTTTGGTCAGTGGTTGAATGGTCACAATAGCAGCCCTTCTTCGGGTGGATCTATAGAGAAATTAGGGTTTTGGGATCCCGTTGGTGGTGGTTTTAATAAAGGCAAGTGAATTGCATCCTCACTTATAGTCAGTACTGTTTTTTCCAAGCCATTAGGGTATCTTTCTTGTTCTTCTCAAGCTTTCCTTTGGTTTAATACCCAAAGACTTTTGCATTTATTGAACTGGAGGATATAGCCTGTACAACAGCTTGTTCATTTAGTTAGTTTTCAACTCACTTCATTGATTATAAGAGCATGCTTAGTTAACGTGTATAATTTCCTAACACACATGCAATACATTTTGTTGCTAAGAAGGGAATCTGAGGGAGAATTTAACAACTGTCTCAGCATTCTGAATACTTTGAAAAACTCAATACTGTACAGATGGACATGAAGTTTTTTACTTAGTCAGTATGTTTTGTTCCCAAAGGCTGTGGATCTTTCTATTGATGAATCTAGTCTGACAGGCGAGACTGCTCCGTGCTCTAAATCGACTGCTCCTCAGCCAGCTGCTACCAATGGAGACCTCACCTCCAGAAGCAATATTGCTTTCATGGGTACACTGGTTAGATGTGGAAAGGCAAAGGTAATATCATATTGATAGAGAAGAATGTACTGCATGTCTTAATTATTTCTAAGCTGCCAGATCTACTTTAAAGTTCATCCATCTGTTGACAATGTAGCTTAATAGCTGTACAATATTTACATTTTTCTTAGACCAATATTTAAAATGCGTGACCTTTTGCTATTAATATAGAAATGTTTAACTACCTGATGTACTATAGCAGAACTTTTTTTTTTTTTTTTTTTTTTGTAGCTTACTTCAATTACTTGGTTCCAAGGACCCCTGAGGGGGCTGAAAGTACTAACAGGGGAGTGTGTGTTTGCGGGGGTGGGATTGGCCTATGAACACCACAAGGTCGGCCCATCTACAAAATCCCAGGTCTTTCACTTCTGGGAACCATTCCTTTTAACTGCACTGGAGACCAACCACTGGGGGTGCCAGCAACTAGCTTGGCCATACCCCACCCACACTGCCTGGCATCAAAACTCCTACTGATCCATTCCCTCACATTCAAGAGCCAGATGTCTTCCCTCAGCATCATCCCTGAAAAACTCAGGCCAATTATAACAGGTGTCCCGATGCTCAACCTCTGAACAACCAGTCTTCATGGATATCCTGGTAACCTCATGGTTCACATTCTTCTGGGCCTAATCCACAGGAGTCAGTTCATCAGGTCTCTGTCAAACCACTTTCTGACCAGACCATTCTTATGTCTGGCCACAATTACTTGATCAACCCAACATCCCTTTGAATTCAACCCCTCCAGTTGACTCTAGTGCAGGCCCCAAGATAATTTTTCTCCAAGGTGAATAACCAGGACTTTAGGTGGGTGCTTGTTATTCATTAGTGAATGCAGAAAAGGCATGAGCTGATCCCACAGCATGCCTCTCCTGCTGAACCACTGAATGTGTAAAGATTTAGCCTTGAAACTCAGCTGCAAATCACCTGGCCACCTTCTTGTGGGCCCAGTGCACTATAGAGAGCTGGCAAATCCAAACATTAACCATGTTTTGGATGTGCCCTGGAATCTGAAACAGAGCAGGTTATTTACTTATTGCCTGTCCTAATAACCTCTCCCCTAGGGTGGACATAAACCTTTAACAATTCAATTTCCAGTGCCCGATAGCCTGAACCTTTTGAGCCAAAAACCTGTGATGCTGCTGTGCTCCTGAAAGAATGTGTACCAAAGTTAGCCAGGTGAAGACAAAAGTAGGCAAACACTTTTTACATAACTCCAGCAAACAGCTTCCTCACAAGATATCAATCACCCTTGTACAAGTATCAGGCCTGGCTCCTGATTATATATTGCTAGGAAAGTTCTAACTGCTCTTACGGGACACTGGTATTCATTCACACATTCCCGTAACACCAAGACCCCTTTCTTGTTTTGGTCTGTTTTTGAATACCCTAAGCTCAGTGACGCTGCTCTAGGTGACGGCCATATGTCCAGTAATTCCAATACCTGCTTGGGCCTGTCTGCAGCTGCTTGAGGCAGCTCACTTACTGTGAACGCAGCTGGAATGAGGCTTCACATGGCCCAGACTAGAGTTTAAATTAATGAAAGGGGAGGGTGAGGGAACAATTGACTTTCTCCTCTGCTGGCCAATGAATGGATAGAGCAGTAGTCCCCAAATTGTGAGGCCCCCCTAGGGGGTGCAGAGGAATGTTCAGGGGGGTATGACAGGGTCCAGGCCAGCCCCCATGGGGGGTGGGCAGGGAGCGCCACCTAGCCTTGCTCTGTCCCTGGCCCCCTGCCGCAGCTGAGGGGGGAGGTGCAGACAGATGTAAGAGGGAGCAAGAGGTAAAAAATTTGGGGACCACTGGGGTAGAGCCTCTAGAAGGGAAGGGGCCACCCCTGCATCCCTAGTGAATGCTATCCTTCTTTCTATCAGGGCTGTCCCAATCACTGCTGGTCCTATCAACTTTTTCTATCGGATGAGGCAGATGAGTGGCATTGTATAGATATTATCTGAGAAGTTACTGAATACTTCAGAGTGTATAAAAGCTTTGCAAAATTGCTTATCTGACTTGTCTAGAGCATTGATAAAGCTTAAAAACCAATTCAGTACAGCCAACTAGTCACTGTTTGATCCATAGACTGTAAACAAATTGTCAAGAACCATTAACAGTTTGATATAAAGTCTCAAATTGGAATGAATTTTATTTTGTAGGGGATAGTGATTGGAACTGGAGAAAACTCAGAGTTTGGGGAGGTTTTTAAAATGATGCAAGCAGAAGAAGTAAGTATTAATACTTCAAGCACAGTACACTTTTTGTAAATGTAAATACTTTTCTGCCAAAAATTTTGTTAGTGGAGCTTGTATTGGTATTTTAGCATAGAAATTTGGAAACTAACCTTTTTTCTTATTGGTGTCACTGTCTTTTATTTTTCTTTTCTCCTACACAAGAAGTCTGAACTCAGAGCATGAAAGCAGTAATTAAATTCAGATCAGCAAGCTAATCAAAATTGATGTAAAAATGTGAAGATAATTCAAATAAGATTCTGAACTTGTTAAAGATTCATTTCTATGCTAGAACAGTTCTTAGAAAAATATGTGGAAATTCATTCTCTGGGAATTGTTTCCATTTACATTAAATTGTCCTGATGCTCATCATATAGGAGTTTTATTGGTGTGTCTAAAACATAACTAATTTAACTTGACTAACTGAACACTAACTTTGTTATTTAGAACACATGTAATGGTTTCATAACTTGCTGAACAAAGGTTTTTCCAGAGAAATGACCAAAAATGTCAGATACGGTGATCAGAATTTATTTAATCCCTTTTGGCTAAAGGGTCATTGTCAAGACTGACTGCTACAAAATTTATGTATCTTTAAATTCCTTTTAAAGCAATTTTTCTTCAGAGAAAAATTACTTTCAAAAGTCAGCTTGTCAAAACAAGGGGCTTCAAAAGAGAAACATTAGTGTGTGTGTGTGGTGTTTTTTAAAATCTGGGCAACCTGCCAGAAACACAACAGTGTTTGCAAGGTTTCTCCAGATTAAAGCATTATTGTCCTTGTGGTCTGCTTGCCACTTGGTAGGCCCAGGATATTCATGTGGGGTTGAGGAGGAGGAGGAGGAAATGCCTTGTATTGAAACACACAAACAAAATCCTGTATTCACAAAACTTCAGAAAGGAGTATTTCATAAGTGGTGTTTTTGCACTTATCTCTTTTCTTTCAATTTAGAAAAACAAGCCTCCATACACAGGCTCTGAACACACCCTACCACTTAAAATCACACAATTAAATATATATTTCAATGTAGTGTTACAATTAATTAGCATGTTTCCATATTTGAATGCAAAACAATCAACTACAAATGTTAACCCCCTGCCTCCAACCAAAATAAATGTAGCTAATTATTAAAGTCTAAGTTCTGTAGGTGGAGGAGGAAAAAGCTTGGCTCAATGCACTTGTATAACATTTTAATGAGTAGCTAGCATATGTGCTGGAAAAGAGTTTTGTGAAACAGAAGAAATTGATATCAAACAAGTCAAATCATAAACTACATCTTTAACAAACTATCTCCATATCAAGGAGAAATAAATTCCATAGTGAATAAATGTCTATTAAAATAATGGTGCTTTTTGAAAGTTGGATTTTACCTTGGTCATTTTCTGTACTTTGCTTACCTAAATTCTCTCTGCAGTTTTAATTGGCTATGGTATTCATCACTTCCTTTTCTAAACTGTTGTACAATATTGTTGCTGTCCACTATTTTAAGCAATTAAAACTATTGGGTTTCACTTATGTAATTGAAGTGACCCTAGTGCTTTTTTATGTTTAGTTTGTATGGAAACTATACAAAGTTAACTTCAGAAGGTGTTCCATGCTGTATTGTCTGTATTTTATGACAATTTAGTTAAGACATCAGTTGTAATGGTTCTCAGTTAATGAAATGGTGAAGTCTGTTAATAAATTCTCTCAAAATAGTTCATTTTCTATGACTATTGAGCAAATGGTACTCAAGAATGAGATAGAAGGGTTCTTAAGTTAGTCTGTAATGCATTTATGGGCCCACTTTTTTTTTTTAATCCTCAGAAGTATTTGTCCTTCTTGCAGTCTTCTTATTGCTATATGTTCAGTCAGATATGGGAGAATTAGGAGGATCTACAGTAGGGAGCCTTATTTGGTGCTGCACCAAAATAATGTGATAATTAAGGCAGTTCCCTGTTTGCTGTCAGCAGAGACGTGAGGTTTCGCTCTTCTCTTCCTGATAACAGAACATTTCCTAAATGTCAATTGACACTGCAAAGTTCTCAATTATACCTTGGATATTAGGAAGTCAGAACACCTATCCTTCTACTTCCTGGGCTAGACATGATTGCGTCCCTGAGCTCCCAGATCTAATATTCTGGTTTGTTAAGCGTCTTTGGGGAAAATACTGAATAGTACTTTGATTCATTCCTAACTCCAACACAATGGGAAGTAATCTGAAGTACAAAGTCAACTTGGTTTTTCTCTGTACAGTTGTATCCATAGGATTCTGACTCTTTGCTTTTACTCTAGTTTTTTGAAAGCTTTTCTTACTACTTAATAGAGCATTCAGTATCTGCCATATGTATTTTTCATACTATAGTTTAACTTGTGTTACTGTGTAGATGAGCATCTGGACATCTAATGTAAGTGTCTGCTTTCCTGTCTCCTCCTTTATGGTTTTTTTAACTTGCTTTCTAAAGAAGCTGGTTTTGTATGCAGTTTTCTGTTTTTTTGGCATTAGGTGTTGTGTATCTTTCTATGGAATGACCAGTTCTGAAACTCTTCCAGATGACCAGCAAATCCCCTGGGATATATGGTGGTCTTTCATGACTGATACTTGTTTAGACCTTGGGGGTAAAAAGTCTCACTTGCCCCTCTGTTACCTGGAGCCAGGGAATTTTTAAGAACTACAGGGCTTCAAATCCACTTTGCCTACTTGTAAATACTCAAGATAAAAAACTTGGTACATTCAAAGCACTAGGAAGCTGCTAAAGAATTATCATCTTCACTCTAATGAATTATTCATTGAGGCTTGACTTCTACTTCTCACAAGAATGGAACAGAGCACTAGATTATGCATAGTGCATGGATATTTCTACAACCTGAATGTGGTCCATAATTCTACATTTTGGTGGTGTGAACTTTGACAGTATCCATTACATTTTTAGAAACTTAGTGTCATAATTTGTATTGTAGTATTGCTTTCCTTTTTTGTTTAAACAATAATGATTCAGTTGTCACCCTGAACTCTCACATTTCATCAAGGCTCCAAAGACACCTCTGCAGAAGAGCATGGACCTTTTAGGAAAACAGCTTTCCTTATATTCCTTTGGTATAATAGGTAAGAACATATCTGTATCTGCATTTGAGCTTTTTAGGAACATTCATAATTCATTCCTGCTAGACACTTACGTAGCTGTAAATTAAAAAATGTTGGTCTTGGAAAATTTTGGGATTTAAAAACACTTTACTTTTCTGCTTGCTTTTAATTGTATTGGCCTGTGCTAAGTGGTATGGAATAGCAATTGATTGCTTTCATACTTGTAGATCTTTATTTGTTGCCTATGTCCTTCTGGCTGCTACAGCTCTCCCCCCCCCCCCCCCACTGTCTCATTTTTCTGATGCTTTTCTACTCTAAATCCTCCTTTCTTTTTAGATGGTCATTTGTGCCTCCTTTTTTAGTTCTGAGTCTCAGTGCCAATGCTGTTCAGTGGTTTAGCTGACAGAAATTTTATTTCACTTTTGATGCTGAAGGGAATCGCCATGTTAACAGACCCGCATCACACTGCCTAAGGAAACGAAGCTGTACAATGCACTAAGCGTGGGTTCTAGAGCTGCAATATATAGCACAAATTACAAGTTTACATGTGCTTAATGTTTGATAATCCTGAAGCTTCTACATTGTTTTATATTTAAATACACCCTGCTTTGTTCTGTTCGTAGGTATTATTATGCTGGTTGGCTGGTTGCAAGGAAAGCATATCCTTGATATGTTTACTATTGGTGTGAGGTGAGAATTTCATATCAAAGTGAAAAATATTCTTATTTGAACACTAAAGCAAACACATTGAAAATCAGTTGCCATATGTATTATGGTATGTCTGTAGAATACATGCTGTGCTTTTAAGCCACTTACATTTCAAATAAATGAAAGACTGAATGCCATATAAACTGAAAACAGATATTCTGCTGACATGAGAATGGTCAGTCACTTCCATTTTTATGCTAAAATGGTATGTATACTGTGCTTGACTTATTTAAATCCATAAATCTCTGGCCTAATCTCTAGATGTAGTTGCAAATTAAAATGCAACTAACATCTCTATAAATACTGTAATAGCCAGAAGTTTAGATTCCATATAATATAACCACTAGAACTCAAATTTAAACCCAAAAGAATAAAATTCACTAACTTGGTGGACTCCGGCGAACACTTGAGTAAATAAATGTCTTGCTTTGTGTCCTAAGACTGTCTCACTCCCTCTACCACTCTGAGGGAGGGAAAGTTCCCCAGAAAGAGAGTCCTTCTGCGAAGAATGACCCTTATGTTACGTGTCCCAACAATCTACTCTAGGAAATCTGCCTCAGCATACCAACTTTGGTAGTGCAGAGGAAAAAAGGTGATCTTTTTGGCAAAAGTACTCAAACCATATAGAGCTTTATATGTCAAACCAGCACTTTGAATTGCATCTGTGCGCAACTAGGAAGTGCTAAGTACCCTCTGCACCAGCTGACTTTTTTTCAAACATCCATGTAAGATGCACTTAAATATAGTGTATTGTATCCCAAACTAGAGGTGACAGTGATGGATCATTGGTGCAGCCTGCATTAGAGAGGAAGTTTGACGTTTTCCTAGAGGGATATATATGGAAAAGTTCATGATGTGCTGAATTACCCTTCTTATCTGCTAATTTGATGTGATTTATGCACAATTCAGATTGTATTAGTTAAGATTTGAGGGTCTTAGGTGGGGAGGACACTTTAAAATTGATCTTCCATCCTTATTTTCACACCATTTTGCTTAAGTATCAAAGCACATCTGAGTTCATACATCTGAACAGTGAACTCTGAAATCATGGCATATTGGTTCATCTACACAGGGTGCCACATTTTTCCAGACTAAATGACCTGTGATTAGAGCAAAGTAGCAGCTGTTTTGTGTGTGTGTGTGTGTGTGTGTGTGTGTGTGTGTGTGTGTGTGTGTGTGTGCGTACGCACGCGCGCTGGTTTTTTGTTGGTGTATCCATAAAACACTGTCTCTAAATTGATTGATTATGCTTTTTTTTTAGTCAGTACATTGACTTCTAAGCCAGTGTGTTTTGTTTACATTTTTATTGCAGTTTGGCTGTAGCTGCAATCCCTGAAGGACTACCTATTGTGGTAACAGTGACATTGGCTCTTGGTGTGATGAGAATGGTCAAGAAAAGGGCTATTGTAAAAAAGCTACCTATTGTTGAAACTTTAGGTATGACTAAACCAAATAATAAAGAATATTGTGGTATTAATGTTAGAGTTAACCAAAAAAAGTTTTAAGTCTGTTCAACTACGATGTTAGCAACAATTTTACCAAAAACATGGTAGTACTTTAAAGCATTTTTAAAAAAAAATTATTATACTATTGAATTTACTTCAGGACCTGTGATGCATTTTTTCCAGGTTCTTGAGCCTAGCATCAGAGCCTAACATACAGAATTCATTGGTCTATGTCATTATCAGGGCTGTAGTTTCACAGGTGAAATAGTATGGAGGAAAACGGTTCACCAGTTACAACACTTATTCTCTTTTCTGTGCTTAGTTAAATAAAATATTGATACTTTTAAAATTGGCAGGTTGCCATGTATGTAGGAATAGTACCATTGAGATATTTGTGAACAACTCTAAGTTTATCAGTACTAGAAAATTGCATGGTGTATCATCAGGAAGTCTACATACCACTTTTCAAGTATGTATGTTTTTAATGTCATACATGAAGCTGTATTTTAGATATTAAACAAGGACTCGCATCTATATCCTATCTGGGACCTCAGTGCGTTGATACTAATGAACGTGCAGAGTGCTTCAATGCTGCAAGGTTCTCTTAAGCCTTAGCTACACTGGCAATTCACAGCGCTGCACTTGCTGCGCTCAGGGGTGTGAAAAAACACGCCCCCTGAGCGCAGCGAGTGCAGCGCTGTAAAGCACCAGTGTAATCAGCGCCTGCAGCGCTGCACGCTTGCTCGCAGCGCTGCAAGCTATTCCCCTCGGAGAGGTGGAGTACTTGCAGTGCTGCGAGAGAGCTCTCACAGCGCTGGCGGCGCGACTACACTCGCGCTTCACAGTGCTGCCGCAGCAGCGCTGTGAATCCGCGAGTGTAGCCAAGGCCTTAGAGTTCCCGAAATGTCAAAGGCATTGAGACGCACTATCTCTAGATGCTATTTTTCTTGCATTGTACGGTTAATAAATCTCACATTGCAAAAATCTCTGCCATCCAATTAAACATTCAGATTTAGAATAGTTTAAATAAAAGAAGACACTAATGCAACTTTGACTTAAATTTTAAATGCTCAAGTTAGGAAATTCATGTAGAGGCATTATCTTTGCTAGAGTAGTAATAAACATTATTTGTTAAATATAAGTAAGAACTTGTGGTTACTATGGAAATAAGAGCGTTGAACTTTTTTACTGTTCACAACAATTTCTGACACTTCCTTAATATAGTTGTTCAGTAAACAGGAAGAAAAACATTTTGGAAAATTATAGTTCTTAGCTGCATTTATAACTCCTTGCATAGTTTTGTTGAACTACCTATTGACAATTTTGTGGTGAATCCTTTGAGTCAGTTTATAAGTAACTAGAAATTTTTTGCCTTTGTGCTTAAACAAAAAACCTGCATTGGATTTGATAAAATCCAAAAAATGGAATTGTAACCTAGGCAATTAGTGTTGTATGCCAAAAAATAAGAGTTCTGAAGGAGATGGTAAGAAATTAAAACATAAGTGAAAACTGTAACTGGCTAGATATATTAACACCCTCCTTCTAATGAAGTTCTGTAACATGTACATCTTATCTCAAGTTCCAAAGCACTTGGAAATAAATTTGTCTTCACTGAGGTTTGTTTGCTCATAAGCTACTCATCTTTCAAAGAAGACTTCCTGTCGTATGTTTAGTTTAATTGTTTTTTTTTTCCAGGTTGCTGTAATGTGATTTGTTCAGATAAAACTGGAACTCTGACCAAGAATGAAATGACTGTTACTCATATTTTTACTTCAGATGGACAGTATGCTGAGGTATGTGGTAGGAATATATTTTTAAACTTTTTCTCTAGTGATTTTTTGGTGCAGATGAAAGGTGTCAGACTGAAATATATTAATTACAGCAAATTCAGAGCTGTCTGAGGTAGTGTAACCTTCTCCATGCCATTGTGCTGTGCCTCAGTACTGTTCTGGAGGGACCACATCTAGAGGGAAAGCTAGTTCTGTCCCCATGCCTATTCAGTGTATTGAGATTTCTGGGCCACATCCCAGTTGCTCTGTCTATAGGGAGTTTCCATAAAAATAGATAGGGAGATCTGGCTCTTTGAGCATGCTGACAGCATATTATGTTGGCTTTGGTTAAAAAAAGAAAATTGAGAGGTTGTTTTTGCTGTCCCTATTGAAAACAAGATTATGGTGGCTACTTGCTGTAGCATGTGAATAAAAATGAAATCTAGTTGTAGTAGACTTCAGAGCTGGGGTATCAAACATATATCACTACCCTCATGGTTGCAAAGAAAAAAATTTGGTTAAGACTTGTAAGTTAATTGATAGTGATGTCTTAATGAATGGGAGATGAGTTGAAATGTGGACTTCACCACCATGCTAATGTCTTTAGAGTTGACTCTTCAATGATGACACCTTGGTGTTGAGTAACTGTTTCATTGCTGATCATTTTAATGAATGGAATGCAGAAGGGTGTGGCAGTGAAGGCATGGTGAGGACTGAATTGCTGCCAGGAGGGAAATGCACAAGGAGATATAAAGATCAAGAAGGGGACAACAAGAGGGTGGGAAAAGAAAAGACAAATAAGTGCTCCTCTTAAAACCACATTTTCTCACTATGGGCATGCGGCAGCGCTTTAATATAGCTTGTGTAGTCGCGGCATAGCACTGGGAGAGAGCACCAGGTACACATATCAACTTACTCTGGTTGGCTCCTGCATTCAGGATTTCCAGCTGCTTACTATCTGTAACAATGGTTGCCGAAGTGTCACTCCCTTCAGCTGAAGCAGAAAACTTTGCTACTTTTTTTCTTTCATGCCCATTTTATAAAGAATAGGAAGAACTGAAAACTTAAACCAGTCTCAAAATGTCTTTGACTACTTTCAGGTCTGATTTTGTACCCATTGATGGCAATGGGTATCTTTTCTTTGACTTGAGTAGAAGTAGGATGATGGGCCCTCTTGTGGTTTTTTTTTTTTTTTTTTAAATCACTGTTACCTACATTCCTTCTTCTCTCTGTTTTGACAACCACAATCTTGTGTTTACATTGGGAGAAACATATAGTGCCTCTCTTCTGTTTTGAGTTTTGAAACACAGCATAAGAAAAAGTATATTGCAGTTATTCTGGGGAGAAGAGCCTTACTGAATTGAAGGGAAAAGAAGAAAATAAACACAAAGATGAGAGGAATGAAAGTGGCAAAAATTAATTTTCAAAACAATGTGCTGGTCAGCAGTTTGGTAACTTGCTTAGTTTCTTGTCTTCTAATTTTTACATTTTTAATTTAAAATATCTGTGTGGAAACTTGGAGGGGCTCTATATATCCCTCCAATTACTATATCCAGAGTTAAGGTTCAGTAACTTCAGTTGAGCAGGCGTGCCCCAAAGGAGGGAAATGAGTGAAAAGGATTCTGAATTTTAGTTTTAAACTCTGTATATTGCTAAATGGGGTTTAAACTAAAACTGCCACAATCGTTCAGACCAGTGGTTCATCTAATTAGATCTCCTTTTTCTGATAGTGACCAGCACCAGATGCTTTTGGAAGGAACTTTAATCCTAAACCTGGACACACAAACCAAATACCCACACTGCTAACCTAAGGGATTATTGTAGGGCCCTTGATTGGGGCCTCTAGGTGCTACTGCAATACAGATATTTAATAAATATAAATTAATAACTGTCTTCAGAGTCTAATCTCCCCCAGGCCTCATCTGCTTTGCTGTTCTTCAGGCAGCCCACTTCCTGTAGCTACACTTCTGGCTCTCATTACTTGACCCAGCAGTTGGTATGCATTGTAATCCAATTAACAGCCTTGCTCTCATTCACCATCCCCCAAAGGCAATCTCTACACTAGAAACCTTACAGTGGCACAGTTGTACCCATGCAGCTGTGCCGCTGTAAGGTCTCCCGTGTAGTTGCTCCATGCTGCCAGGAGAGAGCTCTCCCATTGGCATAATTAAAACACTCCCAATGAGCGGCGGTAGCTATATCGGCAGGAGAGACTCTCCCTCCGACATAGCACTGTCCACACTTGCACTTCTGGCAATGTAACTTATCTCACAAAAGTGCTAATGTAGACATAGCCTCAGAGACCACTATTCGCGGGTCCTGAGTGGCAGGAAAACCAATATCCTAAGCTTTTCTTATCGCTGATGAACAGTAAGAATACAGCAGTTGAAGAATACTGAATTAATTCTGAATTTGAATTACAGATTTGGAAGTTGTGGTCTGATATTTATCAAAATATTAAACTGTTCAGATTGAGTTAAATACTCTTTAACTTAAACCCTCTGCATTAGAAGCTGATTAGGAAATGTGTGTGCACCTTTCACTTGGTATAATTGTTCCATTTTTAAATTACTCATATTCCATTATCTGTGTGGGAGATTTTGAATTTATGAAATTAATTTGTAATCTTGCTTTTCAATCTTCCATTTTATGCTGTATTTGGCTGTTTTTGTGTCTTACAGGTTACTGGAGTAGGCTATAACAGGTTTGGAGAAGTCATACTTGATGGTGATGTTATTCATGGGTATAACAACCCCTCTGTTAGCAGAATTGTTGAGGTAAGATCTCAACACAGTAAGCAGTCTGTTTTCATTGAATTAGTACAGGAATTGTATATTGCCTTGACCTCTGTTTTATTTGTGTCTTTTTAGGCAGGTTGTGTGTGCAATGATGCCATAATTAGAAACAGCACTCTAATGGGAAAACCAACAGAAGGGGCCTTACTTGCACTTGCTATGAAGGTGTGTACCTAATTCATGGTGGTTTTTCTCGTCATGTCTAACATTAAGTTCATAGGAATGAGTGTTTAACTATAGCACTAATGTTTTCATTGGAAAAAAAAACAACCCTTTCCTCCATATAAAGAATCTTTTATTATGAAAAATTACTGGGCATCCTGACAATTTAGATAATGAATAGGAGATGAAAATGGAACTGAAGGAAAATGATGATGTTTGGATCTGATTTTTTTTGATAACTTGTCTATTTTTTACTTTGAATTTTTGACTGTTTACAGTTTACAGTTGTCATTTAATTTGGTGCTAACCCATTTGTCAAGTAATCAGCATCTGTTCTGAAGCTGGAGAGGATTAGAAAAGATAAAATAGTGGCACATGAGCAATTGATTATTTACTGGCACTTAAATAGCACCTTTCAGAGTTGCAGCATTTAAAGTGTTGGATACAGGGACTTTCAGTTGAGTAACTTTTGGTTAAACAAGATTTCCTCTGTATGCTGTGACAATGAACTAAGACTACTTGGACAGGTAACAGTGAACCCCGGTACCTAATCTTTCTATGACTGGGCGTAGCTTTGTATCTATGTTGTGTAATGCAGTGATGTTCAGTGTTTTTCCCCCATCTGGGACTCAGAATCCACTCACAGCTTCTTGCAGAGACCCATTTAAAACCCCACACTCTTGTGACTCCACAAGGATTATGGGATTGATTGTATGAAAACTGGCAGGTGGACTACAACTGCTTCTTGCCATCCCTGCAGTGCACTTTGCTGTGGGCAGGGGGAGTGGGGCCATTTTAAGATGTGAATCAAGTAGATTCTAGAGAGTAGTGGGGTTTAGCAGGTAGGTGATACTGTATTATTTTTAATCAGCGTATTTTCCCCCAGAGTTGAGTGGGGTTGGGAATGGAGTTAGAGTTGCAATCAGGGTTTTGGTAGGAAAAACAGCAGACACATTGAATTTTCCCCCAAGCTTCACTGAGTCCTGGAAGTCACAAATTTTCAGATGAACTTTTTACTGTGGTGGAGATTTTGTTGTGATGCACCTTAAGGTTGCCTCCTGCAATTTGAAAACCCCTGATCTTAGTTTTACTGAGGAGATATGAGTTCTCCTATTTAAATCTCTGCTGTGGTCTTGCTTTATAATTTTGGGCAAGTCTCTTATTGCACTGGTTCTCAAACTTATTTGATCAGGCCCCCCTTCTTTGTGTCTGTAGTCATTTATGCCACCCCCGGGCCCAAGTACATGTACCACCACCCAACTCTGAAGGCAGGGTGGAGAGCAGCAGCTGCTGGCTGGGCAACCAGCTCTGAAGGCAGCGCTGCACCAGCAGCAGCAGCACAGAAGTAAGGGTGGGAATGTGAAAAGTGAGATTGGTCAACATCACTTTTCACAGCAATTTAGTGCCACCTTGCAACCTTCTGTACTGCTGCTGCCACCCTGAGGCTGACAGGCGGAGCCCCACTGCCTCGGGGGGGGGGGGGGGGGGAGAGGAGAGCCTGAGCCTAGGGCTACCTCCTGATGAGGCATGTGGGGGGGAGGAGAGCCCGAGCCTGGGTGGTGGGGCTTCAGCTGTCCTCTTTATTCCCGCTTCCCAGGTGTGCATGACCCTTCTACACGAGCCCCAGCCACCTCGGGCTGACAGCCAGAGCTTTTTTTTTTTTAACAAAATCTCTACACAGTTCTTGTCTCCTGTGACACATTCCCATGCCTCCCTTGGGAGGCCCACCCCATAATTTGAGAACCGCTGACTTAACATGTCTGCCTCTCTTTCCCAGCAATGCAATAGAGGTAACATCTGCTTATCTCAGTGGTTTACAAGCTTGAGTCATTAAAGTGCTTTTTAAAACCTGGAGAAGGGGCTGTAGAATACTAAAGTATCTGCTCTAGAAGTTGGATATGTTTTAATGAGCAGTGTGCAACAGCAAGATCTGTTTGCACCTAGGTATAACTGAGATCTTTGGATGAAAGGCAGAATATTGTATAAGAACAAAGTAGATGTGATTTTGAAAATGTAAAAAATATACTGTTGGTGACTGCCATTGAAACATAAAAAGGTGTGGGTTTGCTCATTGGTGTTTATCTATCAAAGCTTATATCTAAGCTGGACTAGTGTGACTTGCTTTTAGTTTTAATAGGGAAATAAAAACTGAATGGGTTTATAAATAACTAAGAATGAAAATGAGCCATTTGAACTTGTGACTTGAAAGGCTAGTAGCCTGGCTAAATGAATAAAAATGGTTTTGATATTATGGTTACATTTTACACAGATGGGTCTAGATGGACTCCAGCAGGACTATATTAGAAAAGCAGAGTATCCCTTCAGCTCAGAGCAAAAATGGATGGCTGTTAAATGTGTGCACAGGACACAACAGGTAGGCCTTTTCCATGGCTATTTCCTCACTCAGTGATGTTAACTAACTTCCTACAGCACAGGAAATGGTGTACAAGCTATCTCTGTTTAACTTCAGAAGTTGTGTACAGGAAGGGAGTAGCAAGCCATCAGCATAGCGCTACACCTGAGAGTGTGAAGGAGAAAGTTTGATAGTGAAACTAGTTTAATTTTCTGTCTCTGAAGTGGTGGTTGAAAACCACAGGGCGTTTGTGGAAGTATACAGTGAAATTAAACATTTAAAATTCTAAATTTGAGCTCCTCCATAGAAATCTCATGAGATTCTGTTAATGTTCTGCTGTTTTCTTGGCAATGTAGTTACATGGCAAGAAGGAATATACCAGTTTAACAGAGAAAGGAATTGCATTATGTGAAATAACTATTTCATTTGGAATAATGGGGGAGATGAACTTTCTCCATAACATATATCTGTATGTTTACCTCCTCTTCCTTCCTTCCCTCCCTCCTCCCTCCCCCCCCCCCCCAAAAAAAAGTGTGTGGCAAGTGGAATATTTCAGTGCGAGTGAAAGTAAGAATCGCTGTTAAGTCTGACCAGCATGTGTCATGGAAGGCAATGGATCCTGGATTTATGGAATATCCCTCTAGTGCTTATGGCAAAAAAGTTAGCTTGTTGTTAAAGCTTCAAAATAGCACCAGAAACTCTCTAGTTGTGGAGATGGAAGGTTCTAATTCATGGCCTGTCCACTTTCCATGCTGCACTGCTTCAAATTCTCAGAGCATTAAGTCATCAGCTTTAGGATAGAGTTTGCAGAAGAACTAAGGAGAGCTTAGCAGCCTAGATTTGATTTTTTTTTTTTTAAATTACCTTGGGAGCCAAGAGGATGAAAGGATTCTCTAGCATATACTGCAGGTAATCTCTTCCCCTACCCTCAGTATTTTGATGTTCTTAAGTTTGAACCTTTTCACTACTCCCCCTGTTGATCTTTGAAACAAAGGTCAATTGGGGAAAATTACCGTACAAACAACCTGACTACCTACAACAACTTAAAATATCCTGGCTTCACCAAGACCTGAACAATTGTGTAATGTATAGAGGATTTTAACATACAGATATTTCTTTGACCGGGTAGCTGGCCTTCTAATTTAAGGCCTTGGATGTGGGCTCAGGAGATCTCAGGCTACCTCTACACTGCAAATGGGGTTTGTACAATTTGCAGCTTGTATGGATATACCTGTGCTAGCTTTAATCTAGTGAGGCCACAGTGGCATGAGCTGCGTGAGCCTGCCTGACTCCCTGGGTAGGCCATACTGAAGCCTATGCCACCATGTTCTCCTTGCTATTTTTAGCAAACTAGCTAGATTTAAAGCTAGCACAGGTACATGCACCCATGCTGCAAATTCTACTCAGTCGCAGTGTAGATATAGTCTGTGTTCTGTTCCAGATTTTGCCACAGGCTGCTTTCTGTGCTGCAGTTTCCCATCTGTTTGCCATTAGTGCCAGTCAAAATGTTTTTTGGAAACTAGGTCTCAAACCTGATCTCATTCTTTAAGATTACAAATTTGATGAAAGTAACTGCATAAATCTAAAATATTTAGACTTTGTACTGCACAACTTGCTGATTAATAATATTGTGTAGTCAGAATTTTTTAGAGTACGCATTAAATGGATCAAGAACGGACCTTTCAAAAAGTAGTCCTCAATGGGAATCATCAGTGAATGGGGATGTTTCTGGTTGGAGTTACACAGAGCTTGGAACTAGACTTGATGCTATTGAACATTTTAATCAATGATCTGAAAGTAAATATAAAATCACTGCTGATAATTTGCAGATGATACAAATGCAAAGTTATAAATCTAGGAATGAGGAATGCAGACTATATTTACAGACTAGGGGATTGTATTCTGGAAAGCAGTGACTGTGAAAAAGACTTAGGGATCATAGTGGACATACAACTGAACATGAGCTCCCAGTGTGGTACTGTGGCAAAAAGGACTAATGCAATCTTTGGATGTAAAAACGGGAGTAGTGAGTAGAAGTAGGGAGATTTCACCTGTATATGTGGCATTGGTGAGACTCATACTGTGTATAGTTCTTGTCCACAATTTAAAGAGGATGTTGAAAAATTGGAGAGGGTGCAGAAATGAGCCACAAAACATGATTTGAGAGCTGGAGAAAATACCATTCAGTGAGAGACTTACAGATTCTATGAATCTGTAAACTGAGGTTTCCTTTCCACCTTTTGTCTTGTCTATTTAGGACAGGTCTATCTACAGACCTATATCAGAATAACTGTTCAGGGATGTGAAAAATCCACCCCCCGAGCGACATAATTACACTGATCTAACCCCCTGTGGAGATAGCACTATATTGACAGAGCCTCTCCCGCCAACATAGGTACCATCTCTCGGAGAGGTAGATGAACTACACCAAGGGAGAAACTCTTCGTTAAAGTGCTACCGATGCAGCTGCGCTGCTGTCAAGCTGCCCATGCAGACAAGCCCTACTGCGCTGTACATGGAGACTAGCCCTACTACACATTAGCTTTTCAGGACATGAACTGTCTAATGTGTATTCACATTGCCTAATAAAATGCCCTAATTTCAAGAGGGCTTTCTAGATGCTACTGTAATACTACTAATTTATAGACACCTCTACCCTGATATAACGCTGTCCTCAGGAGCCAAAAAATCTCACCGTGTTATAGGTGAAACGGCGTTATATTGAACTTTGATCTGCTGGAGCACGCAGCCCCACCCCCCCCGAAGCGCTGTTTTACCGCGTTATATCTGAATTAGTGTTATATCATGTCGCATTATATCAGGGTAGAGGTGTATTATGTATTTAGAATTGCACTGTTACGAAAATAGATTTTCGCTTTAAATGAATGAGTTAACTCTTACATTGCAGAATGTATGATATAGGTTAGACGACTCTAATTACTCGTGTGAATATTTTTTTTTCCTTAGGACAAACCAGAGATTTGCTTTATGAAGGGAGCTTATGAACAGGTGATTAGATACTGTACAACATATAACAGCAAAGGGCAGACCCTGCCTCTCACCCAACAACAGAGAGAACAGTATCAGCAAGAGACTATATCTATGGGCTCTGCAGGACTTAGGGGTAAGGCCGCTCTAGTGTACCATCTCTACAGGTTGTTAAACCGCTTAAATGTGTTGCTTGACAATTTTGGAGACCTTAAAACTCTAAACTCAACCTTTTCTAGTTTTGTTATGTTCACCAATTTCTTCAAATTAGGACTGGGTGTGAAACTGGCACTTTAGTTTAAGGGTTAAGTAATAACATGACTATCTGTGGATGTGGACATATTGTACCTCAGGTTTCAGTTTCTTCTCCTGTGAGAAGAGATAAGACTCATCACCACTTATCTGTCATCTTTTTCTGCAGGAATTGGTTTATGGGTTTTTGGGGTAATCCCAGGTTCTCCCCTGTTTTCTTTTTTGTTTCATCTCATATGATTCGACCTATGAATATGTGGGTTAGAGAGACCCTTATTTGAGCCACAGGTTTGTGTGACACTTGCCTGAACTAGTCAGCATGACTAAATATTGGTCAGAGCAGGTTGCTAGAGTTACTGCTGCAGTCAGAGTGCTCACAAGGAATGGACACTACTTCTTCGGGTGATGGTTCCTATGTGTATTACACATGTGGGCACGCATGCACACCATGCACTTAGGTCTGGAATTCCTTCAGTGCAGTGTCTGTTGACCCACACATGCTCAGTAGCTCTTCACATGCTCCTGACCGAGGGTATAAGAAGCAGCGTCCTCTTCAGTTCTTTCTTACTGTTGCATGGCCTGAGTTGGACTCGTGTCCTCCTTTGCTATTGCAGAACCTGTAAAAATTTAATTGTAAATGTATGTTTTAGCTTAAGAATTCTAGTTAGTATATAGTTTAGTACAGAATAGAATTACTCTTCTTCCTCTTCGCCCCCACCCCCTAGCTGGGTGAAAATTCTTGAATTCCAGGACCCTGGGCATAGTCCTGGAACCAGGAGAACTGTCTCTCCTGCCCTCGATCCTTCTCCATCAGCAACAAGCATCACCGGTGCATGTTCTGTCTGGGTGAGGCACATGTCTCTAAGTGCAGTATGTGTAAAACCTTCCTACCCAAAACTAGAGAGGCCTGAGAGCTCTGACTGAAAGTTCCTGATGGAAGAGGCTATGAGGCCCTGCATGGACCTGGGAGACCCTTCCCATCCCCCGTACGTCAGCCTCAGCTGACCAACAGTGCCCCTCCAAGCACGAACCTCAGAGTGGCGCGCTTAACATTGAAGCCCAAGGAGTTGTCACATAGGGCCCCCCATGAGAGTAAGACACTTGCATGAGCATAAGGGCAGCTCCTCAAGCGGACTGTCCAAAAGAAATGCGTTTTCTCCCCGAGCTGGTCCTGATTGGATGAGATGTGTACAGAACTGGCTCTGCTGAAGACCCCCATGCGGAAGGGTAAGACATGGAAGAAAAGAGATGTCTGTTCTGATGGAGACTGCAGGGGAGAGTGGAGAGAGACTCATCAGTCCCATCCACGAGTGCAGGTCTGGATTCATCATCGGTACTGCCTGCTTAGCCATTGATCATCCAGCTGTGTCATCAGAACTGGTCCATCAGGAGTATCTATTAGCCTCCAGCATTACTAAGGTCTCTGTACAGCCCAGAGTACGAGAGTTCTATCTTCCTCCCCTACCTGCAGTCTCCACTCTGTTCAGGCCCTGCCCTCCTGAGAGACGTCCTTATCCTGGAGGAGGAACTGATACCATTGTCTCAGAGGCCCCATCTCCATCCATGGAGCTGGAGAGCCTCCGTATCCATGGTACCACTGTTACAAACGGAACCATCCTCTGACTTGGAGGAGTCGGAGGAGATGGCTGCACCAGTATTTCCGTGAAGGCACAGGAGTCCTGGCAGACAGGTGAGACTTTACTATTCCTCCAGCTATGACCCAACCAGGGACAACTAGTATCAAATCCTGTGGGGACTACTGTGACCGATAGATCTACAAATCCCAGTACAGGAGGTCCAGGACCCTCACCATCGACTCCTGGGCATTTTACAACCACAGGTAGTGACCAGGTGGCTATCCCAATCAAGGAGGCCATATCTGAACCGGCCAGAGCAATTTGGCAAACACCGGCATCTTGAGCCCCTACACCTTGCTATGTCAAGAGCTTGGCCACACTACCAAAATTCTACTTTTGCAGACAAAGGGTCAGAGAGACTAGATCTCCTGGTTGGGAAGGTTTTCTCCTCTGCAGGCCTCCGATTTTTGTATTGCTAATTGCCAGGCCTTATTAGCAACATATGATTTTAACACCGGGTTTGCGGACTTTAAAAACAAGCTGCCCATGGAAGACCGAGCCCATTTCCAGTCCTTTCTGGACGAAGGAAGATTGATATCAAAGGTGGCTCCCCAGGCTGTGGGAGATGCCGCAGATACAACATCCAGATCTTTAGCCACAGGACTAGTCATGTGAAGGCTTCAATCATTGGACTTCCCTAGAGAGGTCCAAAATACTATGCAAGACCGCCCCTTTGAGTCCAACCTTCTTAATGAAAAGACAGACGAGCCTCTACATTCTGTAAAGGACTCAAAGATCCACCCTGTGGTACCTGGAGATTTACACCTGTACTTGCCAGCATCGCCTATGGAGCTTTTTTAAAAAGTGATATCACATTAGCTATCTTCAGTCATCTGGTACAGAAGCTGATTTATATGGTAGGTTATATACCACAGTTAGAGGGGGGGAAAAATACAGTAGTTCTTCAATTTCACATTTGAGTTCCTTCAGAATTCTTGTGTTAATACCATCTGATCAGGTTGACTTATTACTGTTGAATTTATCAATTTATTCCAAAACCTCTTCTAACACCACCTCAATCTGGAACAGTTCCTCAGATTTGTCACTTAAAAAGAGTGGCTCAGGTTTGGAAGTCTCCCTCACATCCTCAGCTGTGAATATCACAGCAAAGAATTAATTGTTACTGTAATTGGAGGCTCCTAGAGGTGTGTGGTCCCTATCTATATTCCACTATCCACCCTCCCTCCCCTCTGCTTCAGATCCAGTTGGATTGCAGTAGGAGGAGGAACTGGAGAGGTGTTGACGTGCGCTGCCTCTTATAGCCTTGGTTGGGAGCACAAGAAGAGCTACTGAGTGAGTGTGTGTGGGTGAATGGACCCTACTTTGAAGAAATTCTGGACTCAGGCGCGTGGTGCACATACATACCCATGTATGGAATACAGATAGGGACCACACATCTTGAACCTCCAGTACAGTAAGTCAGCTCCATTTTTTCTGTAGGCCTCTAAATTGTCTGAGAAGACACAATATTTAAATATGGCTGCTTGTTATTTTTAACATTAATGTTGATAAAAAGGGGAGAGGTGTTACACAGGAAACTTGCGGGCTGACACTCCATCCATGACAGCCTTTCATTCGCCTTTGCAAAGGGTCATGGACATGGTATACTGACCTTTACTTTGTTTCACAGATTTAGTTTTAGCTTGCTTACAACCTTATTTTTAAAAAATATTTGTGGATTGAAATCACTTACCCTCTTTATATAAGCTGACAATATTTAGCCTCTACTGGTGGGCCAATTTATCCTATATTGGTGCACTTAGCCTCCTATTCATATTAATATTATGAAAAACAGTAATTGTGTGCAATAATCAGATCCTGATATACCTTTCTCTAAACACCAAAAGCAATTATTTTTTCATGTGGTAATGACTTCCAAAGCTGGGAAAGGGGTGTCTGTTCTCCCCCCCACCCCCAACACTCCTTGGAGAGGCAAGGCACCAAAAAGCAAACCAGAATATATCTAACAGCAGTTCCCATTCAGAGAATTGTGACCCGAGGGTGCTAGCACTATCTCACTTTCTGCTGTAGCCTACCTACTGAATGAGGCCCCTGTCCTGCAAATATTCACATAATACACCTCTACCCCGATATAATGCGACCCAATATAACATGAATTCGGATAAAACGTGGTAAAGCAGTGTTCCGGGGGGGCAGGGCTGCGCACTCCATGGGTCAAAGCAAGTTTGATATAACGCAGTTTCACCTATAACACGGTAAGATTTTTTTTGGCTCCCGAGGACAGCATTCTATCGAGGTAGAGGTGTAGTTGCATTGATTTCAATGCATAAAGTTATTCATATGTATGAGTGTGTTTTGCAGCATTGGGCCCACAGTCTGTAAGCACCAATCATCCAGTTTTTTTTAAATAAAAATTTATTTGAATTATATCCTTTTTAGAAAATATATAGGGTGTGTGGTTGAAATACTTATTTTGGAAAGGGGGTCTGTTAATGTACTACGCTGGTTAGTTATTAAATTGTTTAGTTTTAAAAGATTAACTTATTTTTCTTGTTTTCTTAAAGTTCTGACCCTAGCCTCTGGTCCTGAGCTGGGACAGCTTACCTTTTTGGGGCTGGTGGGAATAATTGATCCTCCAAGGACTGGAGTAAAAGAATCTGTCGCTACACTTATCACTTCAGGAGTAGCAATAAAAATGATTACCGGAGATTCACAGGAGACTGCAATTGCTATTGGTATGAATACACCTCTTCCTCTCAGTTTGACTTGTCGGATGCCATTAACAATTTTATTAATTGTTACTCTAAAAAGGTTTATGTGGTGCAAATAAAAAATAGAAGTAAGATTTTGTGAAATTTACAAATCTATAGACTCTATACAGTTTGTATTTTTAGTAGACATAAGATTGTCAAATGTGATGTAACAGGAAAGAGTGTAGTTTAAACTGAGTATCCCTTTAAACTATATCTGTCTGAAAATTGTTTTTATACCTAAGATTTGCTGTAATTGAGACAATTTTGGTTTAGTTGAGTGTGGTTTTTTTCCCCCCTATCTAGCAGTAGTGGATGCTCAATCAATTTAAGAGTTCATTTTTATATAGTTTTTTCCCCTGTCTGTGGGGGGCCTTTCACATAGCAGCAAGGGAGAAACAAACACTTAGGAAAACTGGCCCAGGTTACTCAGAGCAGGTATGGTACCAGAAATTATTTCAAACTCTTTTGTATATGTGACTGGATTTCAAGTTGAAAGTGGCTTGTTTGTGTTTTAACTTTGAACAAATTACCTAGTTGACTTCTGTACGTTATTGGTTTACGGAGGAGTTTGTCACAGAGGGGAATTCTTTGTGTGGGCTGATGATGAAGCTTTGTAAAGGGAGTTAAATTAGATTGAAATTTCACTTTTGTCTGAGGCTTCTCTTCTCACTTCCCATTTTATGACTCCATCCTTTCTCTACCTGTTCATATCCATTTGCTAATTTCCTATTCCTTTTTTGGATTGTAAGCTCTTTGGGACAGGGACTGTCACTTTTTGCTATGTTTGTACAGCACCTAATACAATGGGGCACTGACCTGCTTGAAGCCTCTAAATGTTAATGCAAATATAAACATGTAATCAGAATAGACTTCACGACACATTTGTTATTTCTCAAGAGTTCAGGTAACTACTCCAGTCTACTGATTCAATATCCATTTGCTAATTTCCTATTCCTTTTTTGGATTGTAAGCTCTTTGGGACAGGGACTGTCACTTTTTGCTATGTTTGTACAGCACCTAATACAATGGGGCACTGACCTGCTTGAAGCCTCTAAATGTTAATGCAAATATAAACATGTAATCAGAATAGACTTCACGACACATTTGTTATTTCTCAAGAGTTCAGGTAACTACTCCAGTCTACTGATTCAATAATGAGTTATGAAACTACTGGAGTAAACCTACATGTAGCAAACGTTAAGGCAGAATAGAGGCACAAAATCTTGTATTCCTTATACTAGAAAAACTGGTAGTCTGTTAAATCACTATCTTTTTTTAAATTTCTTTCCAGCTAGTCGCCTTGGGTTCTATTCCAAAAATTCACAGTCCTTCTCAGGAGAAGAAATGGATGCTTTGGATATTCAACAGCTTTCACAAATAGTACCAAAGGTTAGTAGAACACCTCCCTCTTCTATCTCCCCCCTTTTTAGTCTCTCCTTTAGAAAAATTTTCCATGCTTTTAATTTTTAATCAATCCTTGAATTCCCTCTAACAAACCAGTTATTTGCAAAGGATTGTTAACTTGCTTGACAGATGAATAACCTCATTCATTTTGCAATTTTGGCAGTTGTGAATGTTCAGTTACTAAAATTGAGACAAAATTAACTTGAGGCTCAAACTTGACTCTTCCACAGCGTTGGTTCCAAAATATTGTTTTATTTACAAAAGAATGCCAGCCTACAAAAATGAGGACTGCAACATTCTTAATCTGTGACCTTTATTGAAATATGGCTAACATGTAATCTGATTACTATAAACCTAACTCCCTAAATACTCCTGCTTGAAAGCTAATTATATGGGGATATAGTTTGGCATTCAAAGTATTGTTGTATCATCTAATCTTGCAGTATAAATTTCAGCTCTTAATTTCTCAAGTTTTCAATGTTCATTCTTTATGTTCTTCCTTTGATAGATTGCAGTGTTTTACAGAGCCAGTCCCAGACATAAATTGAAAATCATAAAGGTATGTTTCTCCAGAAGTAGAAGTGCAGGATAACTGCTGGAGACCTTATTTTATAATATATTTACTAAAATTGTAACAGGTTAAGATATGTCAGAATGAAATAGGTTTGAAATGTATTTGGTTGTGAAACAGAAATTTATTTGAAAAGAAGACAAGTTGGGAAACCTCACAATGCCCAGTAGAGAGACTACATGCAGCTGCTGTTGGACAGCATAACCCTTTCAGATGCCAGAGGGTCAACTGAGATTCAGGCCTTGGCGCTGTACAGCACTGCAACTTGCTGCGCTCAGGGGTGTGAAAACGCCCCCCTCAGAGTGCAGCGCTGTAAAGCGCCAGTGTATTCAGCGCTGCACGCTCGCTCGCAGTGCTGCAAGCTATTCCCCTCAGAGAGGTGGAGTACTTGCAGCGCTGCGAGGGGAATAGCTTGCAGCGCTGCGAGGGGAATAGCTTGCAGCGCTGCGAGGGGAATAGCTTGCAGCGCTGCGAGGGGAATAGCTTGCAGCGCTGCGAGGGGAATAGCTTGCAGCGCTGCGAGGGGAATAGCTTGCAGCGCTGCGAGGGGAATAGCTTGCAGCGCTGCGAGGGGAATAGCTTGCAGCGCTGTGAGGGCTGTGAATCCCCAAGTGTAGCCAAGGCCTAAGTGTCACATTGCAGTTGAATTGACTAGGAACTTATGGGAATCCATGTTTCTGCTGCATCCCAAAGCAGAATGAAAAGGCATGAATTTCAAGCCAATTCTGTGATAATGCTTCAATTCTGAAGCTAAGAAAATGTCTAAAGTGATATAGAAATATTAGAAAAAGAAAAGTAAATAAAGCGTGACTACAAAGAGATGTTCTCAAGATAACAATTAGCACAAGCAAAAGAGCAAAGATAATGAAGAAATCAAACATTAAGCAACAGTTGGAATGTAATTGAGAGAAATATAGGAAACAATGGTAAATATAAACTCATGGACTTTTTGCTCTTCTTGATGATTTCTTAAATACAACTTGTGAGCAAGCTCACTTCTCTACAAGCATAGGTTTTTAGCTGGGCTTCCTGGGAAGGAGTACAGTAACTTTAGATTGAGGTGTGGTGGCTTTTTTTTAAAAGAGAAATCACATGTAAGAGCTCACTTAAATGGAATTGTAATACCATTTTTATAATTAGATGACATGATTGTAGATAGACTGTTGTCAGGATAGTGGTGTGGATCAGATTGCTCTGATCATTGCCTTAAACAAATTCTTTCCTTTTTTGTAGTCCTTACAAAATAATGGTGCGGTAGTAGCTATGACAGGAGATGGAGTGAATGATGCTGTAGCTCTGAAGGCTGCAGATATTGGAGTGGCAATGGGGCAGACTGGAACAGATGTTTGTAAGGAAGCAGCTGATATGATCTTAGTGGATGATGATTTTCAGACAATAATGTAAGTTTCTGATTTCTGCAAGTATTCAACAAGTCTTAAATAAAAAAAGTGTTAGGAAATCACTTCCCTCCCCCCAACTATACTTTGCAAAAGGATACTTCCTCCTTGTACATTTAGCTGCAGTTAACTTACAAATTCCTATGCATATCCTAAGAAAATTGATCTTTAGTGCTGATTAGTTTGTACTGCAGTCTAAAAAAACCATTAATGCCTTTATTCAAACCATTATTTTCATGGGTTCTAAATAAGCTTTTTATATTATCTGGTTACCTTTCATAAGCACTTGGGCAGGTTGTCAGCAAGAGTATGCAGATTTCTATGGAGGGAGTTGTAGGGGGAGAATGGAGTCTGTTCTTAGATGCACATTGGTATTAAAACTATTTAAGCCTTTAGGCCTAGTCTACACTGAACTTTTTCCCCCCTTAACACTTTCTGCTGGTATTAGTGGTGGTAATTGAGTGCAGTGCAGAAAGGACATCCATATGTTAACCGTTGTAATAGGAACTGCTCAGAGCAAGGTTAGACCACGGAGTTGTATATGTTTTAAAAAACACAGGTGTCTTCTATGTAGTACTATTATGACAACAAGTGGAGCTGGAGTGATGGGAAATTGAAAGAGAAGCCTAGCATAGGCACAGTTAGCTTATATTTAAGCTATGTTTCAACTTTTTATGTTCAGATAAATCAAGGTGTACCTGCTGCTGATGCAGTCGTTCCTCCTAGAAGGAACAAAAATCTCATAGTAAAAGTTGTTTTGAAAGCTGCAGCTGACCACTTTGATTTGGGTTACTGTTCATTGTTTTGTAGTCATTCCTACAAAACTTTGTTAGCTGAAAAAACAGCAGTGGTATTTTGGCTTAAACCAGAATAAATACAAGATAGATGGATGAGTCTCCAGCCCCATGCAAATTGAGCATGGGGATGTTTTGACATCTCCTCTTGAAAGAAATTACTCGAACACATCTATCCTTAATATAGCAGGAGTACACTCGGTTGCACTACATTAGTATTGTTTCTGTCATTGCCTGCCAAACTTTACCTTCCAGCTGGCAAAATGAATTTTCATCCTCCCTATTCCTAGTCTGTGCTTCTGATTTCCACCTTCTCACCCACCTTTACCTTTTCTTTAAGATTAAGCTATTTGTGAAACTGAATTTGTTTTTCATTAAGTCTGTGGAAAATAGAACAGGAGAATTTCAGAACACTACTCCTGGGCTTTAGCCAACTTTTGCATAAATGATGCACTTCAGCACTTACAAGTGTTTTCATATTCATAGATTCCAAGGCCAGAAGGAACCATTGTGATCATCTGGTCTAACCTCCTGTACAACACAGGCAATCAAACTTTGCCAAAATAGTTCCTAGAGCATCTTTTAGGAAAAGTCCAATATTAAGGATTTTAATCTTGATTTTATTTCTGAGAAGAAAAACAAACTATTGAAATGTCTACAGATAAAAGTATTTGCAGGCATGATCAGCTCCTTCTGTGAACTAATTGATTAATTATCCTTTTTGTGTTTCTGCTTGCTTGTATTCATTAAGATAAGAATTACGATATTATTGTCTTATTTAGATAAGAACCCTGGAGTAAAACACAGCCATCTAATCTGCAGTATATATTAACTCCTCAACTAGCCTTATAAATTTCAGATAGGTTAACTTGGTTATGCTCTAACCCTTAAATTCTGAAACTAACCCCTCTGAAACTCTTCAAGATGATTATTCCCTAAAAGAATATATTGTGATATAGCTGCATAGCATTGGGAAATTCCAGTTCCTTGTGCAAATGGTTTAAAGGTGGCTCTTCAAGATCAAGTAGTAAGGTCACCTGTAAATGATCTCTTTTTAAATTGTATCCTCTTATTTTGAAAGTCAAGTTGTAGTAGAGCTGGAATGAGAAACTTAATATGATTAAATTAGTAATAATAGAAAAGCTGAGTAAGCATGATTATAATTGCCTGAGTGGAATAGAAGGCTCCTTAACACATTTTGTGAAATTTGACACTATTTAAAATATAATCAAAACTGCTGAAATTCACTTTTCTCAGAATAGCTTATTATTTTAAGCTTTTTTTTTTTTACATTCCCTCCTTTGGTCTGTGTAAGTATTGTTTTGTTTTTGTTTTTAATTGCAGGTCTGCAATTGAAGAGGGTAAAGGAATTTATAATAACATAAAAAATTTTGTTAGATTTCAGCTAAGCACGTAAGTTTGCAACATCATTGCCAATGTCAGAAGCTTCCAATTACATTGTAAATGAGTTAAATTTCATACTGCACAGAACCAAACGTGATAAATATTGGTGTAGTCTACAAGCATTGGTGGAGGTATCCACTAGGTTAGAAAACACATTGACCATTATTGTGAAAGTTTCCTAATCATTGCTTTTTTTTTCTTTCCATTTTCTATTTTGCTATTCGTATTTACTTAGTATGACTTTGGTCAGTTTTTAAAAACAGCAAAATAACCAATCTTCTGATACCTTGACAACCCCCCTCTAAGATGGAAAGAAACTACTTAGCCATTCTCCTGCCAGTCTGATCACCCTATAGGGTCATGGTTGGAGAGGTGCATTCCCCTCTGGAACAATGCCCCTTCCTTTCTCCCTGCCTGGATCGCACACATCAATCATGTAGGGGGGCTAAGATTGGAACAGACCTCAGCCTCCCCTAGCCATCCACATCCAATTTGGGAGGGAGGATGCATTAGTTGGCTGCCACCAGCCAGCCCCATTCACCTTGAAGTATAAGCATTACTGGACACACACCAATGATTCTTGGTGCTGTATAGGTGGTGTAGTTATCAGAGCTTTGTTTCCAGGCTTGCTGTGGGCCTAACCCATCGTCTTCTGGGTTCAAGAATTTTTTTTCCCCACTGGGAAAGATTGGCGAACTGTCCAGTGGGTTTTTTACCTACCTCACAGCATTCTGCAGGCTTGGTAGGTGAGGATAATAAGGACGAGTGTGGTTGGTTTTTTGTTGGTTTTTTGTTCCTTAAAAGAGGCAGGGTGTGCAGAGGAGAGAAGTCAATAAATATTATTGCAACTTGTGGCTATACCTGGGGTATACTTGAGCACAAGACCCAGGAGGGACCAGTGAACTCAACCTTCAGTATTAATAAAATTAGAGCCTGCCTCTTTGATTCCATTCAGCTGTCTGTGTTTTCCTGTGTCCTGATCAATATGTAGAGGGAAGTGTCCCCATTCCTAAGTAGAATTTCTCTTTTTAGGAAGCCTGGGTAGTATTTCACTTGGTTGATTAAGGTTATTAGTCTCTCAAACTAGCAGTTCCACCAAAAAAAAAAAAAAAAAATCTAGTGGTCTGCATTCCAAGGAACATAATTAAAAGTTCAGCTTTCTACACCCTTTTGCCCAAACCAACACAACAAAATATGCAAATTAATTACCTGTTGCAAAATAGATTATTGTTGGGTGTAGACCAATGATATCTTTAAAAGATTATCTGGAAGTTTGGCAGTCATTTTAGGACTAAAAGACAAACTCTGATATTTGTGTGTGTGTGTTGCATTAATATAAAGTACAAAACTTCCATATTTTAAACAAAATCTGTTTTGACAGATTTATTTAAGTGGTCCCAATGCTTTGCCTTGCAAAGTTAGGGTTAGTCTTAGTACTTAATTTAAAAGCGATCTAAACATAACATACCTAACTTTCAGCACTTGAAGTGTTGAGTAAAAGTATTATCAACTAATCTTCAGGAATGTGCCATGCTGACAATTTTATAAAATGGCTTCTCTCAACAGGAGTATAGCTGCATTGACTTTAATCTCACTGGCTACTTTAATGAATTTACCTAATCCTCTCAATGCCATGCAGATCTTGTGGATCAATATTATTATGGATGGACCTCCAGCTCAAAGGTAAAATACTATTTTTACCCCTTGATGGAGTCTGCTTTCAGCAAAATAAACAAATACCATGATCTTTTCAGAAAAGAGCAACTTCCTATGTATGTAACTTGAGAACAGTCTTAAACTTCTTTAAAGTGACCTTTTAATGGGTAATTCTAAAAACTGGGGGGACATTTTACTTGTGCAACATTGCTACCTATTGTGATGTTTGTAGCATAGCTCTGTATTGTTATCCCTTTTGTTCAATGTGTATAAAGAATAAGGAAGACTGACACTCCAAACTGCAGTGTCTCCTGTATGCTGATGACACTTGGCTTTATTTCCTTCCCAACAAACCCAGATTCTGTTGCTCCACTGCTTTCCGCATATCTGGTTGAGGGGGGATCAGGATAAAAATGAGCTGGCCATAACTTCTCCTTGATAAGGGAGAAGTAAATCTTTCTCCAAAAGAATCAGGAGCAATATGAATACTCTTCTTTATCCTACTAGAGTTTGGTGGTCTCCACCATATAAAGCTCATCCTTTATTTTAGTCTGATTCTTATCTAATGAGTGATCTATTAAGGTTCTAGTAACAATAGTTTAGAGTTCTGTCTGTGACTGCCCTAATTAAGAAATAGAATAATGCTTCAGGTACCATACAGATAGATGTATCACTTCAGAGAAGAGGGATTTTTGTTGTCAGAAGGACATGGATCCTTCCTACTGAACAAGGGTGATAGCACCTTCCTAGACAGGGCCTGGACTTTGGCAGGGGGACAGGCTTTCCTAAGTGGTGGCAGTGAGCCTTCTATTGTAATTCTCCTGAGGTTGGATGTAGCATTCCATGGGCTACTTGCCAGACCTAGTTTTTTTAAGGGATCTCAGAAGAGTTCTGCATGATGATCAAAAGGTTTGAGTTTACAGCTTATAGTACTTCTAAAAGTGTGTGCCAGGAAAGAATCCGGTGAAGGGTGACTACTCTGAGGAGGCACTTTGAACCAAGTTCCTCTTCGATTGAGTAAACAGTCTCCCTATGTGTGGGAGAGAAGAGTACATCCATTAGTTCCAGATTAGGGGAGTTTAGACATTAGATACACAGGTTAAGAGCAAACCTTTTTCTGCTACTGCATATGTGTGGCCTATATTTTAGATTTTTTAGAAAGTACCTAGGAGCTATAGTAATGGGACTATAGAAATCTAAGATGCACGTGATGCAGGGAAATACTACATTAAGTGACAATGCAACCCTACAGCTCTAATACTGCATAGCACTTCATGTGGAATAATAAGTACTTGTATTCTTGAGAGGACTCTTGTTTACAGATGGATGCTTTTCTGAATAGAAGGAATATTCAAAGCTCATTCTCTTTCTGAATTATTCACTATTGATTTGAAATTTTATATTTTGGTGATAAATCTGGTATTCTAAAATGTCTTTCTTTCTTTCTTTTTTTTTAAAGCCTGGGCGTGGAACCTGTGGATAAAGATGTTATTCGGAGTCCCCCAAGGAACTTGAAGGACAGCATTTTGACCAAAAACTTGATAGTTAAAATACTAGTTTCATCAACAATTATTGTGTTTGGAACACTGTTTGTCTTCTGGAGGGAGGTATGAAAAATGGACAAGTGTTAAAGCAATAAGTGAAACTTCATTTATAGCGCAAATCCCATTAATATTAGCAATTAAATTAAGAATGTGCATAAATTTGAATTTTTAGTTATAGGAAACAGTTTCATCCCAAACTGTAGCCAGATTGTAGGGAAGACTGTATGGAAGAATTTCAAAGAGGTTGTTGAAAGGGAGAGCTATAATAGTAATAGGTGTGGTATTAAAAATAGACCCTCTTTGGGCAGGCACCCTGTGGGTGCTCCACTTCAGGCGCACATGCACCTCTCGAGCCTTTAATTAGAGATTTTCCATTAGCAGTGTCTGTTCGGCCTGCACATGCATCCTATACCACCTCATGCTATGCGCCAAGCCTAAATAGGAATGTATGGGCAAATTACCCTCAGTTCCTTCTCAACTACCTTGGCCTGAGACAGGGCTTACACTCAAGGTGATAAGTGAAACTTTGCTATCTTGTGTACTGTTACCTATGGTGGTTTTTGTGTAGCATTAGCTTAGTGCAGAATCCACCCAGCCCCTTTTCACCCTGAGCCGTGTTCTTGGCTCCTAGCCCCAGTCTGGCTCCGCTCCTGGCCCCGCCTCCAGTCTTGGCTGCTGGCCGCGGCTCCATTCCCAGGCTGGGGCTGGGAGCAGAGCTGCACTTGGCCACGGGCCTCGCTGTGGCGCCACTTCTGCTCTCGCCCCCAACCACAGTCCCTGGCTGCAGCCCCACTCCCAGCCTTGCCCCCTTATCCCTGTCCATGCATCTCAGCCCCGGGGTAGGGAGTGCGACCCTCAAAAGTTTGGGGATTAGTGTGCTTAGTTCTTAATGATATAGTCATAAGAGGACTGATGGGACTCTTCTTCCTCCCTTCTGGGAGCCTTATTTTCCTGGCAGGGTATTCATGTCTCGCCAGGTTTTAAACACTGCCTCTCCTGGCTATACCAGTTAGTGATGGCCACTCTGTGTGGCCAATGCTTGTGGAGTCGCACATTTCCAAGAAGTGCAATTTCTGCCTGGCCCTCTAATCCAGGGCAAGGAAGGATGGGGAGACTAAATTGAAGTGGCTGATGGATTGCTCCCTTAGACTGATATCTGAGTCAGGAGACTTCCCCCAAATCATCCGTCACCAAACAGATTTGGCACCCCTTCAACATTAGCATGTTTCCCCGAAGAAAGGGAAGGCTATGGAGGTTTCCAAGGAGAGGAGTGTGGCCACTCACCTTAAGGAGCCAGCTCCTAAAAGGCCCCAGTTCTCTGAGAGATTCATAGTCTTGGCAGCCTTGACTTCTCAGCTTGATACTGTAGAAGTGGAAAAACACATCCTCTGGTACCAACAGGGCTGGAAAGCCCCATAGCTTGAAGGAGAAACACTGCTCCTACAGGGCCTCAGTACAGCGTACAAGGGACAAGGAGAGAAAGTATAAGCACTTTGGACTGGTACCATCTGGCATAGCCCTGCTGTCGGTGCCTACCAATTCAGCACCCTCAGTACCGAGCAAACAGTGGCACCAGAGACCATCAGCACCTGCATCTGTATGATCCCAATTGATGTACTGTGTCTTTGGCTGCCATGTTGTCCCCTACTCACCACCACATTAATTCATGTACTCTAAGGATCTGTCTGATGGGTACTACTGCTCATGGGTACTGAGCATCTCTCAGTAGTGAGACCCTCCAGATTACCATGGCCCTTTGGTACTGCAGAATTCTCCACACTTTTCTGAGGGTGCCCCCACATTAAAGGATATTGAGGAGGATGAAGGAGACTTTGAAGAGACTGACTTGGTTCTCCTATATGGATATGTAGTAACCCAGTCTTTGACTGTCATAGGAAGATCCTTGTGCTCAATGACAAAGATGGTGGAACCATCCTCACTCCTGTATAGGACCCCCCCCTCAGTGGCCATGTTGGGATCACTGAGCTACCAGCAGCCGTTTGCCAAACCACTGGCACAGTCTCATAAGGAGGCTAGAGTTGTACAATCCTCTCTCCTCTCTAACCAGTCCTCCCCAAAAGAGGAGAGATGTTTGAGGAACAGGAGGCTCAGGTGGATAGAGAGGACACCCCTCAAAAACATTCATCTTTTGTCTCCAGACGAGGCAGTTATGCCTCTTCCGCTTTCCATGGCCGACGATTTCTGGCACTTTCAGGATCTTACAAATTGGGCAGTTGGCACTCTTCTGATACTACTTGAAGAGGTCAAGAACTCGTGGCACAAACTGCTGGACATCCTGCAGTCAGCAATGCCGTCCAGGGTGATGTTACCCAGTATAGAGGCACTCCTGGATCCAGCTAAGACTGTGTGGCAGACATCTGATATTCTTCCGCCAATGTGTAAATAAGTAGATAAGAAATATATTCCCCTAAGAACTCAGAATTTTTGTGTTCTCGCTCCTCCAACTAACTCCCTGGTGGAGGATGCTGTAAATGAATGGGGTAAGCAATGCTAATCCAAGTCTACAAGGACCTGTATGACTAGCATCAAAAGAAAGTAACCTTTTTTGGATGGAAGTCCTATTCATCAGCAGCCAGGCAATTTCAGATTAAGTATCAGGTGATCACAGACGAATATAATTTTATAAACTACAATAGATTTATGGCCTTTATTGAATATCTGCTGCAGGAACATAAAGAACAATTGTAGTCCATTATTTCAGAGGGCAATTTATGCTCTCTTCAAGCATCCTTGAATGCTGCTGCCAGGTCCGTCTCCATGGCACTATTATGTGCAAGGCATCTGGGCTCCAATTCTCAGGGTTTCTGAGAAAGGTCCAAAACACTGAGAATTTCCCCTTTGATGGTCTAAAGCTGCTACTGGAGATCACATACGAGTCTGTGCACATGCTAAAGGACTTCAGGGCCACTTTATGACCCTAACGTATGAATAAGAGAAGATTTAGTAGGTCAGACTGCCCAGAGATGGTGTTCTGCTCAGTTCTCTTGGTTTCATAAATTCTCTGACCCTCCCAGGAAAAGACATAGAGGGCTGCTCACCCGCCCTCCACAAGTACTCAGTTGTCTGCAAAAGCAACAGTTTTGACAGGTTGATTTGAGGGTTCAAATCCTCCCACACCTCTAGTTTTACAGCTGGAAACCATTCACCCACCTCCCCTGCTTTGACCGCTTTTCCCATTTCCAGCATGCTTGGAGATGGATCACAAACAAGTGGGCTATAGGGGTCATAATGTCAGCCTACACCATCCACTTTAAGTACCTCTTCCCTTCCCTCCTCCTTCCCCGTCTTTCTTCAGGTATCCCTCTCACGAGCTTATATAGAGACAAGACGTCGTCTCTCTCCTTCAATTAGGAAATCCCACCTCCTCACAAGGATAAAGGGTTTTACGTGAAATATTTTCTTGTGCCAAAGGAGAATGGAGGGTGATGATTGATCTTAGATCTAAGACTTCTAACAAATTCGTAAAATCCCAGTTCGGGATTGTGAGTGATAACTATAACTCATTTACTAGAGGAATGGCATTGACTTTTGGCTCTTGACCTACAATAAAATAGCCATGCTTCACTATAGGCCAGGATCATTTGTAATACTGAGTATTTCCCTTCGGCCTTTCTTGCACCCTAAGGCTGTCAAAGGTCCTAGTGGCAGTGGCTGTTTACCTCCAACATGAAGCAATCCTAGTCTTCCCATACCTCAACTGCTGGCTACTCAAAGGCCATTCCTATGAAACAGTGCCACCTGAAGAGGACCGTCCATAACACTACTCGAAGAGGCTACTCACCTTGCGCAGTAACTGTGGTTCTTCAAGACATGTGTCCCTGTGGGTGCTTCACTACCCGTCCTCCTTCCCCTGCTTCCGACTGTTCTCTGTGGGATGTTCAGGTGGAGAAGGAACTGAGGGCAGTTCCCCTGCACATCCCTGGATAGCCTGTGTGTGTTGCCCAAGGAGGCACAGGATGTTTGCGTGGGCTGACTGGCTGCTGCTAATGAAAATTTCTGATCCAGGGCTCAAGAACTGCATGTGCACTTGAAATGAGCACCCATAGGGGGACATCTTGGAAAAACCACAGTTACTGCACAAGTTGAGTAACTTCATTTCAAAGTATTCCCCATTTCCTCCCCCCCCCCCCCCACACACACACTCCGCAAACACGCTTTTCAAATAAGTTTTCTGTGAGCATTCCCCCCCACCCAGGCTATTCTAAAATGACCACCTAACTTAGTATTCTTAAAGGAGGGAAATATCTAATCCTGTTTGTAATGTATTATAGAGTTGTGCATAAATGTTTGCAAAATCACACCATTAATTTTTAATCACGACCTGAAATAAAGAGTACTACTTAATGAGATTAGTTATAACCATGTGTGTAAGTACTTGCTTGAAGACTTGCTAAATCTGCTTGTTGCAAAGCAGAGTTTTTGTTATTTCCAAATATTAGAACAAAACTTCCTTAAAATAAATGCTTTGAATGTTTGCTCATTTATGAGGTTACATACACTAAAGCCATTTTCTTGCTTTCTTCTGTTAGTTACGAGATAATGTCATAACACCTCGAGATACAACGATGACCTTCACCTGTTTTGTATTTTTTGATATGTTCAATGCTTTGAGTTCCAGATCTCAGGTATGCAATCCTATATCTAACATAAGTACCCTGAGATTTTTTTGACCCTGTATATAGTAACTACACTTTTTTTTTCTGTTGAAACTGTGCTCATTTCATTTCTGGGTTTCAGAATTTTTCTTAAATATACTTTCTCATCATGTGAGAAAGTGACGTCTCACAGCTCTGTGTGCAAACAAGCTTAGCAGCTCCACAAGCCGAACAGGCTAGCATTTGAATTCACACGTCAATGATAAGGTTTTAATTTGGGTAATTGATGCATGAAATCCCCAAAACATTGGGCTAGCAATGCTGACCTAAACTCACAGGAGTAAGAAAACTTAATTAAAAGCTCAAAAGCTAGTCTCTCTGTATTGCTGCATGTATGTATTTAATCATTCTTCCGTTACAGTATACCAGTTAATATCTTCAGTTCTTCAAGTGATTGCTCATGTGTATTCCACAATAGGTGTGCGTGCTCGCCACGTGCACCGGTGACGGAAGTTTTCCCCCTAGCAGTACACGTAGTGGGGGAGTGCCCCAAAAACCCCTGGAGTGGTGCCTCCATGACGTGCTATAAGGGGAGCTGTGCGCTCCCCCCACCCTCATTTTCTTCTTGCCACCAGTAAATGTGGATCGGAACTACTCTGCTCTAGCTTTGCTGTAGCTCGTCCCCAGAACTCTTGTTCGTTCAGTGTTAGTACCTGTAGTTAGTTAGCTGTTCAGTTAGAGAGCCCGGGCCGGGGCATGCCCAGGGCCCGGGTTTTAAGTCGTGAGACACCTGTAGGCGATCTGTGCCAAGGAGTGACCCACATGTGGACTGTTCATGCTGTTTGGGAGAAGCCCATATCAGCGATCGTTGCAAGATTTGCAAGTTGTTCAAACCTCGGACCAAGAGGGAAAGAGACATTAGGCTTCGGGCCATTCTGATGGAGTCGGTGCTGACCCCGATTCCAGCGCGCCGCTCCGAGTCGGCACTGCGGTGTTGGTGCGTGGCAACCTTCTGGAGCCTTTGACCAGTCGGCACCACTCTCCATCCACAGGGCACAAGAAGGCAAAAAGATTCCTTCACAGCAGCAGCACAGAGGAAAACCCGGGGCAGAGGCTAGACCCATGTTGGGCAAGCCTCGATCCCCTCCGGCCTCTAGGCTTCCGACTCACGTAGAGCAGAGTAGCCGTCCGCTTCAGACCAGGTATCCCCGGATGTCTGGATGCCCTTCACGCCGGAGGCCCTGCAGGCAGCCTTGGACGTCATGTCCATGCCAGTACCAGGCGTGCTGCCGATGTTAGTCCCGTGCTCTGGGGCAAGCCACCGCTGGGACCTCCACAGTCGCCCCCGGCTTGGTACTGGTCTCGGTCCAGGGAACATTCCCGACACCATTTGCCGCCCAGCGACCGTTCAGGGCAAAGTCCACGTGGATTGCCCTCGACTCCCGCAAGACTGTCTGGTTGGGTGCCATCCGACCGAGACTCTTGGCACCGCTTCGCTTCAAGGAGTGAGTACAGATGGGACCGAGGCACACGTCGCCAAAGGTCCTCGTCTCGGAGGGGTTACCACAGCCAGTCATGGCATGGACGTCGACGCTGTTCCCACTCGGAATCCCACTCCAAGACCCTGCCAAGGCATTGCCTCTGCAGCCCTGGGCGTTGATTGCAGTCGTCTCACTGTTGCGGGTCCGCCCATCGGAGCTGATCGCAGAGCAGCTGCTACCGACAGTACTGGTCCTCCATGTTGGGATCGTGGTCCCGCGGTCGGCATTGCTCCCGGCACCGCTGCTCCTCCTGGTCCCGGGACAGCAGCAGGTCATTCGTCAGCCCAGCCTCCACTCGTAGTCGTCCTTCCGTGGGCCAGGT
Source organism: Chrysemys picta bellii (assembly GCF_011386835.1). Lineage (NCBI taxonomy): Eukaryota > Metazoa > Chordata > Testudines > Emydidae > Chrysemys > Chrysemys picta. The sequence continues at coordinate 81,916,041 of NC_088792.1, forward strand.
CAGCCAGGCCGAGCAACCGGTGCTGAAGCAAGTGCAGTGGCTCCGGACCCTGTGGCCGGCCCAGTGATACCAGTGGGCACTGTGGCCCCCGACGCAGTTCCCGGTGGGGGCTCGCTCCGTAGCCGAAGTCTCAGAGGCAACATCGGCTTCTTTCTCCAGACCTCCAAGGAAGGAGTTGGTGGGATGTACATCCGCTGCACTGTGCCCGGAGACCGACCAAGTGGTGGACCCTCCGGTGCCGGCGGCCACCCAAAGTACCGCACTGGTCTCCTTGCCCTCCCCGGATGAGGCGATTATGGCCCCGCCTCCCTCAGTCCTGCAGGAGGACTTTAGGGCCCACCAGGAACTCCTAAAAAGGGTTGCATTAAGCCTCCACCTCCAGGCAGAGGAGATGGAGGAGCCCTTGGACTCCCTGTTTTAATGTGCTGTCCTCTTCAGCACCGGGCAGGGTAGCCTTGCCTCTCCATGAAGGGGTGGCAAAAATTTCAAATGCCCTCTGGCAAACGCTGGCCTCCATTGGCCCCCATCTCCAAGAGGGCGGAACGCAAGTACTTTGTACCTGCCAAGGGACACAAGTACCTATACACCCACCCGGCACCCAAATCCCTGGTGGTCGAGTCGGCCAACCACAGGGAACGGCAGGGCCAGCCAGCTCCTACCCCGAAAAATAAAGCTTCACGAAGGTTGGACTCTTTTGGAAGAAAAGTTTATTCGTCCTTGAGCTTCCAGTTACGAGTGGCAAACCGCCAGACTCTCCTGGGCCGGTATGAGTTCAGTCTGGGGGGGGCCCCTGCCCAAGTTCGAGGACTCCCTCCAGGAACGTGATAGGAAGGAGTTCAAGGCACTGGTGGAGGAGGGTACAGCGGACACGGCCGCGCAGTCCATGGCCTCCGCGGTGTCCATGAGAAGGGCGTCGTGGCTCCTGCTGTACGGGCTGCCCAGTGAGGCACAGGCCGCCATGCAGGATCTCCCATTTGACGGCAAAGCTCTGTTTGCGGAACAAATGGATACAAAGCTGCATGGTATAAAGAACTCCCGCACAACCCTCCAGACTCTGGGTCTCTGTCCCGGCTCCGGCTAAATCTAAGTTTAAGCCGCAGCAGATTCCCACTCAGGCCTCCCACCCGAAATACAAGGCCGCCTATAAGAAGGCGCAGAACTATAAAAGGCGCCCTCGGAAGCAGTCAAGGCCGGCCCCACAACCTGGGTCCTCCAAAGGCAAACTGGTGGGGAAAAGACTATTTTGACGGGACAGTTGGGGGCGCCCTGCCAGCCCTCCTCAGGGATCCACCCTCAATAAAGCTCCAATTTACTTCCTCCCTGCCCAACCATCCCCAGCCCCTGTCCCTCCTGGGGGACCCCTCGCACAAAGCCCTGCTTGAGCAGGAGGTGGGGTGGCTCCGGGGCCTAGGAGCGGTGGGGTGTTCAAAGGCAAGGGGTTCTACTCTGGCTATTTCCGTGTCCAGAAGGCCAAAGGGGGACTCAGGCCCATCCTGGACCTGCGAGATCTGAACCAGTTAATAATGAAGCTGAAGTTCCGCATGGTCTCCCTGGCCTCTATCATCGCGTCCCTGGATCCTGGGGACTCGTACGTTGCCCTCGATCTGCAGGACCCATACTTCCGCATTCACATATTCGAGGGGCACAGACACTTCCTCTGTTCATGGTGTGGCAAAATCACTATCAATTTACGATCCTCCCGTTCGGCCTGACCACTGCCCCCCAGGGTATTTACAAAATGTATGTCGGTGGTAGTGGTCTCCCTCAGGCACTGGGGGGGTCCAGATTTTTCCCTATATGGACAATTGGCTGGTCAAGGGCAGCTCCTGGTTGCAAGTGAGGGATCATGTGATGCTCCTCCTGTCCACGTGCACCGCCTTGGGCCTGTTGGTAAACGGCACCAAGTCCACATTAGTCCCAGTTCAACGCATGGAGTTTATTGGGGCGCTCCTGGACGCCTCGTCAGCCACAGCTTCCCTCCCACCGGACAGGTTTGAGACCCTGATGGGGGCCTATCGACACGGTCACAGGGTTCCCAGTGACAACAGCCAGAGCATGCCTCCAGCTCTTGGGTCACATGTCGGCATGCACGTATGTGGTCCGCCACGCCAGACTCCAAATGAGGTCCCTCCAGCTCTGGCTGGCCTTGGAGTTCTCCCAGGCCAGGGACAGGATGGACAAGGTCCTCACCATGCCCGACTTGGTGATCGCCTCCCTACAGCAGTGGTCCGCCCAAGCAACATGCTCCAAGGGGTCCCGTTCAGGGACAGGGCCCCGCGTTGCTGAAGCTGGTGTCGGACTTGGCTTGGGGGGCTCATGTGAGGAATGTTCAGACCCACGGTCTGTGGTCAGCTCAGGATCTGACCCTACATATAACGTCAAAACTCACGGTGGTACGCCTGGCATGCGTGGCCTTCCGGTTGCACCTGGAGGGCAAGGTGGTCAGGGTCCTCACCGAAAACATGGCCTTGATGTTCTATATCAACAGGCAAGGCAGGGCCCGGTAATCTGCCCTCTGCCGCGAAGCCCTCAGGTTGTGGGATTTCTGTATAGCCCATGACATCTGCCTAAAGGCCTTCCATCTACTGGGCGCCTGGAAAGCGCGGGCAGATCACTTGAGCAGGGACTTCTCCTCTCAACACAAGTGGTCTCTCCACCTTGAAGTGGCTCACGGGCTTTTCCAAGTGTGGGAAACTCCCCAGGTGGACCTGTTCACGACTCTGCAGAACCGGCGCTGTCCCCGGTTCTGCTCCAGGGGGGACTGGGAAGGGGCACTTTTTCCGATTCTCCGATGCCTTCCTCCTGTCCTGGTCAGGCCAGTTTCTTTATGCTTTTCCCCCATTCCCACAGATCAGCAAGGTCCTGGAAAAGATTAAGATGGCCTGGGTCCTCCTGATTGCCCCGGCGTGGCCCAGGCAACATTGGTACGGGACCCTTGCGGGCCTGGCGGTTGCTCTGCTGTGGCCGTTGCTGTCCCGTCCGGACCTGCTCTCCCAGGACCAGGGCTGCTTCCTCCACCCCAGCCTAGTGGCTCTCCACCTCACTGTGTGGCTGCTCAGTGGGGAGGAGAGGACGTGTTCAGAAGGGGTTCAACGCGTTGTCCTAGAAAGCAGGCGGCCCTCCACGCGCCGTGCCTACTTGGTGAAGTGGTTCCGGTTCTCTAGATGGGCAGTTGAAAGGGGGGTGTTTCCCTGGTGGCCGCCCTGATCCAGCTCATCCTTGACCACCATAGAACCCAGGGCCTGGCGCCTTCGTCAGTCAAGGTGCACCTGGCAGCCATATCAGCCTTCCATTCACTGGTGCAGGATCACATGATATTCTCCCATGCTATGACTGGCCAGTTTCTTAAGGGCTTGGACCGTCTTTTTTCCGTATGCTTGGCCCCCGGTCCCGCAGTGGGACCTGAACCTGGTGTTGGCCTGTCTCATGGGGCCCTCGTTTGAGCCACATGCTCCTGGTGCCACCTCTCATGGAAGGTGGCCTTCTTGGTCACAATCATGTCGGTCAGGTGGGTCTTGGAGCTCGGGGCCCCGACCTCCAAGCCTCCATACACAGTTTTTCATAAAGACAGGGTCCAGCTCCGCCCACGCCCTGCGTTCCTCCCAAAGGTGGTCTCCACCTGTCACATGGGTCAGGATATTTTTCTGCCGGTCCTCGGCCCCAAGCCCCATGTGTCCAGGGGAGCGCTGTGTCCAGGGGAGCGCTGTCTCCACACGCACAATGTGTGACTGGCTCTGGCTTTCTACCTCGAGCAGACCAAGCTGTTCAGAAAGCCCTCGCAACTGTTCGTCGCCTCGGCTGAGCGCAAGAGGGGTAGGTCGATCTCCACTCAGCAGCTTTCCAACCAGATCACTTCATGCATCCATACCTGTTATGTGCTGGCGGGTATCCCCCCGCCACAGATTGTGAGGGCACACTCAACTCAAGCGCAGGCCTTGTCGGCTGCCTCCTTGGCCCATGTCCCCATCCAGGACATTTGTAAGGCCGCCACGTGGTCTTCAGTTCACATGTTCAGCTCGCACTATGCGAGCATCTCCCAAACCAGGGATGACGCCGGGTTGGGCAGGGCAGTCCTCCATCCTGAGAACTTGTGAACTCCTACCCACCGCTAACAGATATAGCTTGTAATCACCTACTGTGGAATACACATGAGCAATCACTCGAAGAAAAGACAGTTACCTTTTCCGTAACTGGTGTTCTTCGAGATGTGTTGCTCATGTCTATTCCACATCCCGCCCTCCTTCCCCTCTGTCGGAGTTGTCTGGCAAGAAGGAACTGAAGGTGGGGGGAGCGCGCAGCTCCCCTTATAGCGCGCCATGGAGGCGCCACTCCAGGGGTCACTGGGGTGCTCCCCCCCCCCACAGGTACTGCTAGGGGAAATACTTCCGGTGCATGTGGCGAGCACGCACACCTATTGTGGAATAGACATGAGCAACACATCTTGAACACCAGTTATGGAAAAGGTAACTGTCTTGTTTAGGGACCTTTACAAAATAAAATCCCTCTACTTAACTTTCTATCCACAAAAAGCAAGGACAATTTGTTATGCTAGTCCTTGTTATGAAAATAAATCTGTGTAAATTACACGTTTAAAAAAACAAAAAAAAACCTGTTGCAGTGTGAGAGAATAGACCCTTAACTGGCCAGCTATATTTTCATGATACATTCTTGCATGAATCTGTTGCACTGACAATAGATGTCCATTAATACTTATTGTACATGTGCAGAAGCAAATTCCCTCATTTTATTTTGTTAGCCTAGGGCCAGACTTATGAAGGTGTAGTTAGGTATTTAAAGATGCGGATAGGTGCCTAGTAGGATATCCAATAGTGCCAAAGTGAGCTAGGCACTTAACTCCCATTGATTTCAATGGGAGTTAAGTAGGTTAAATGCTTAGGTGCTTTTGTGAATCCCATGAGGTGACCATCTGCCTCTTTAGGTACCTCAATAACCTTGTAAATCTGACCCCTAGTTCTTAATGGATTAATGAGAGCATGTTAAGTTAAAGATCACTAACTTTAAAATATTTCTTCAGTTTGTTTTTTAAATTGCCTTTCTGATAGGCCACGTTTCTACCTACAACAAGTATATTCAGTAATGCTGAATCTTTCTGTACTGTTATTGGTGGGTGTCCCTGTCATATTGCCTCTCTCTTCATTTTGAAGGATCCCTATCCTTAAACGGAAAACAGCTGAATCTTGAGACATGCAATTCATTAAGTATAGAAGTCGCATAGTTATCAAATAAAATGAGATCATCCTATCTTTTGAGAATTTGTTCTGGATCGTCCCAAATTTGTCACTGAGTTTTTGACTGTTGAGATAAAAACAAATGATAGGGAAAGAAGTTTGAATTGTATAACTGGTTGCAAATAACTAAGGCACAGAAGATCATAGAATTAAAACTACAGGTATAATGTAATTCACTATTTTATTTCGCAGACTAAATCTGTATTTGAGATTGGACTTTGCAGTAACAAAATGTTTTGTTATGCGGTTCTTGGATCTATAATGGGGCAATTATTGGTCATTTACTTTCCTCCGCTTCAGAAGGTTTTCCAGACTGAGAGCTTGAGTGTACTAGGTAAGAAAAGTTATTCCTTTTCCACTTAGCTCTGTTTTAGGCATTGATGATCAATCCCCAAATCCTATGATGGAAGGTTATAGAACATATTTTACCCTTTATACATAGATGAAATGCAAATGGTGCAGAGCCTCATCTTATACAAGGTCCTGTTAAAGTTTGCTTAGAACAATGATTAAATGTATATGAAAAGCACAAAACAAATGGATCAGTAATTCCAAGATCCATAAATACTTCATATGCAGAGAATTCTTTTCTAATGTAAATTCTGATGTATGCAAAAGTGAAGTACTGATCAGTTTTTATTCTCTTGTAAAGTTCTGTTTTTGTTTTTTAAATCACTAAATTTTAAAAACAAGTGTTTTTTTTTAAACAGACATTCTCTGGTTAATATCAAATAGAAATTCCATGTCATTAGGATTGTTTTCATTAAAATGTCAGTCAGGATTTTGAGAAGTTGCCATTTTACACAGTTGCCATCACTTTAAGAATCTTTACGTTATTGTTGGCTTGATAAAGTTATGATGGCGATTTTCTACTGAGATTTCCTGGATATAATTAATTTTCATCTCCTATACAAGTATTTCTCATTGTACAATATCACTCCTTCTCTTTTCTGTGGTTTCATTTCCAAAAAGCAGGCTATTCCGAATAAGATCTAGTTATATTGTTTATAGTAATATGCTAGACATTCTTTCTTTAACAAATGTTAATAAAAATAGCTAAAATATAGAATATGAAACATTTCAATTTAAATTTCCTGTCAATCCCAAGGATTCGGAGTAGCATACATGCATTAACTTTTATCCTGTAAAAACTGACTCTTAAAATGTGCATATATCCAACAATTAGAATGCCAATTAGAAAGAAATATCTTAATTTGTTCTGAATTATAGGACATCCATGTATGACTTAGGTTGTAGAAAGACTAGCAAAAGCACAAGAAACAAAGTTTAAAATCAACCCAATTGTCTCTTCTAGATTTGTTGTTTCTTCTGGGCCTCACCTCTTCTGTCTGCATAGTGGCAGAGATCATGAAGGTTGTTGAGAGAAGCAAGGAAAAGATACACAAACATGGAAGTTCTTCTTCGTCATCTTTTCTTGATGTATGATGCATATTGCATTCTTTTATTTGCAAACTAGGAATTGCAGTCTGAGGATGTAGGAGAAAGCAAAACAAAGAATTTGAAGGATAAAGAAATCCTGAGGGCTTTTGTCAAGTTCTTTGTGTTTCACTGACTAAAGATGAACATTGATATTTCAGGACTGTTGAGATTTAAAACTTCCAGCTGTGGGAGTAACAAATGAAATTATGCAACTTTGGTAACATTTTCCCTCAAATTTAAATTCACTTTTGAGATTGAGTTCACTTTTGAGATTAAGTGGAACTTTGTAAAGTGTGTCGGAGGGTACTTTAAAGAGAAATGTCAAAGCCTGAGTCCCACCTTCTGCACTTCGGAGGTATACCTGTATAAAAACCATCTTAGATATAAATATTTTCGTTTGTTTTTATTTAATTGTTTTCCTTTACTTTTATGGTGGTGGGACTTTGTAACTAATGCAAGGATAAACTTAAACATTTCAGAGGCATTCCTTTTGGTTTAGAATCTGAGGCACCTGTGCCATATTTCAGCTACTGTATTTATTTACTTTATCCTGCAATGTGTAAATGGCTCAAGTACCTTGTGCTACTATTTTTTGTATATCCTAAGTTTTTTTGCACAGGATGTGACCACTGTCTGATCACTTTTTTTTTTTTTTTTTTTGTGATTGAAAAGCCTATACTGCAATCTGAAGTAAATGTTTGCTTTTCTCAAAGTACGTGTGAATGTCTAACTTGGTGTGTTCAATGAAACTGGCACTTACACCAGATAATCATGCTTGGTTTTTTTGGCATTCCTGCAGATACCAATTTTGTGTTTCACTATCAACATTTTTATTATTTTAATGTACAAACACTACATTATCATTCAAGTGTATTCCACACACTTCTTAAGAACAGCCATACTGGGTCAGACCAAAGGGCCATCTAGCCCAGTATCTTGTCTTCCAGCAGTGGCCAATGCCAGGTGCCCCAGAGGGAATGAACAGAACAGGTAATCACCAAGTGATCCATCCTCTGTCACCCATTCCCAGCTTCTGGCAAACAGTGTCTAGGGACACCATCCCTACCCATCCTAGGTAATAACTATTGATGGACCTATCCTCCATGAATTTATCTAGCTCTTTTTTTAAAATCCTGTTAGTCTTGGCCTTCACAACACCCTCAGTCAACCTGTGGAACACTTTTGACAGTGTGTTGTGTGAAGAAATACTTCCTTTTGTTTTTAAACCTGCCTATTTCATTTGGTGACACCTAGTTCTTGTGTTATGAGAAGGAGTAAATAACACTTCCTTATTCACTTTCTCCACACCAGTCATGATTTTATAGACCTCTAGCATATCCCCCCCTTAGTAGTTTTTTTTCCCCCCAAGAAATGTTTTGGTAAGGCAGTTTACAGTAGCTTGTTTCATTGAAAACAAGTGCACTGTAATTCTCTTTGGCAGTATGAAATCATTTCCTCCCCAAAGAAGCTTAATTCCATCTATTATCTTTGCTGCTTTTGTTCCCCTGCCCTGCAAAGAAAACTCCATACTCTTTGCTTTTACAGTTTGACTTAGTGTAAATTTCAAGCTTTTCTGGAAGAAAACTTTTCAGGAAACGGGGTCTTAACAGGTTTTAAACCTGTTTTAAACTTAGTCTAGAAACTCTGAGAAACTACAGTAGAACCTCGGATACGAAACCTCGGGAATGGAGGTCGTTCATAACTCTGAAACGTTTGTAATGCTGAACAAAATGTTATGCTTGTTCTTTCAAAAGCTTACAATTGACCATTGACTTAATACAGCTTTGAAACGTTACAAGAAAAATGCTGCTTTCCCTTTTTTTAAGTAGTTTAACACAGTACTGTACTGTATTTCTTTTTGGTCTCTGCTGCTGCCTGATTGTGTATTTCCGATTCCAAATGAGGTGTGTGATTGACTGGTCAGTTTGTAACTCTGGTGTTCGTAACTCTGAGGTTCTACTGTAGGTCAGTGGGACTTGTATTTTAAAATCTCTAGTACATGCTATGGGGTAAATTTGAACAGTAGTAAATGACAAAGTAATGTCCTTGAAACCTCAGGCCCTGCATATCTTACAGCTTGCATCCTATAGATAATGTATTAACATGTATTGTTGAACATCTATATTTAATGAGTAGTAGCTGGATATTAATGTTTTTACCATTCCCATGATGCATATAGGGATTGACATTTAGTGTCAATCTTTTTCAAAAGCATCTTGTATCTTAAAACCCCAGAAAATTGGGTTACTAGCTATCACAGACTTAAAACGCTGGTCATATTGCTCTTTGGTAGAGTAATGAGTTAATAATTTTCCTTAGAGTGTTTGTTTTGCAGAAATAGAAACCATTTCCTGCTCTGTAGTGCATGAGCTGATTTTAATTTTCAGATGTTTCCATGTTGTAAAAACAAAATTATGGAAAATTATAGTGACATTGACATACTAAACTATTTGGTTTCTGCTGAGTCCCAAATCCTCACTGGTGCCAACAGAAATCAGATTTTAATTTATTTTTGAAGTTATTTATATTTTCAAGCACGTTATTTGTGAGTTTTAGGTGAGCCTATTGCCAGTCATGGCACCCAGTTCAATTAAGGATAGAGGAAGTGTTTTGTTTCAGAAACACACTAATGTAGTAGATGTGAATAACTCTAAAAGTATTTTGCTCTCCTTATGTTCTCTCTCACTGTTGTGATCATGGGAAGTGCACTTGTCATGCATAATGTTGAGTAGGAAAATGTTCCTGTTGCAGGGTCCCGGGACACTTCCTTATCAGCCAGGAGTACTCTTTAGTTGGGGAGGGTAAATGACTTTAGGGAGAAAACTGGTAGCCTTTATATTAAGGCTTCAGGAAAGAAAACAATCCATCCACTGCCACAGATCCGATCTGTTTCTGTAAGCTTGACTGTTCTGATGGGGAGATGTTTTAAGAAGAGTAAGTTCACAGCAAAGCCAACAAATCTAGATGAGGCTGAAGTTTGAACAGCTGGGAAGTATGGAAATGTGTTCTAGAACTCAAAGAAATGCATACTGTAGAACTTAGAAGTGACTAGAAGCTACAAATTCACCAGATACATATAAATGAAATCTGAGCATTAAATCCTCAAAATGCAGAAGAAATAACTGCATAAAGAAGAAGAAATCAAATGGCATTGCAGTAATGTTATGGGAGGGACAGGAAGGGGAGGAAAAACCCTTAATTCATGAGTGCTGGACACCAGTCTAAACCTGAGATCAAGTTTTTCAATTATAGGAACTTAAATGTAGGCTCCTAAATTCATACTTAGGCACCTAAGTAAATGACCTGTTCTTCAAAACTGAGTGTCCAACAGCTCCAATTGTGGACAACTTGGGTGACAAGGTTTCTCTTACCGGACGTCCAACTTGTGTGACAGTCTGAGGATCGGCCTACAGCAGCTCCCAGGGTCACAGATTAGCATCAGTGATTTTTAAAATGGGTCTTAACCCTCAGCAATGTGAATCACACTGCCTTTCTGCTGCTGGGCAGTGCACTTCCAGTGGCTAGAGTGCAGCAGTGGAAAATACCTAATAGGCACCTGTTTAAACCCAAAATGCCACCTGCACTTATGCACAATTGGTTAATGTCTTTCTAAATCAGTTAAAGCTACATGTTCCCATTTGCTCTTTTTCTAGCCCCAGTTACTTCAGGGAATGCAGACTTGCCTCACCTTGCATTTTAGGAACCTCCTCCTGGTTATGGTAACCTGGCACTCTCCCCTCAAAATTCTTCCCATCTTACTATGGAACATCATTAAACAAGTCTCTGAATTGGCCTGGTGACAGAGCTTCAGGAGCCTTGTAGAAAGGAAGCACTTTCGGGGGTTGCACAAGTACCCACTTTCAGCACAGAACATTTAGAATTCCCAGGTTCCAAAAGGGCTGTGCTGCCTCAGTTCCTTCCTTTGTTTCCATAGCTAGCTGAGAGTTTTGGACGTTCTCGTCAAGCCCAGAGCAATCTTGAGCTTTTAATCCAGTATTTCTTATTACAGTTAGATGCCATTTAACTTCCTACTGTATCAAAATGTTCAGCACTTGACAGAATAAATTCTGAGCATCAATGTACTGAAATGTATTACACATTTCAATATAATAAAACATAGTACGTGGGTAAGTCATTAGAAAATGTTTGGAAGGTGATCTTAATTACAGATGTTTCCTTTTATGTAAAAGTAAAATAAATACGTACTATTTCCCACCGTAAATACAAACTTTGGATATCTGAGTCTGCAGGATTAAAAATTCATATTAGCCACTCTAAAAGTGACTAATCTGACAACTTTAAAGGCTTTTATACCTTTTCCTTGATGCATATGTAACCTGATTTCCTCTAACTTCCAATACATATGCATTTTTAAATTGCTTGATTTTTCTCTAACCTTTAAATAAGTGACTTATTACATTTATCCTAAATAGTAGAATGTTAAATCCTACCTTAACTTTGGAACAAATTTGTTTTGCATATCCAAATTTAGTTAAAAATAATAATTTAAAAATGCAAATTTAAAATACATTAGCCCTGTCAAAATTAAAATACTTTACTCTTATCTTTTCTCTAAACTGTACATTAAACTCCATTTAAAAAAAATTATACATCTAAAAGAAACATTTCTCTTTCTGTCCAAATTGTCAAGCAGATAGACCAGTTTAAAGCTATGGATGTTTACTACTATCTCACTGCATTGATACTATCTTCCATCTCTTCACTTCTTAAGATGAGCTTTGAATACACTACTTCTTGGGGACAAATCCTGAAGTCATTTCCTTACTTTTTACCGAGTCAAAACTGGCAACCGTTTCAATGATAACATTGCCTGATAAAGGACTTTTAGTTTTATCCCATCTAACTTCAATGAAAGTGAGAGGGGCTACATATTTAAGTTTGTGTCGTTGTCAATCGATGCTAATATGGCTTGGCAGTCTGCTGTTAGGAAAATGAAAGTTCTTCAGAAAGGAGTCTTAAAGTAACTTGCTGTAGGACGGCATTTGGGTACCATCTGCAGATAAAAATTAATAAACACTAACAAACGTAATCCTTCTGGAATGTTTCATAACTGATTGTCAGACTATCATACAAGTAGCACTTCCAGAAATCTAAAACAAAACGATAGATCTATTTAAGAAGAAATTTCACTACTTATTGTCAGCAATCAGGTTTCAGAGTAGCAGCCGTGTTAGTCTGTATCCGCAAAAAGAACAGGAGTACTTGTGGCACCTTAGAGACTAACAAATTTATTAGAACATAAGCTTTCGTGGACTACAGCCCATCTGACTAAGTGGGCTGTAGTCCACGAAAGCTTATGCTCTAATAAATTTGTTAGTCTCTAAGGTGCCACAAGTACTCCTGTTCTTATTGTCAGCAATGTAATATTTGCAATCCTGTCCTCCCTCCTCCCCCCCCAATCAGTTACATCTTTTGGGTTAAACACTTAATGCTAAACTTATTGTGATCCACATAATGAACTCAGGGCACATCAGGCTTTCCAGTTCTACTCACATTTCTCTAATATATACTTTTTTGGAGGGGGGGGCTGTCTTCAAGCTTTTTCAAAATTCACAAGTTTGAATTTGAGCAAAACTGGTTTTTGAAGATTGAGAAATATTCCCTCAAGCAAATGTGTAAAATTGCATCAGTCTTGTGAAAGTTTAATGAATTCTAAAATAGGAAAATTTTGTCAATGTTCATTTTGCCTACTTTGGTGTGTCCCTAGTATATTTAATATCCCTACAGAACTTGTACTTCTTGAGCCAATCTTGAAAATATTCAAAGATGCTGAAATTTTTAACTGCAAGTGTGTGCTTCTGAAGAAGCAATACTACCGTAATTGGGGCTGCTACTCTATACAACTTCCTTCTTGAAGACCAATCCTGTGTGTGTGAGATCGATCTCTCTTCCTGTGTGTGTGTGTGTGGGGGGGGGGAGGGGCGGGCTTACTGGATAAATTAGTTGGAAGTTACCAGTGCGGTTAGGCAGTGAACAGGTCTCAGTCCATTAGAATGAAATAGTTGTGACTCTCTCTTTAACCAACTTATTGATAAACTCTCTATGTATGCAGCACTTTTCCAATCTCATCACCTTTTACAGAGGGAAACCCCCCAATCATTTAACAAAATAACCAACATAGCTGCCATCTTGGGCTTTTACAAAATAAACATCTGCACCAACTTGCTCACTTACTACCATGAGGCTTTCCTGTGATAGCCTGCAGCTAAAACCTTGCTTCTTGAGACCTTCTTACTTGTTGCCTTCCACTGAAATTCTTTATTCTATACAGGTCTTTATACCATGCTCATCACCATAGTATATGAGTACCTAAGACTACTGTAGGCAATCCTGAAGACTGGTGACTATCCAGGGGTGGTTCATTGAATCTGTCAAACTCTAAAATACTATGTGGAAATAGATATGAAGTACAAAATTTCACTAAATAGAAGCAAGAATCACAGGTATAAAATGAATGGCCAAGCAAAGGCATCCTAGAAAGTTTGACAACTGAAAGTAGTAAAATTAACTCTTAGGTATTAAACTAATTGTGTATTTTGGAAAATAACTTTAGTTTTGACCATCTCCTCGCTTTGATGGGAGAAGATCTATCTAGAAAAATATTTAGATCAGGGTAGGCAACCTATGGCACGCAAGCTAATTTTCAGTGGCACTCACACTGCCCGGGTACTGGCCACCAGTCCAGGGGCTCTGCATTTTAATTTAATTTTAAATGAAGCTTCTTAAGCATTTTAAAAACTTTACTTTACATACAATAGTTTAGTTGTATATTATAGACTTTTATAGAAAGAGACCTTCTAAAAACGTTAAAATGTATTACTGGCATGCGAAACCTTAAATCAGAGTGAATAAATGAAGACTCGGCACACCACTTCTGAAAGGTTGCCAACCCCTGATTTGCATCGTTCTGACAAATCACCTTTACTTCAGATATTTTTGTCATCTGTGAGAAATAGTCTACAAGACACAGGATTGAAAGGTAAGCATAGCCAAAGATGATGCAGAAATCAAATATAGATATCCTTACATTTTTCTAGTGTTTGTCCACACCAATTGCATATCTGCCACAGATCGGATTCTTTTGAATAGCTGTGTCCATGGGGGCTCTGCCTGCACTTTGAGAGCCTTCCAAACAGAAGCCAAAAGGTATAAGGGGTGGGATGGCCTCAATTGCCTCTCATTCCTTATTTCCCATAGCTGTGAGACTGAACCCCACTGTGTGTACATCTCTTCACATACAGAGACAGTAGTTAAATCTGCTGATAAGCTTAGTTTACCCAGTAGTAGTAGTACTCTGGTCAAGTGAAAAATTCTCTAAGTTCTGCTGAGGGCACTGGTAGGATTGCTACCCACCACCACCCCTGTATGAGAGCTAGAGCACACTGTACCTAGGCCTAAAATAGCCAAAAGTCAAGTCTCCAGGAGTCAAGACTTGCCCATCCTGCTGTACAGCAATTTTTTTTTTTTTTTTTTTTTTTTTGCAGGCGCTTGGGATGCCTCTTATGCCTAGGACGAGTGCCTGAAGGCTGCCTGGTGTGCAAGTCTCGCTCAAGGACATGATGAAAGCTAGAGAAGGTAGACTGAAGCTGCATTTTCTAGAGTAATTGATGTGGGCATCTTCACTTCCTGACAAACAACCAGAAAGACCGCCTCCACCTGATTGGTCATACTCCTAATGCCTCATTAAATCTTGTCACCCCAAGCTCAATGGACACTTGGCAAGCCCACTCTTCTGGCATTGACCTAGGAGAGGGGCCACCAAGAACAGCACTTCAGAGCCCAGGGAAGGCACAAATTTCCTCTAGTCAGCAGCCAGACAAAAGTCCCACCCCAGTATTCCAACATCCTAGAGCCTCAGGCTAAACCTTGCTCAAATCCATTTAAAGCGAAATCAACACATCACACAGTGCTCCTTGTGAAAAGTGAGTGTCTCCATTACTACTTGGATGGATAGGCCCCTCTCTGGCACCATGAGTATCGGCACTGGATGGCTCCACACTGGCTGAGAACCTGTGGTGTGCACATCTGCGTAACTGCTGTGGCGCCGGAAGCTCATCCAGCACTGACTGACTCATTAGCACTGCTGCAAGCGAGTTCTTAGAGGCTTACTTGGCTGTGGGACCAATTTCAGAATCTCTGACCTTGGACAGACACCGACAATGAACAGGCTGGGTCCCTCTTGTGATCTTTTGGTACTGCCCATAAACTTGAGTAGGCAGGACTGTGGACTGGTGTGCCCCACCTATGGAAGAATTTGCCTTCTCAGCCTTTTCAGAGGAATGCAGCAGATCCTCCTCACCAGAATGTAACCGATCTCCACCATGGATAACCTAGTGGGACATGAACACACAGTCGAGGGAGGAATCCCAAAGAGGCACCCAAAAGCCTTCTGGACCGAGAAGGAACAACCAAGCTGCTATCCTCCCATGTGGGCTCCTCCCCCTTACTACTACTACTACCACCACCACCACCACCACCACCAACCCTGAACCTCTATTGGTGTCCTTGAGGTATCACCCATATTTTAAGAAACTGCTTCCTCGGTGGTATCCAGACCAAAATCACCCTCTCAAAACAGATCCAGCCTGTTCCAACACATCACCAACTACTAGGAAAGCAAGAGGTCGGGGGGCAGGGGGTCTCTTCCTCAACACCTGCTTGCTATTTTTTTCCTTATCCTCTGATAAGGTAACTGAGATTAACCCTTTTGATGTTACTACAGGTTTAAGGAATCTGAGAGCACTGTAATTTCACTGATTACACCTGGGGAGGGTGTGATCAGGTAAAGGCAAAAACTGAAGTGGTTGAGGCTGCCCCCACCCCTTATGCCCTGGGCTACAATGGTTGCGAGGGTTCTCGGGGCGCAGCCATGGTTCTAATGGATACTGCTATCCAAAAGAATCTCATCTTGTGCACAAGGGATGCATATGCCCCAAACAGGCAATCTGCATGGACAACACATCTCAAAGAACCAGAGTTACTGTAAGGTAAGTAACCATTCTTTCTGGTGAACAGTGGACACAACTCTGACTAAAGATACAGGTTAATGATCTAAAAACCTTTATAACCTTGAGAGAGAGAGAAATCAATTGATTCTTGAAGGGGAACAAGAGTAGTAAATACTAGCTATCTTACTGCAGGAGTATGTTGGAAACCAAATCAGATGGAGCCTGTCAAACCTATATGCATAAATAATTTATTTAAAATGAATTTTTGTTTTAACATTCCTTTTATTTTTGGAATCTTCTGGGAAAAGACCCTTGCTTGACAGTTTCTCAAGTGGTATCAAAGGTACTTGATGGAAGAAAAAAAATAGTTTACTTTCGGTGGTAGCATTCAGGCTTGGTAGTGACTATCCAAACCTGTTTCTTGTTAAGAGAAACACAGAAGAAAAGGATACGTTCCAGTTTCTTTCCCCAACAGTTCAGTAACTAGAATACCATAGGCACAGCAGATGGCTCAACTTCCACTGAAAGTCCATGGAAGTCAGGCACCCATGTTCCTCCCTTGGAAACTTTTGAAAATCTCACTGGTGGACGCTGGCCTTGCAGAATTAAATTTATGATTAGCTTTCCATGTCAAGTATGTAGTTGTGATGGCGTGTTTTTTTTGAAAATGGTGGTTGGAGGGGTGGGGAGAATAGTGTCCTCTTACTCCTTTACTTTAAAATTGCAAATTTCGTTTCTTCTGTTGTATTCAAGGACATCAAACGACTGACCATTTTTTGGAAAGTTCAGACAGTATCCTATAAGAACATTATTTTGGGGGGGGAAATCACTAGCAAGATTCATTCTAAAAATTGATCCATGTGAATCAAGTTTTGTAAAAAGGCCAGTTAAGTTCCAATGCAGTTCACCCACTTCATTGTAACTGTGATCCATTCACAAGGCTGAATTATTTGAATGTCATGTATGTGCTGCTTTCAGTCTTCCACCATTAGTGATGCAAACCTATTGTTAACATCACAGAGAGGCTGAGCTTCCAATGTAGCATGCTGTCTGGTAGTATCTGCTTGACTAGTGGCTTGCTTGTTCTTTTCCTTGCAGGATTTGGTCGTCTTGGTTGTCTCCTGGAAGAAGTCTGGAGGTACAGTTGACTTTACTGCATGGAGCAGATCACAATAAAGCTGGCTCATCTTTGGAGATGAGATAAGCAGATTCTCTGCTCCATGTGCTGATTTGAGCTCTTTGCATAGTCTATGCACAAGGGTCCCACAATAAAGCCTGCCCGAAGGAAGGAAAGATTAAATTTAGAATCGTATTGAACTATAGCTAGCAAAACTATACTGTTTAGTGGGGGGGAAAAACAAACTACATAATCATTGAATGAACTCTTTAAATAAAAACCTTTTAAAGAAACAATCCCAAAGGCATCTTCATGATGAGTTCAAATCCAGCTTGTCTGCAGGTACATATTTACATTACTATATTTCTTAATTTTATTGGGTTTTAGAACCAGCAGGCACAATAAAGCCAAAGAAATTTCAGGTGACAATTCCATTTTTAAAAACTTGTTTTGGGTTTAATCAGAAGAAAAATCAAATTACTTGTATCTTCAATGCATGCTTTTTATTTGAGCACTATATAGGCATATTATTCAGTTAGACCTAGACATGAATATAGTGGAAAGAAGACCTTTACACATCCATTCAAGTAACAAGAAGTGCAGAACTCACTTGTCCAAGGAAGAGAAACTGCTTTTTAACTGCACCTTGAATATTTGAGAGCTGAATTTGAGTAAAGTGCATTTTTAACCCTACAGAAGACTTGCATCTCATGAGGGATGTTTAAAATCAGATTTAACACTGAAAATACAGATCCTAGATAAACAACAAGGAGTCTGGTGGCACCTTAAAGACTAACAGATTTATTTGGGCATAAGCTTTCGTGAGTAAAAACCTCACTTCTTCGGATGCAAGATCTACTATCCTAGATAGAAATCATATTTAAGTTTGTGAATCTTCTGTAGTAACAGGTATAAATAATTTTGCTCAAGTGAAAATGCTTAGGATTATATGCCAGTGATTTCCAGACTCTTTTTTTCATGTTTTCAATTTATTGTACCTTTTCCCTTCCTTGATGCACTTCTACATTTTGCAATCTCCTAGTTGTCTGTCTCAGGTGGTCATGCCTACATGTTTACATACTTTAGTTCTGATCTTAACATTTGACTCTCAGGAGTCATTTCATTGGCCTCAAAGGGTGTGCAAGATCAGGCCCAAACTTTAAAATTTTTACACATGACTTGAATTCAGTCACAGTATGTACTAAAGCATTAAGGGTAAAATTTTAATTATATTTTGGTTCAAAAGATTTTTATATTGGAATTTATATGTAGTAATTACCAAAAACCATGATTTTGCTGAAACATTAGAAGCTGTTGCCATTTATTAAGTGCCAGAGTACTAGTGCTATACAACAGAATATGAACTGTACCAAATTTAAAGGGTCCCTCACCCAAGGAGCTTACATTCCAGAGGCACAGCAGGTATAATACAAGCCGAAACACAATGTGAGGGTGCTTTATATTTGGAGCACTTTGTGAAGAAGGCTGGTCTTTTACAGTTTCTTACCGTGTTACCTCTGGTTCAGGGAGAGGAGTAGAGAGTAGCTGGTTGAGATGCAATCCCATCTGGAGGCAGCACTGCCACTGGCAGAAAGTGTGTGCTGTGTCTAAATCCAGTAATTCCTGAAAATTCTTTTCTTTCCATTTTAGAAACTGGTCATAGACCATTTTATCTTTGACATGGAAAACCACAGGATCTAGATTATGAATGAACAAGAAAATAAGGGTTTTTCTAGAGGCTCCTATGCATTCTACTATACAAAGCATGACTGGTATGTACAATTAATGGTGCCTGTGAACCTCTAAACACCAAGTATCAAGAAGTATCTGAAGTAATCAGTTTAAGTGTCTTAAACTGTTACTGTTCAAGTACCAAAAGCCATGAGAGACTGAAACAAAAATTCAATCTATTTGTTGGCTTAGTTATGTGTCTACGAGTGCACATACTTGTGTTGTGGGCCAACTGGAAAATCTTTAAAAAGATCCCACTGTGTCAGGTTAATGAGAAGTATCTGAGAATTGCCTGTCTAGCTTCTGTAATCCATAACCCTTTCCTTCCTCCCATACAATCAGGAATTCCTCCTAAATCTAAGGCTGGCATATTACATTACCTAAAAATCTCTCCCCACAACCTTTTAACTTTAAGATAATATCAAACACTTAAATCTTGCTACTTTTGCAGTATTAAGATAGCTTCCCCCCATGTTTTGGGGAAACCCCCCCTGCCTTAAACAGGATTTAAACCCAAAGTACTAATTATTGCCTACTAATTTGTTATACAAATGCTATGCTAAAGTAACATTTTTCAATAGGTTTAATCATAAACCAGCAAAAGCAAACCAAAAAAACCCTACCAGTTCTGAGTTTAGATAGTAACTCAGCCCCGCGTTGTGTGTAAAGATTATAGTTGATCATTGTGCATAATACTTGTGACAAAATACCCAGTCACAACAGGCCAAGTTAATTAGTTTTAACACTAATCCTGAATGTTCTGGCTTCTTATTAAATATAGTTAAGGCTCTGACTTTAGGCATTACTGATTATATTAATCTCTTATTTTTTAGAGTGCCCATTTAGAGATCAGGACCTCATCGTGCCAAGCACTGTGTACGCAGACTATTCTTGCCCTAGAATTGATAATCTGAAGTAGAACCTCAATGCCTAGCTGCTGCCAGTACTAAATTTGCTTAGTCTCTTGGACTTAGGTATTGAGAGAGTTCTCTCAATACAGGATTTTATTTATTACTGATACTGTACTGACCGTTTCTTTGGCCAAATTTCTATTAGTATTTCCCCTTCCATAATGTATGAAGTTCTGAAAGTATGTGAAAGTGAAGCTATTGCCTCTCTTCCTAAGCTTCCCTATTGAATCTGCTTTGAATTAGAATTTATTGTTGGACTTGCACATGAACAATGTGTTTCCTGTAAGTACAAACTGACTTTAGTAAAAGTTCATTACTGAATAATAAAACAGTCTTATAGAGGTAACATTTGATGCATGTGTAAGTCTGAAAAAATATTTTGCACTTTTATAGTATACCTGAAGCACACTTACAAGTGCCAACACCACCCGACACGGTCCATATGGATTTTACCCATTTAAAGATAGGCAACTGAGGCACAGATAAGTTAGAGGTCTTTCCCAAACACAAAACAAGTTGGGAATAGAAGTTAGTTTAACTTCAAGTCTCTCAGTCCTAACTGTGACACAGCACTGCCTCTCATCTTCGCCAATGTATAAATTGACTGCTGAGGGTAGAGTGTAAATCACCATTAATTCCTATGGAAGTGGAGGGTCTTTACAAAAACAAAAGGGGAAACTGGGGCTAGAATGTAGATTTGCATATAAATATGAAACATCTAGAAACATGTAAAGTTTTTAGTTTTGTGGGGACCTACCTGGGCTGCTACTTGTCCTGTGCAATTCCCCAAATACCATTCCTAGAAGTAATGCCTGTAAATGATGCAATTTCACTTTGGGTTCTGAGTAATGTGTCCAGTAGCAGGTTACAGCAACAGGGAGCCACAAGGGACTGGGGATGGATTGTAGGATGTTGGCTTTCACTCCTAATGTCTCCAACAGAAGTTTTAGCCGATCTGATCTGGGCACCTGCCAAAAAGTCATAATTTTGGATACACTATGAAGAGGTCTGGCTTTATTTTGCTGTAAGAAAGTCTATCTACACTTATTTGCCATCTTCACCTAAAGGCAAATGCCTTCTGTGTTTAATGCTAGCTAAGCTAGCCGGTACCTTGTTAATGTTTTCAAAAAGATGTCAAACCTTTTAAATATTGAACTAATGAAAGTGACTTCAATTAAACTTAAACAGATCATTCTGTAGAATGAATAGTTTTGGAATGATATTTAATCTTTTTTAAAAGTAGTCAGTATATTGTATTTCCTACATTATCTTTCAAGGGTCAAATTTTTTGGAAGTGTTGCAGTTAGATGCCTAAATGAGTTGGGAGCTGAGCACATTGAAAATCTAGCCACTTGTTATGCATTAAAACCACCTCCTTTGGTTATGTCATGGAGGGTGTCTGTCCTACATCACCTGCATTTCAGGAGTTAGCATTGTACCATAGGTTGTAAACTACCACACATCCAACTATCCATACTATTGATCTATACTCCCAGTGGAATCTTCTACGTGGATTTTGGCAGAGAACTGCAGTTACCACTTGTACTGTAAGAGCTCTCAATCCATACAAGTGAAAATCTAGCTTCAGAAATTGACTAGTAAATGAGACTTAACTCATTTTAAAAAAAAATTCTAAGCCATTACAGTAACACTGGTACAAATTGTATTTATATACAAAAAAAACTTTGCAGTTGTAGTATTATAGGAGCCTGTGCAACCTTAGTTCAGCTGCTTTGTGTACATGCATTATAGTCTTGCCCATTATTAGGGCCCTACCAATTTCATAGCCATGAAAAATATTTCAGACTGTGAAATAAGCACTTCCCAGTG
The DNA here is from genome assembly GCF_011386835.1 of Chrysemys picta bellii. NCBI lineage: Eukaryota > Metazoa > Chordata > Testudines > Emydidae > Chrysemys > Chrysemys picta. Next base: position 81,937,288 of record NC_088792.1, read on the forward strand.
AAATCTGCTCTCCCTTGCTGTTGGGAATGCCCCAGCCAGGGGGCTCTTAGCTGCAAGTCCTAGCTGGGCTGGGAAGGGAGAGGACTTATCCTTCCACTGCATGGCTGCTCTCAGGGGGAGATCAGACCCACCTCTGAGTGTCTCCCCCTGCTGCAGGAAGCTCCAGCCCAGGAGGTTCCTGCAGCTGGAGGAGACTTGTGGAGGAGGGTCCAATATGCCTCTGCTCCTGGAAGTGCAGCCAGGGTGTTCCTACCTGTAAGTCCCTGCTGGGCTGAGGAGCGACAGCACTTCTCCTTCCCTTGCATGGCAACGCTGGGAGTGTGGGTGAGATCAGATCCACTTCTGGGTATCTTTTGGGTTCGGACCCCCATGGTTATAACACTCTAAAATTTCAGATGCACACAGCTGAAAATGTGAAATAGAGCACTTTAAAAAGTCTCTGGCCATGACATTGATCAAAATGGACCATGACTTTGGTAGGGCCCTACCCATTATCAGACAAGAAATCTGCAGTAGAGCAGAAACAGAACCCAGCACTGTTGGGCCCCAATCCAATGCTAAAAATGCAAGAACATCTTTTCTCTTCCTGTAACCCTTTGCTTCATTTATGGTCCACCCTATGCACTGAACAAGGCAGGGTGGGTCCTAGAACACATGACTATGTAATAATTTAATTAAAGACTAGCACAGTGCCTACACAGAGACAAATTTAAAGTTGCATGGACATTTACTAACTTGTGCTTGCTTGACTCTGCAATCTTAACATTCACTTAAAGATTTTTGTATGCAGTTTCCTTAATTTAAAGAAAAATGAAAACAAATGTACATGGGTCAGCAGCAGGGTTTGAATGCAGGTCCTTGAGCTCTATAGTACCAGTTGGGCTAAAGGAGTAAATGATAGCGGTCATAGGCTGCTATTTTTCATGGTGTCCCTTCTGTTTCCTCCCTAACAGGAGATGTACACACTTTGCCAATATACTTTAATGGTTATATACAGCACTGCTAAACACAGATCTGGAGCATTCATTCTGAAACGTGGAGCGGGCAGTGGATGAGACTTGCGTCTACCATATTAGAGCCAGATTCTATTCCGAGCTCTCCCCAACATGACCTTGTGCAACGTCACAATTATGTACCCTTTAAAAGGGGATGAGGAAAGACATTTTCCTTCCTCTAAAGATAAGGGTTACGAGGCCTTGATCAATAGTGACTAAACCACACAGGATTGCCACCTCTAGTTAATATAAGAACTGAGACTACAACTGTTTCCTTCTCTACCCCAAAATGTTTTCTTCAGCTGCTGCTTTGTCTATTTACTGTCTGGAGCCATGTAGGGAGCTCTGTAAAACTAGAAGTGTACTCGCTGCAGATGGCACACACAGAACTGGGGGGCTGAAGTTTGCTCAGTGCAGATGAATTAGAAATTTTAGCAGAAAGCCTCTAACATATACTCAGTATAGCTTGTGACTGCTTGTCCTGAAGTGTATAGCTTAACCAAACCTGGATAAATTTTCACAAGGACAGAAGAAAAAAAAGCCCAGCTCTTTAAATCAAGGATTATTCCTCATGTAGATATAAAAAAAAAAAGTTTCTGTTCTGAAAGCTCCGGCCTAAAGGGTTAGTTTGGCAAAATTGAATGCAAATTAAACCAGGGTTATAATGGAAAGTTTTAGGCAAAATTAAATATAGGCCTTTACCACCTCTGCCTATAACTTGTCAAGTGTTCCTTTTTAAAAAATAACTAAAATAATTGTGTAATTGTAACATATGCTGCACACCAAAGACTATGACCCTACACTTAGTAATGCATGTAGTGCTTATTACCATGAGCCATCTTACAGAAGTCACTTGTAAGTACTATATCTGGTACTAAACTGACTGACTGGATTGACACCCAAGTTTTTTTCCCCCCATTACACTCACAACATTGATTATTGTCCAGGATATCTGTTCTGACAACCGTACCTCAGTTAGTGTGGCCAAAGGGCGATGGTCTTCACAAAAATCCAGAGGCAGCATTGTTGTTGGAACAAAGGATTTTTTAAGAGTCTTTTGGATTCTATCAAATTCACGGACAATCGGCAGCTTGTTGGACTGCTTACTTGGGGAAGTAACTTCAGAATTTTGAGAGGCGTTCAGAAGTAACCCATAGATGACTTGACGAATGGGTAAGGCGACTGTGTGAGCACTAGGCCTCTGCATGTTCTCCACCTGGACATGAAGGATTGTTCTTCTTAATAGAAGGGCATCACTAATGAATGGAGACAAATGACCTTTTGCAAAAGCCTCAAGCATCCATTGTGGTAACTCTAAGTTCCTGGTCACCTGAGATTCATAGGTTCCATTCTGAAAAAAATCCTCAAGATTCACATCAGACTGTTCATATTCCTCCATGGAAGCGCATAGAACCTTCCTTATTTCTTCTCTCTCATGCTTTTTAAGATATTTCAGTACATTGTCTATAGCCTCTGTGGGGTCAGCAAAACGGGATAACCAGTTTAGAAGTCCCTGAATGCGGACATGCTTCCTCCCCCTCCAACCAGAGCCTCCAACTGGCAGGCGCACCTTACTGAAGAATGTCTCTAGAGCTGGCAGATTAATGTAATCATTACCATTCATTACAGCAAAGAGAGGAAGAAGGGCTTTGTTCATATGACTGAAGTGGCTGCACAGCCTCTCTAAAGAGAAGCATCGAGCTGGAATGTAGCAGTCCAGTGTGCCTTCACAGGTACAAAGGTTTCTCCACTGAAAGTAATTCAGAGGGCAATACCCAGCTTTCAAATCAAAAATACAAAAGTCACTGTCTAAAGTTAATACGGGACAATTCCAATGATTAGCTAATGACATAATATCCCTATCTGCTTCTGAGAAGCACTGGACAAAAGGCACTTCTAATTTGGTCAAGGCTTGCTTGAAAACCTCTCTGGTGAGCAGGGGTAGCACGCTTCCACCACCACCTCTAGAGATGGAATATGCTACCTGGATCTTATCCCGGGCTCTTTCCTTTAACGTCACAAACTTCTTATCGGACAAGTCACACCCTCCATCTAACACAACATATGGGTATATTTTGCATACAGACAAAGTTTCAAAAAACTTGTGTACAATATCTGTAAAAGAATCATAATCCCCTCCATGCTGGAGGTCTAGATTTGATTCAAAATAAAGCCGATGAAACAAATTATTTCCATCAATGATTATTTTTTTATTCCTTAATTGTAGATCAGTGAAGAACTGCTTATGCTCTCCCACATAGCTCATTAATCCATGGATGCCCATGCTCTTAACCTGTAACACCTGTAGTCAAACAAATGAACAATTTAATTTTCAAGTACAGTGCACAAAACCTCACCCCTAGACTAATGATCAGATTAATACACACTAGGGTTGTCCACTTACCTCAATTCCTGCTAATTCTGAGTCCAAAAGTGACTGTTACAAAACTTTTCCCCAGGGCAAAAGGAAGCGATGCACACTGTTTACATCTAGCTTTTCCCCTGACAGGCCAAATTGTTTTGAACTACAGCTGCTAGAATTGCACTACCCCACCCCCATGTGACTTGGAGCTAACGATGCCAACTGACTTTTCTAGTGCCATCCATGGGCATTGAAAATTGCGCATCTAAAAAGGGAAGTGCGCCCACTTCTATCCTCCAGCCTTTCCAGGCAGTCGTATTCAGTGATTCCCCACCTGAGCAGGAGTGGTGTGTAAATGGCTGAGTTGGTCCGTAAGTTTTTGTTAAGCCGCCCTCAGCCTCTGTGCCACTGAAATAGACACAGAAAAGGAAGAGACGCCGCCCCCCGTGTAGTATGTAACGTGGCCAGCTCGGGGAGAGGCGGGAGACAGTCCCGGCTATAACGTTTCACCCAGAGAAACTCAATGCAGGGAACGCGCCTCACCCAGCCGGGGCCTCTCACCGCCCAGGAGCCGGGGCTCGGTAGGGCTGACAAGGCCTGGCTCGGGGTGTGCCTGCGGGGGGGAGGGGGTGACTAGACGGGGAGACACGAGCGGTGCCTCGTTCTCCTGCTGAGCCTCCCGTCCCCAGGGACGCTCCAGCGGCTGCTGAGGGGATCAGTCGCTCTGTGCGCGCTGTATAAGGGACCCGTCGCTGCCGCAGCTCGGGGGACTCAGTTCCGCCCCTCTAGACACGACTCGTGCCCAGCAAACAGCCTCCACTTCCGGGCGGGGGGGGACGCATCAAGAGAGGAGGACCCGGGAATCACGTGTGGTGAAGCCACGCCCACCCTATCGCGTCACTGTTCAGTCGCTCATCGGCGGGTAATGTTAACGTCCGTTTCCATGCGAACAGGGCAGAGGGGGCGCCGCCGGGTCACGTGACCAGCCAGCTCGGGTTCTCTCTGGGAACTGGTTGGGTCCGCCCTGGGTGTCTGTATCCCGTCGGGCAGCGCGGCGTCTCCAGGAGACCGATCCCAAACACATGCGGGGGGAGGGGACACACCGGGCTCCGAGAGGCGCTAGCGGGAGGGTGGAGAGGGGCCGTGCACCGAGATCCCGGCTGGGACGCAGGAGTGGGACCCGCGCCCCCTCCTCTTCTGGGCCGGGGGCGGGGATGAGACGGTAAATAGACGTGACCCCCCCCCCCCCCTGTGTCCGGCATAGCTCCGCTCGTCCCCCCACGCTCACACCCCCAGAGCCACAGGCACCGCGGGGGCTGGAGAGCGCCTGGCAATGCCCTGCCCCATCCCGTCCGCGAGCTCTGGGTGCTGGGGACAGGCGTTGCGACAACGGCTGCGATCATGAGACTGGCCACAGTGGATCAGATCAATGGACCTTCTAGCCCAGTATCCTGTCCTCTGACAGTGGCCAGTGCCAGGTGCTTCAGAGGGAATGAACAGTGCAGGCAATCACTGAGTGAGCCATGCCCCTGGTGCCCAGCACCTAGTAGTCAGGCTTAGGGGTGCCCAGAGCATGGGGTTGTGATCCTGATTGTCTTGGCTGATAGCCACTGATGGCTCTATCCTCCAGGAACTTATTTAATTATTTTTTTAACCCAGTGATAGTTTTGGTTTTCACAACATCCCCTGGCAACAAGTTCCACAGGTTGTCTGTGCGTTGTGTGAAGTAGTACTTCCTTTTGTTTGTTTTAAACCTATTAATAGGCTGCCTATCAATTTCATTGGCCTACCCCTGTTTCTTGTGTTATGTGAAGGGGTGAATAACACTTCCCCATTCCCTTTCTCTACACCATTCATGATTTTATAGAGTTCCATCCAGGGCCGGCTCCAGGCACCAGCTTACCAAGCAGGTGCTTGGGGCGGCCACTTTGGAGAGGGGCAACACGTCCAGCTGTTCGGTGGCAATTCGGCGGACAGTCCCTCACTCCTGCTCGGAGTGAAGGACCTCCCGCTGAATTGCTGCCGCAGATCGCGATCGCAGCTTTTTTGTTTTGTTTTGTTTGGCTGCTTGGGGCAGCCAAAACCCTGGAGCCGGCCCTGGTTCCATCATATCCTGCTCGTCCCCCATCCCGTCATCTTTTTTCCAAGCTGAACAGTCCCAGTCTTTTTAATCTCACCTCATATGGAAGATGTTCCATACCCTTAATCATTGAAAGACTCCGTTCTAAGTAGGCTTGGAAGGATTAGATTTGTGTTTGGTAAGTGTAGGTAAATACCAATTTCACTATTCACACACAAACCCATGAAAAAATAGTTCCATCAATAATAATAGAAATTTACAGATAGGCAAAATGAGAAAAATGCTGCTTGAGAACATATTAGAGTTTAATTTAGAGCTATTTACTTTATATATTTTGACATGTGATGTTGAGAATTCATGTTTTAATGTAAAGCGTTAACATTTTGAATCTCAATGTCTACTATCATTAAATAATTATTGGCTGACCAGCCCATAATTTCCCACAATTGTGAAAATTTAAATAGATAAAACTCAAAAAAGTGGCTTAAAACCTATAATTTTGCACAACTATGAAAATTAAAATTGATAACAATAGAAAAAATACTTTAAAGTAAACACTGGATAATATCCATCAAAACTGTAAAACAATAAACATTGAGTTCCACCAGGCCCAGTTATAAGGGAATGAAATCCTATTACTAGGTGTTATTGCTTCCTTGGCCTTGCAAAATTATCATGAAAATATGGCCTAGCCACCAAATCTAATTGCTTGCTTGGCTATATAAACAGGAAATACAGTAAAATCTGCCTTAAGGCACAGCTACACTAGAGATTACAGTGGTGCAGCTGCACCGCTGTAGCTGCTCCACTGTAAGATCTCTAATGTAGCCGCTCTAAGCCAACGGGAGAGAGCTCTCCCGTTGGCTTAACTACTCCAGCCCCCACGAGTGGCAGTAGCCATGTCTGCAGGAGAAGCTCTTCTGCTGACATAGCGATGTCCATACGTTGGGTGTAACTTATGTCGCTCAGGAGGGTGACTTATTCACCCCCCCGAGCAACATAAGTTATGCCAACATAAGCTGTAGTGTAGACATAGCCTTAGAGACCACCTTTGAAGAGAGACTAGCTGTCACTAGGAATACGTGCAGAGGCCACAGAACACTATGGCTCTCTGCTGTGCAAACCTTTGAAGAGAGACTACCTATTACAAGAGACTATTTTTGCTAACTCCCATGAGTGGTCGCTCTTGGCAGATTATACTGTACTCCGTCTAAGTCTGGGGACACCCTATAAGGAAGGGCTCTCTAGAAACATAGATTCAAATCCTGGCAGGTTCTTTCTCTGTCTTTTTTTGGAGTAGATACACTGAGTTCTAGGAAACTGACTCAGCGGGCAGATTGGCATGGATGAAATTGACACCACCACTTCTAAGGTACTTGGTGTTTGCCCTTGAAGTCTCCCACCCAAACATTGACCACTAGTCATCCTGCTTCGTTTATGCAGGCCCTCTCAGAGGTCCAGAGAGGCCAGGGCCACTTCCAGCTTTTGAGGCCCCTAGCCATAATAAAAATAAAAAATGACAACACATGAAAACAAAATAATGCACCAAAAAAAAAAGTGAGACATAATTTGAATATTTTTTTTATTTAACAAATGCTTTTCTAGCCTTTTTCTGTGCAAATGCTCTAATTATTGAGGAAAAATCTAGCTTTCGTGCAATGTCATTAAGTATGGCGAGCCCATTCAAATGCTCTTGTCCCATAGTTGAACGGTGATAGTTCTTTACCTGCTTCAACATGTTGAAGGTGCTTTCACCTGAAGCCACTGATGCAGGCAAACTGACAAAAATACGCAACGCAATTGTGATATTAGGAAACACCCCAGAGAGTCCAAGTTCGAGTATTTCTTGAAGCAATTCCTTTGGCTTGCAATCCAATTTAAAGTTTGTGGAATATATTCGTTTGAGGAAGATGACCTCATCACTGAGATCTTTTGAGATTTCTTTGTTGTACTGTTGCTGAAATTGTTCAGCTGCAGAAAGTAGATCTTCATTACTCAGTCTGGTGAACTGCCAAAGAAACCCAAAAGGATACAAATTAGTCTCAGTGATTCAAACTGATGTGTAAAACCTGATTGAATAGAGTCAATGATGACAAGGAGGACATTGACCCTATAATGCTGCTCAGCATCAGATTCAGTAGGTAAGTTGCGATTGGTGGAGAACTCAGATGAAATGTCAATATTCTGTGCTACTAAGTTGGACTCAGTCAGGATTGCATCCCATTGTTCACGAATCTGTTGAATGTCATTGATAAGACTTTCAATGTTATCCCTCTCAACATCAAGTGTAGCATTGTATGCTTCAATTACCAGATTAGTTTGGTGGATCATGTAAGTAGCTTCATCCACAAAGATGACATCAGAATGCATTCAAATTTGGACATGTGCTTCTGAATAGACTGAAGTTCAGTTCAAACCTATGCAATGAGATTGAGAGATTCAAGCTCATTTAAAGCCTTTCTCACTGAGTTCAAATGCTGCACAACTGGTTGAACACCATCAATCCGTGCACACCATCTAGTTTTGGACATCCCATGCAGTGAAACAGGAAGATATTGCTTCAGAATTTCCCACCTTTGTGGACTTCTACTGAAGAGATTGTACATTTGCTGAACTGTTCCAAAGTAAGTAATTGTCTCCTTGCATGGTTCAGCACAGTCAACACCTACAAGGTTTAGTGTGTGGTTTCCACAGTTGGAGAAAATACAGTTTGAATTATGCTCAGGCAGAACTGCTTGTACATCTTTATACTTCCCAGCCATATTAAATCCATTGTCATAGGTTTGACATATGCAGACTTGAAAATCTAACTTAAAACCTTCTAGATTGCTAGTACTCGAGCAGCAATTTCTTTTCCAGTTTTTCTCTTGACATTATTAAACAAAATAAACCTTTCTTCCATTGAAAATTGTGAGCTGTCTACAATCTTAACATATCGAATAACCATAGTAGTCTGTTCCTTGTGAGAACAATCTGGAATGGCATCAACAATGATTGAAAAATACTTGGCATTTCAAATCTCATCAAGAATTGTTGTTTTTTACGAATGACCGACATAGCTCAATAAACTCTTTTGTATGCGTGTGGAGAGAGAATGGACTTGCATGCGCTTTTGACTCTCTTGAGATTCTCGAACACGTTTAACATGCTCTGATAAAAGTGGGTCATATTTGCTGAGGAGCTCAACTATGCCTAGAAAGTTTCCATTTGACTGGAACCAAAGAAAGCCAATCCCCGCTCAGAAAGAAAAAGGATGACATTCAGGATGCGCTCAAAATGTTTTTTCCAGTTATTAGTTTCTGTAGAGAGTTTAGCCTGAGTCCATCAAGCCCAGGGTGCACAGTCTAAAGCAGGGGTTTCCAAACTTGGTTCGTGGCTTGTTCAGGGTAAGCCTCTGGTGGGCCGTGAGACACTTTGTTTACCTGAGCGTCCGCAGGTATGGCCGCTTGCAGCTCCCAATGGCCGCGGTTTGCCATTCACGGCCAGTGGGAGCTGTGGGCCATTGCAGGCATGGCTTGACTCGGCCTACTGCCCGGGGCATGACAACTTGAATTCAGTGGTCACAGTGCTGGGACAGGTCCTCGACCCCCGAGCGGTGTGTGGAGGAGTCCTCTTCCACAGCCCACAGCCTTCCTTGTCCCTGGTTACGGACACATCAGCTATGGGATGGGGGGCACATCTGCGGAACCTTCAGACACAGAGCCTGTGGTCACAGAACGAGCTCTCCCTCCATATCAACGTCAGGGAGCTAGTGGTAGTTCGCCTTGCTTGCCAAGCCTTCCGGGCCCAACTGCAAGGATGCTGCATAGCTGTTCTAACAGACAACACCACAGCCATGTTTTACATTAACAAGCAAGGGGGAGCCCGTTCCTCCCCACTATGCCAGGAGGCCTTTAGACTGTGGGAGTTCTACATAGTCTACTCCATTCACCTGGAAGTGTCGTTTCTCCCAGGAATTCAGAACATGCTGGCGGACCACTTCAGTAGGTCCTTCCACACTCATGAGTGGTCTCTCCGACCGGATGTCATACACCCCATCTTCCAAAGGTGGGGGTTTCCCGAGGTCGACCTGTTCGCCACCTGATGCAATAGGAAGTGCCAATCGTTCTGCTCCTTCCAGGGTCGCAACCCGTGTTCCCTCATGTACGCATTCCTGCTACCCTTGAGAGGTCGCCTGCTCTACGCCTTTCCTCCATTCCGTCTCGTGCACAAAGTCCTGCTCAAGATCCATAGGGAGGGGGCAAAGGTGATTCTGATAGCTCCAGTGTGGCCTCGCCAGCACTGGTACACCACGCTGCTGGAGCTGTCGATGGACATACCGGTCATGTTGCCTCTCCTCCCTGACTTACTCACTCAGGACCATGGTTGCCTCTATCATCCTGACCTACAGTCCCTCCACCTCATGGCTTGGAAGCTTCATGGCTGAACCTCACGGAGCTTCTGTGCTTGGATCAAGTAAGACAGGTCCTGCTAGGCAGCAGGAAGCCGTCCACCAGAGCCACGTATCTGGCAAAGTGGAAAAGATTTTCATGTGTTGGTGTTACCAGCACCTCAGCCCCGCCTCCAGGCGCTGGTACCTCTCATCTTAGAGTACTTCCTGCACCTGAAACAGCAAGACCTGGTGGCCTCCTCCATAAGGATTCACCTTGCTGCCATCTCAGCCTTCCACCCAGGTGCGTCTGGCTGCTCGGTCTTCACCAACCCTATGGTTGGTCACTTTCTCAAAGGCTTGGACCATTTATATCCTCAGATCCCTCAGCCTGTCCCTGCAAGGCTCCTTTACCTGGTCCTTTCAAGGCTCATGGGGCCCCCGTTCGAACCGTTGGCCACCTGCTCCCTCTTGTATCTCTCCTGGAAGACAGCTTTCCTGGTTGCCATTACGTCGGCGAGACGCGTCTCTGAGCTAAAAGCCCTCACCTTGGAACCGCCTTACACAGTTTTCCACAAGGATAAGGTGCAATTCAGACCGCACCTGGCCTTTCTCCCCAAGGTGATATTGAACTTCCACACCAGCCAGGACATTTTCCTACCTGTCTTTTACCCGAAGCCTCATGCTAGTACCCGGGAGTAGCAGCTACATTCCCTCGATGCCTGAGCCCTACATCGAGCGCACTAAACCATTCAGAAAATCGAAACAGCTATTTGTAGCAGTGGCGGACCGCATGAAAGGCCTCCCAGTCTCATCTCAAAGAATATCCTCCTGGATCACGTTCTGCATCTGCACTTGTTATGAGTTGGCCAAAGTGCTGACCCCAGTTCTCACCACACACTCCACTAGGGCCCAGGCCTCGTCAGCAGCGTTCCTGGCCCAGGTCCCGAACTAGGAAATCTGGAGGGCAGTGACTTGGTCCTCGGTTCATATCTTCACCTCTCACTACGCCATCGTCCGGCACGCCAGGGACGACACGGCTTTCGGTAGAGTGGTGCTACAATCAGCATTCCTTAACTCCGACCCCACTGCCTAGGTAAGGCTTGGGAGTCACCTAATTGGAATTGATATGAGCAATCACTCAAAGAAGAAAAAACGGTTACTCACCTCTCATAACTGTTGTTCTTCGAGATGTGTTGCTCATATGCATTCCAAACCCGCCGACCTTCCCCTCTGTCAGAGTAACTGGCAAGAAGGAACTGAGGGGACGCCGAGTTGGCAGGGTATTATATTGAGCGCCATGAAGGCACCACTCCAGGGAGCTCCACAGCCGACCCGACGGGTGCTGCTAGGGGAAAAACTTTCCAACAGCTGTGCACACGGTGCGCACACACCTAATTGGAATGGATCTGAGCAACACATCTCAAAGAACAACAGTTACGAAAGGTGAGTAACCATTTTTTCTTTGTGTGACGTTGAACTCTTATGTGATGGTAATCGGTCTTTTAACTTCTTCCAACCTCTGTTGATGCTCCATCCTGATTGATCAGAGAGAACTGATGCATTTGCAGCACTTTTGTTCAAAATGAAGCAGGGTGCACAGTACAGAGATTGTTTTTTCGTACTCCAGCATAATCAGTGTCTTGTGCAGGTCTCACCATTTGAAAGAGTTTTTGTCAGCAGACGAGTAGGGAAAGCATGATTATCAGCATCTCGTGGAATGTTACTTGGAATTTCAAAACAGCTAATTTGAAGAAAAGATTGCATTTGGGCAGCATTGCTCTTGTCAATAATTCCAATGTCAGTCACAGTCAAACTGTAGTACTCATAAATTGCTCTTGCTGCGTAAGATCTACATCTTCCTGTTGCTGTTGAGTTTCTTGATCATACACAGGATCTTCTGCTGCATCTGTTACTGTTGGCACATCTCCTTCTTGACTACTGTCCTCATGTTCAGGTATCGTTGAAATATCACCTGTTGCAGTTGTGGAGTTTTCATTATCTGTAGCATTTTTGTTGGGTAAGGTGTGTTTTCCAGTGGTTTGAGAAATGAAGTTATTGGCTTTGAGCTCTTAGCTGCTACTTCACTCAGTTGTTTTTGCCGTCTCTTGCTTGCACTACTTTCAAATCTCCTCTTCATAGTGATCTATCTGGTCAATATGTAGCCTATACACACTTGAAATATTCTGCTGTAAATAAATAGCTTATCTACACTAGAAATCTTCTACTGTAAACATGTACACAAATGCAGAATGGTACACAAATGCTGAAAAGGCTTAAAATGAAGGAACACTAATTAAGAATACAAAATGAAACAGTCAGGCAGGTTATTATCCTTATCACTGAATAAAAACTCAAGCACTCAAGGTATAATATAACAGGCTGAGCTGAAGACAAAGGGATGACATATATATAGTAAACACAGACATGGATACAGACAGAGAGACAATGTCCAACATTTCAAACATGTGTCCTCACGAAACTCACTGTACAAGATTGTCCTCACAAATTTTCACCTTGAATCTGGGCCTATAGCCTACGAAAGCCTATGATGATGGCCAAGCTACCAAGCTAGAGCTCAACCAACCAACCAGTCACCTCTTTTAGCTACCATATGAAGATAATAATGAGGAATTCTCGCACATAAATAATTCCTTAGTCAACTAGACGTAAAACTATAAGGACACTGAAATGTAACAATTCTCTACCTTTCAACACGCACTTGATCCAGCACCAGCCACTAGTAGTGGTTTGTTTATATAATCAGCTGATCTAAGAGGACACATTCATCACGGTCTAATCTTATGCCATCAGAACCGATATATTTTTATTAATATGTATGAACATTTTTACTCTTTAATATGACAAAATCTATATCAGTTAATTAAAAAATTATGTCTTTTACCAAATCACATCTCTTATTTGCTTAAATTTGCAGCTCTAACCTGAGAGAATGTGTCATATCTTGGTCCGATAGTGATGCGCATAAAAACAAGTTGTGAAACGTATCAAATGCCAAAAAATTAACAAGTGTCTACATTTGAGCCCCCCTTTGAGCTTGAGGCCCAGGCCAAATGGTCCTCCTGGCCCACCCTTTGATTGGCCCTGAGCTTTTGATAGGTTACAAGTTGATGGCTTGAGGTGTGGTATTATAATTAACAGCCTGAACATCTTGGTAATACTTTAGAGTATTACATAAAATCTAATCTATTTTTCTGTTTTAGGTGGTGTCCTGTGAACATCACTGGAAGAATAGGAGCATTACTAAGGAGACTTGAATTTGAAAGATACGTTATAGATAAATAAATGTGATCTCTGTTACATGGAGCAATGCTGAAATTCCAAGAGGCTATTAAACATGTCAGTGGTTCTGCACCTATTTCCACTTCCTCTGAAACCTTGATTGCAAGAAGATATGTTCTTCAGCAGAAACTTGGCAGAGGAAGCTTTGGAACAGTCTATCTGGTTTCAGACAAGAAGGCAAAACAAGGAGAAGAACTGTAAGTAAGCATCATATATAGTGTGTTGACTCAATGTACTTGAAAAAAAAATTGGCCCATATTTCTAAATTTTGTTTTGTTCCTTTGTATCTTTTTTTGTCTTCTTTGGTGTCCCATTACCTCCCAATTTGGTATTACCTGCAAATTTCATTAATACACTGTTTACCCTATCTTCACTGGTGGTGCTAAATAGGCTGGCACTGAACCTGGCATTCCACTAGATACCTTCTTTCCAACTCAATACATTATTGTGTAGGCTTCTTCAGTAAGATTTCAGTCTATGTGATGGTGGTCTTAACCAAGCCAGTTTTAACTGATTTTGTAAGTTAAATTTTCTGTCTATCTTCCATATATATCCCTCCTATCCATAGTATCTAAGTTCTTCTCAAACAGTAAAAAGAACTCTATCAAATGGATTACTAAAATCCAGATACATCTAGGGTTAAATTCACACCAATCTCTATCCATTACTTAAATGCCAGTTAAACAACTTATATGAAGCTTATGTGGTATATAGGGTCTTGTGCTAATTGAACAGGGGTTAATTTTATCCCTTCTGTATAAAATGTCGTTTGTACATTCATGTCATTGAGAAGAAGCAATGAGAAGGCATATATCCACCATAACAGTTTTCCTTTTCTTCAATGTACCAAAACTGCTTACTCCTGACAATAAAGGAAAATAATATGTTCCACAAGATCTTTCTTGAGGAGGTCTATTAAAATCTGCACCACTCATAATGCATTTCCATTCCATGCTTAGTGACCTTCATGAAAATATCATGTTTATTTACTTGAATATTAAAAAGTTGTTATAAAATGCAAAGAGAGAAATCCCCAAAAATGATACAGTTCAATTGATGTGATATCTAACTCTGTAATGCTCCAGCCAATTATATGTAGCCTTTAACGCAATCAAGCTGGGCAAGAAAAGAACAAGGTAAGAAAATTTCAGAATTCCTGCTTCTCTTTTGTGGGTCTGTCTCCTTCAGGTGACTTTCCCCAGGGTTTGTCTAATCTGTCTAGGTTTTTATACCATGCCCATCACTTTAGTGATGTAGTCCGGATACCAGCATAAAGACTCAGTTAGATTGTTGGAGGGGACCTAAGAGAAGCTGGTAGCTAAACCAGCAGGAAATACAGAAGAAGATGTTTTCTGTTTTTGATGATAAAATTCGATGCCTGCTTGTCTAATGAGAAAGGAGAGGTAATGACTATAGAAATAGTAAAGTGAAAGCTACCATGGCTACTGTACTTTTAATTGATAACATTTTTTTTTATTTAGTCTCAACAAGTCTTAATTTTGTCTCTACCTGAAAATGGACAAATTTTCATCAATTTATTTTATAATCTCAATAGAATCACAAAATATCACAGACTTAACACTTCCAAGGAATGTTAACATTTCTGCATGTGAAATCAAATTTGGGTGCATGTCTAATATTATTGGATGAAATTTCTTGTTGTATAGAACTATATTCTCATCACTCTGACAATTTTAGAGACGGGGACTTTAAAAAGTATATTTTCCCTGTAATCTAGAACTGTGTGTTTCCATTGGACTTGATACTGGTTGCTTCATGTCTGACACCTCAAATGGATAATTTTTTCATCCAGAAATAGGCTCTTTTCCTTAAGCTTGGATCCACTCAGTAACCTATGTGAGGAATCAAATTTTCCATGATGACTTGGACATTGGCTCAGAAGGTAACATTAATGTTGGTGTAAGAGGTCGGACTCACCCCTGCGGCGCCTCCTGCTGGTTACTCCAGGGAATCAGCTCAATCCAGCCCGGAGCGCTCTCTGCAGGCCGGTGATCCGCCTTGTCACTACTGGCTCCCAAAGACTCTAAGAGGTACTAATCCTCTACATCTTCTGTTGGAGAATTTGCTTCCTGGAGTCACTGTGTTCACTCCCTCCTCCCCCAACCTCATGGCTTTAAATTGGTCCTGGACATGTGAGGCATTGTGTGTGGGTCCCCTGCAGAGCCATTACCTTTGGAGAACTCCAGATACTGGGTAAATTATCTTCCTTACCAAAGTATGATGAAGCAAAACATTTATTAAATCCCAAACTAGCAGAAATTGTCAGGTCTGAGGAGCCTCAAGTGAATGAAATTACTATTTATTATTTTCTACTAGATTTATGATAGGTTTAGGTTTGAAGTGAGTGGTTCAGGGGTACTACTTCTTTAGCAAGGTTTCACTATAACTCTGGTATAATCCCTACTTCACAGGTTCTCAACCAGGGTTCTGTGTTATTATCGTTCTCTTTCCTAATGGTTCCTAACATTCTGTTAGCTTTTTTGACTGTTGCTGCACACTGAGCGGATGTTTTCACAGAACTATTCACAATGACCCAAAGATCTCTTTCTTGAGCAGTAACAGCTAATTTAGATCCCATCATTTTGTATGTATAGTTGAGATTATGTTTTCCAATGTGCATTACTTTGCATTTATCAGCACTGAATTTCATTTGCCATTATTTCCCAGTCACTCAGTTTTGTGAGATTCCTTTGTAGCTCTTCCCAGTTGGCTTTAGACTTAATTATCTTGAGTAATTTTGTATCATCTGCAGACTTTCCTATTTCACTGATTCCTCCCTTTCCAGATCATTTATGAATATTATAAAAGCAGCACTGGTCCTAGTACAGATCCCTATGGGACCTTCCTATTTACATCTCTCCACTGTGAAAACTGACCATTTATTCCTACCCTTTGTTTGCTGTCTTTTAACCAGTTCACTGATCCATGAGAGGACCTTTCCTCTTATCCTGTGACTGCTTGGTTTGCTTAAGAGCCTTTGGTAAAGGACCTTGTCAAAAGCTTTCTGATCTCTGGATCACCCTTGCCCAAATGTTTGTTGACTCCTCAAAGAATTCTGATAGATTAGTGAGGTGCTGGAACTAGGGGTGCTGCTGCACTCCCTGGCTTGAAGTGGTAATAATAACCCAAATACATGGTTTCTGCCTTCAGCGCCCCCACTATAAAAAATTTTTCCAGCACCACTGGGTGAGGCATGATTTCCCTCAACATAATCCATGCCGACTCTTCCCCAACACATCATGTTCAGCTATGTATCTGATAATTCTATTCTTTACTATAGTTTCAACCAATTTGCCTGGTCCTGAAGTTAGGCTTACTGGCCTATAATTGCCAGCATTGCCTATAGAGCCTTTTTTTAAAAATTGACATTACATTAGCTATCCTCCAGTCCTCTGGTACAGAGCTTGATTTCATATTTGAGTTCCTTCAGAACTGTGGGGTGAATGGCATCTGGTCTTGGTGACTTATTACTGTTTAATTTATCAATTTGTTCCTAATCCTCCTCTCTCGACATCTCAATCTGGGACAGTTTCTCAGATTTGTCACTTAAAAATAATGGTTCAGGTGTGGGAATCTCCCTCACATCCTCTGCAGGGAAGACCAATGCAAATAATTCATTTAGCTTCTCTGCAATGGCCTTGTCTTCCTTGAGTGCTCCTTTAACACCTCGATCACCCAGTGGCCCCAGTGTTTGTTTGGCCTGGTCCACACTAACCCCCCACTTCGGACTAAGGTACGCAAATTCAGCTACGTTAATAACGTAGCTGAATTCGAAGTACCTTAGTCCGAACTTACCGCGGGTCCAGACGGGGCAGGGAGGCTCCCCCGTCGATGCCGCGTACTCCTCTCACCGAGCTGGAGTACTGGCGTCGACGGCGAGCACTTCCGGGATCGATCCCAGAACATCGATTGCCTGCCGCCGGACCCGGAGGTAAGTGTAGACGTACCCTTTGACAGGTTTCCTACTTCTGATGCACTTAAAACATTTTTTGCTGTTTAGTTTTTATGTCTTTTGCTTGTTGTTCTTCAAATTCTTTTTTGGCCTGCCTATTTATGCTTTTGTACTTGATTTGCCAGAGTTTATGCACCTTTCTATTTTCCTCAGTAGGATTTGACTTCTAATTTTGTAAGGATTCCTTTTTATCTCTACCCAAGTCTTTTACTTTGTTGTTTACCCATGGTGGCATTTTTTTGGTACTACCTACTAATTTTTTTATTTGGGGTATACATTTAATTTGAGCCTGTTATGATGTTTTTAAAAAATTTCCATGTAGCTTGCAGGCATTTTACTCTTGTGACTGTTCCTTTTAATTTCCATTTAAGTAGCTTCCTAATTTTTTTATAGTTCCCCTTTTTTAAGTTAAATGATACTGTAGTGGGGTTGTTTGGTATTTCCCCTCCCACCCCAAGGATGTTACATTTAATTACCTTATGGTCACTGTTACCAAGTGGTCCAGCTGTATTCACCTCTTGGATCAGATCCTGTGCTCCACTTAGGACTAAATCAAGAATTGCCTCTCCCCTTGTGGGTTCCAGGACTAGCTGCTCCACGAATCAGTCATTAATAGTGTCTAAAAATGTTATCTCTGCATCCCGCCCTGAGGTGACGTGTACCCAGTAAATATGGGGATAGGTGAAATCCCCCATTATTATTGAATTTTCTATTTTTATAGCCTCTCTAATCTCCCTGAACATTTCACCATCACCAAACTAATCAGGTGGTCAGTAGTATAGTCCTACTACTGTACTTTTATTAATCAAGAATAGTATTTCTGTCCATAGAGATTCTAGGGTACAGTATGATTCATTTAAGTTTTTTACTATATTTGACTCTTTCTATGCATTCTTTCACATATAGTGCCACTCCTTCACCAGCATAACCTACTCTGTCATTCCTATCTATTTACAAGGCAGGTAATTATGCATGCTGCATTCGTGCAATAAATTGAATAGCCCTCACTATGCTGCTAGACTTCTGCCTGCATTATTTTTACTCTTGTAGCTTTTTGTTTTTGTTTTGATTTTTGTTTTTTTATGTGTGGGGTGTTAGAGAATGTTAGGTATATCTGTGTCTCTCACTCCCTTTCTAAACTCCTTTGCAAAACTCCCCTGTTCACTAGCTCCTCCGGTCACTTAGGAGTTGGCTTTTTGTAACTAGTGTTCTCCCTGGGTAGTTTCACTCCCTGGTTAAGGGCTGCTAAAGGAATTAGGGGTCAAAGCCTTGTTAAGAAACTACTAGACAAGCAGGCCAGTAGGCTCGGCATATGGCCCCCCAAACAGATTGCATTATAAACTTCAGTCAAGCAGGCACACTGCAAGCAGCAGGCATACAACAAACAAATGAACAGACAACAAACTCACCCCAAGGGTCACGTAGTCATTCTTCCTTCACTTGGAGAACTCTCTTGCAATGTTTCATGTTAGTAAAGCAATCTCTCTCCTTGGTAACAACAGAGCCAAGATGCTCTAATGAGCTGATGAATTCAACTTCTTGTCCATCGATTACAAGTGGGTAGAAGTAGAGGTCCATCATCCACTTTCATCAGTTTGGTCTTCTTCCAGTTGACCTGAAGACCAAGTTTACTTGCATCTTCCATAAATGTATTCAGTACATTGATGAGATTAGTTCATCAGGATTCAGATATAGCTGTGTCATCTGCATATTCCAGGTCTGTTATACAGAAGTCAT
The DNA here is from genome assembly GCF_011386835.1 of Chrysemys picta bellii. Classification (NCBI taxonomy): domain Eukaryota; kingdom Metazoa; phylum Chordata; order Testudines; family Emydidae; genus Chrysemys; species Chrysemys picta. Next base: position 81,956,107 of record NC_088792.1, read on the forward strand.
GCAGTACCACCCCCAGTATGCAGCAAGTGACTGCTTCCATCGTTCAGTCAATAACAACGTAGAGCAGATCAGGGGCAGCCACATGCCCTTGACAGATACTTTTGTATTCGAACCAATTTATATTTTTTTCCTTGTGAGCCCTTTTACTGAGAAATTTAATTTACAATAACATCAGCTGTTTATTTAATGGGATTGTCATAGAAATTTCTGTCCGTTCCAGCTGAGGAATAAGGAGAGACGGACACAGCTAGCCAAGCAAGGAGCCCTGGGAGGGGCGATCCGTTTATTTCAATTGCAATTGGGTTTGAGCTCATAAGTCAGCAAGAACAAAGAAAACACTTACACCAAAGCATTATATGCAGTTGCTTATGATAATCTATCGCTCTATGATTGGCCAAAATTTGCCATCATTACCATACATAATTAGCAAGCTACATGTATCTGCCCCTCTTATGACCCCTTATTGTTCATTTACTTGCCCCCCACCCTTGTTATTTTGCAAACTAAGTAGTTAGTTATCTATAGGATACAGGCACAGGGAGTTCCATTGTCTATAGGTTTGGAATTTGGCTACATTTCCTCTCGAAGGAACTTCCTGAGTTAAGACAACCTATAGCTGACACTATATGTTTCCCATGTGTACGTGACAAATTTGCCCCCTGGCCGTTAAGTAGAATAATTCTATATCAGGATCATCAATTGACTGCAGCATTTCAAACATTGCCTAGTCTTTGTAAGAGAAAAAACGGAACGTGCTATTTAATTCTATTGATGTAAAAGTACAATAGTTATGTATTAAATTATGGATTCTTATTTTTATTTTATTACTTTTTGTTTTGACTTGCAGCATTTAGCAACAGTTAATAAATGTAAACGCTTGTAGCTATCTATCTTGTGATAAAGTTCTGCAGTTCACCAGTATATCACTTGGAGGCACCTGCGTATTGCAGTTATTCTCCTTAGCTGCAGTTGAACTTTAATTGTAAATTAAACAGTAGATTCCCTTAACTTTCTGTCAATTACAAGTGCAATAGGTATAATTTCAGATACAATGAAAATAGCATAACTTGAATACAGCATTCAAGATGGAAAATATTAATGTAAATTTCTCATATTACAGGAAAATATATTGCATGAAAGCTCAAATATTATTCTAGGACAGAATTTATCTACAGTATTTAAAATGTTTTCCTTCGAACACAGCTGATTTTGTAAGGCAGTAAAGGTACTAAAACATGTAACAAACCTTTCTAAAATTAATCTTTGTGCTAAATGCACCCATGTTGTGGTCCATATCCATGCTCTGTGAGCATTTTGATGAATCAAAGGAACTGAGTCACATAATCCCCCAAATTACATCTCCATAGAGTATGTTTATTATTTCATAGCTGAGTCAGAACATGGTGAAATATGGATGTTAGAGAAAGTATGAAATCAGTTGGAGTTTGCTAATGCAAATAATGTTCAGGAAACATATTTTGTCAACCCATGTAGTGGTCTAAATCGCTGTGGGAAGAACACAAAATAACTTTAAGAACAGAAATTCTCATAGAGAACTGAACCTCAGCTGTTGATGCATCTGGTTTGTAGTTGTTGTTCAAGCATAGCTTCTGGATTTTTCTTTAGCACAATGCCTAGAGAGTGATTTAACAAAACACTAACATTTATAGTGTTGTTTCAGTGACTGCTCAGAGCAACTTTTGGATGGGACTAAGCAACAATTTTGGGGGATCTCTTACCCCTCCCTATCTCCTAATGGCTTTTATTCATTATGATTATAGAATTCTGCATGCAGCTGACATATTATCTGGAGCACACCTAAAGTTAACTAACTTATTTTAAATAAAAATGTGTGTGGAGATGGTCAGATCAGTACCAGCCTCCTGCTGCAGAAGTGGATCCCTGGTTGTGTGTGTGGTGGGGGTCAATCCATATTTACTAACATTTATAAAAAGTTTTCTAAGGGTCAGTTTTCTAAATAAATGTAGATTCCGTAGGCTGCTAGGTCCCCAGCCATTGGCTTTGTGTGCTTTCTGGTGAACTTTAGTACTTCCTGGGAGCGTTTTACAAGCGTAAATGAACTGAATTGTCACAATAAGCAACATTTGCTTTGTGCATGGACCCTGTCTTCGTATATGTTTGACTTATATAAAATTTTTGTACTGGCATTTGGTTAGTGTGTGAATATAACTATTACAGCAAAAATTATATTCACATGTGGATGCAGTTATAGTGGTATAAAGGTGCTTTATACTGGTATAGTTTACTCCCCTTCCTGCACCAGTGTAGTTACAGTGGTATAGCTGTTGTGTGTAGACAAAGCCTAAGAGTCTGGGGGCAGTTTGTCTTCCAGCTGCTGGAGAGCTTTGTGAATGATGGTCTCTCTGCCCCCACTTCTTGCCATTTCCACAGGTTTCTCTGCCTCTGCCTTTCTGCCCCACTACAGGGATTCTCTGCTCTTGAGCAGGCTTCCTCTTCAGCTACCAAACCTTATAGAATATGGGGCTGGCTTCAGAATGCCAGCTGCTGCTCCCTGGCTATCTCTCAGCATCAGGCAGAATAGATTAGCAAGAGCTGCTGGGGGGCAGGATTGTAACTGGCTTTAGGTGAGGCAACCAACAGGGGGTGGAGAAGAAGCTGCTGAGCAGGCAAGAGAGATGCTGTTGTCTTACGGTCCTATACTGCTACTGCCTCTTTCTGCTGTGTCTCATAAGCCTGTGACTTTGGCCAGCACTGTAGTTTCTAAGGACTGGTTGGTAAAACGTGGGCCTGCCTGTGTGAAACCAGGGCTGTTGGTTATGATGGTTATGAAAACTATGTATTAAATGCACCCATAAACCAGGACATGCATGCATTCAGCACAAAGATTAATTTTAGAAAGTTTAACCCCTGTGACGGGCTGGACTAAGCCCTGAGGCCCCCTGTTGGAGGCTTTGTGGCCCCACCACACCCTGCCCTGGAAAAGTGCAGTGGAGAGGTCCTCCGAGCTGCCTAGAGTGGCTGTGTGGGAAGCAGCCAATCAGGGTCCCGCAGGCTAGTATAAGAAGAACTGCAGGACCAGAGTGAGTTCAGTTCCTTGCTAGAGCTGGAAGGCTCCTGGATGGCTGCTGGGACTCCACAAGACAAGGCCCTGCGGTAAGGGTGAAGAATGTGCGAGAGCCATGGGGAAATGGCCCAGGGAATTATAGCAGCAACACAGTTTATCTAAAGGGACATTGCAGACAGCTGCTATCTATAGGGTTCCTGTGCTGGGACCCAGAGTAGAGGGTGGGCCTGGGTCCCTCCCACCAGCCACTGTGAAAGTGGCCTGGACTTTGAGGTATCCCACAAAGGGGATTGAACTGTAGTGGCCCAGATGAAGCACTGGGGCCAGAAAGGCCCTGAAAGGGTGAAGACATTGCCTCCAGGGAAAGAGTCCTGGGGCACTGCCCTATTCCGGAGCAGGGACAAACTGAGGGAAACGTTACAGAGGGCACTCAGAGAGGTCCCTGTTGGACTTGTACCATGAAAGAGCTTTGCTTTGCTTTTATCTCACAAACAGACTGTGTATGACTTGGCTGGAGGGCTGAGTCAGCAAAGACCCACCACAAACAGGTAGAGTGAGAGTGCAGGCACATGCACTTGGCCAGGGGGCACTTGTGAGAGGTGTGTGCAACCCCGTTACAGCCCCATTTAATTATTTTGACTCTTCTGGGATTTCTGTAGCAAACTCTGAGTGATGATGTATGGTATCTTATGAGCACCAAAGAGAAAGCCGTCACACTAAGATATTTGGTACCTGTAAAATCTCAGAATGATGCATATTGGGCATCTCTACAAAGCCAGAAAAGGCAGCATGCTTCACAGTAGCTGAAAACCAGTTTTTAAAATGCTTGTTAAAACATATTTATATGCTGGCTGCTCTCCTGGCTTGGTTAGAGGAAGTATTCAACATAAATGATCCCAAATAGGCTGTGAAGTCAATTTGTCAGTGTGAAGTCGTGAGGTAAATTTTGGGACCCAGTGGCAAAGGTTACATCATTGCTGTTAAAGGGGTTGATACTTTTCTGTAGGCTGGGTTATCTAGGAAACCACAAGCTATCTCTTACAATGGGGGTGCTACCTAAAACTTAAGTTCTGCAGAAGTTGGCCAAAACTGTGGAAAGAACCTAAAATTACTGAAGTTATAACTACTGTTTACTTCTAGTTCATTCCATTAGCCAGTTTTTACAAGAGTTAAAATATGTTGTTAATAAAATAATTAGCACACTACTGGTTGGTATATTTTTAATGAGATTATAAATTTGATAAAGGTAATAGTGTTGATTGAATAGACTTCTGTAAGGCATTTGACTTGATGCACAACATTTTGATTAAAAAACAAAAATGAGAAAACTAACGTGGCATACATTAAATGGATTAAAAACTGGCTAACTGATAGGTCTCAATTGTAATTGTAAGTGGGGAATCATGGTCAAGTGGATATGTTTCTAGCAGGTTCCCGAAGGAATCGATTCTTGGCCCTACACTGTTAAAAATGTTAATCAGTGACCTGAAAGAAAACACAAAATCATCACTGATAAAGTTTGCAAATGGCACAAAAGATAAGGGGGAATGCTTTTAAAACCATTGAACCATTTTCCAGTGTTTTTATTTGCTGTTTTTCCCACCATGCTACTGATACATAAATATTAAAAACCTTTCATTGGTTAAGTGTCCAAGGGAGAGATTGACAGGAATCATTTCTTTGCTGTCCTTGCACAACTGTTTCCTACCTCATAACTAATGGATGAAGTCACAATCCTCTGAATTACAGGATTATTTTTAATGGATTTCTCTCTCTCTCTCTCTCTGTGTGTGTGTGTGTGTGTGTGTGTGTGTGTGTGTGTACAAGATTCAGACAACCTGGATTTACATACTAGTGTTTATGAAAAATCATACCAATAAAATATTTTAGTCCAGTCTGAACCATTTCTAAAAGTTTCTTGTACAATGTGAAATATCTGAGAACAAAGGGTAAAGGTTTGGGCTTGCCCTGAAGAGTGGAACCAGACTAGCTGACTGGCTTTTTGTATGAGAGGGAACTGAGCTAGCAGGGTAAGGGAGTTAGGCTTATGAAATTTATTGGACAAAATGGCAGCATGACAAGGTGAAGCACGCCTACCCACCTGCAGACTGGCTGAACCCCACTGTATCTGTAGAGGTCATCTGGTGTTAAAACCAATTATTCATCAGTTGAAGAGAGGAGTAGAGACTAAAATAGTGACACACTGTCTGGTGGGGGGAGGGTTTTGACTTAATTATTTTGTCTGTTTGGGGTATTGATTATTAGGGTCTGCTGTCCGTTATCTATCTTTTTTGAAACAACTGTGGGTAACTTCTTCCTCCTTTCTCCCAAACCTCCAAAAATCTGCTGCTAGCTTGATGGCAAAAACAATCAGACACCTGTGAAGCAGATACAATAGCTGTACAATATGTATGAATCTGCTGAGCTATTTGCCATACTGTCCCACATCTCTGTTTTACTTGTAGAGAGTTGGCAGGGAAGGTGAAAGCACAAAGGATATCCACTAGATGGGGAATGTGTCCTGTGTGGAATTAAGGGGCATTTTATTTCATTTTCACTGTTCTCTTTATGCAACTTCCCCCCCCCAAAAAATCTCCTGATTTAGATTATTTGTCTTTGATTCTGTGAATCATAAAGTTGTAGACATGATAAAGCATTGTAATCTCCATATTTTCTCTTTTTACTTCTAGTCAATATTTTAGGTTTACTTCCGATACATATTTTCATAATCTTGTTGTGAATTATTCTATATTACATATTTCTCTTGAAACTACAGCAGTAACGCTGTCGGTGATCATGCTACAGTTTCTGCTGCTTTACATATTAATGTCTAGCTCTGTAATTTAAATTGTAAGTGAATTACTAGCAACAGTTTTCTAAATCAGTACATAAGAAGTAAAAAGCCTGTGTTTTGAGAGAACTGGAAATCTACAGTGATCAAATTTGCAGTACTTTATACAGTTTATCTAAAAGAGACTGTCAGCAAATGTTTATTAACCCTGTGGTAGGGTCATAGTCTCACTCCTGCTACTTCTGTCAGAAAGGCAGAGCAAAGTCACAGAGAAGGATGCACAGTGGAACTGAAAGAAGAGGACAAATAACAAAAGATGCTGGCAGTTCTGTGCCAACACTGAACATATAGTGCAGTTCCAAGTGAAGTATCGCAACTGCACTGACCTACCCACCATGTGCAGTATGGAATGATCTTTTTTCTATGAATTTCATTGAGAGGCTGGAATACATGATCCTTAACCCAATACTTTAGAAACTTCAAATGGAAAGGCTTGAAAGTGAATCAGAACAAGATTGAAAGGGTTAGAATGAAAACAGATAACCTGTATGTGCTTCTGTATCATTTGTTCTCTATGTGACCTCGATGTGACAGACAGGAAAGTTAGGTTTCTATATGAAGAGCAGTAATATAAAAATCTAGCATTGTACATTAGATTCGAGAATCGAATCAAATAGAATCCTATTTGCATATCTATTTTGATTTTAAAAAGTATAAGCAACTAAAATTTTTAATTACAAATATATGCTTAGAAAATTCCATAATAAAAAGTAGGTAAGAAGCATCATGGATTACACTGGTCTACAATTTTTGAGAAGTTGTCTGCTTCAGAGATAAAATGTGCTATTTATTATGTATTTTGATGTGCTGAATTCAAATATGACAATTAAAACAACTGGCTACTGTTTCTAAGATATTTAAGTTTTTTACATTTTATGTCTATGTATATTGTGTAGATGATAGAGTTTTAATCATAAATTGTAAACCTAGGTCTTTTCATGTGTTTATGGTTGCTTTACATGATAATATTTCACCTGTACTGTTTATGTAACACTTTAAAAATCAGCAAAAGGGTTATATAAATACAATTTATTATGAAACAAAAGGCAAAAAAACTATTCTGTACATAGTTTAGTCCTATTCAGTGTCTGCTCGGCGCTTCTTGGCTTGTCTCTTGTATTCATGAAATGGAGCATCTCTTGTCACTGTCCAGCAATAGTCTGCAAGCATTGATGGGCTCCATTTGCCCTGATAGCGTTTCTCCATTGTTGCAATGTCCTGGTGAAATCGCTCGCCATGCTCGTCGCTCGCTGCTCCGCAGTTCGGTGGAAAAAAATCCAGATGAGAGTGCAAAAAATGTATCTTTAGTGACATGTTGCAACCAAGGCTTTTGTATGCCTTGAGGAGGTTTTCCACCAACAACCTGTAGTTGTCTGCCTTGTTGTTTCTGAGAAAATTTATTGCCACTAACTGGAAGGCTTTCCATGCCGTCTTTTCCTTGCCATGCAGTGCATGGTCAAATGCATCATCTCGAAGAAGTTCACGAATCTGAGGACCAACAAAGACACCTTCCTTTATCTTAGCTTCACTTAACCTTAGAAATTTTCCACGGAGATACTTGAAAGTTGCTTGTGTTTTGTCAGTGGCCTTGACAAAGTTCTTCATCACACCCAGCTTGATGTGCAAGGGTGGTAACAAAGTCTTCCTTGATTCAAGGTGGATGCTGAACACTTTTCCTCCCAGGCTCCAATGACTGTCGGAGTGGCCAATCTTTCTTGATGTAGTGGGAATCTCTTGCATGACTATCCCATTCGCAGAGAAAACAGCAGTACTTTGTGTATCCAGTCTACAGACCAAGCAAGAGAGCAACAACCTTCAAATCGCCACAAAGCTGCCACTGATGTTGGTCATAGTTTATACACCTCAAAAGTTGTTTCATGTTGTCATAGGTTTCCTTCATATGGACTGCATGACCAACTGGAATTGATGGCAAAACATTGCCATTATGCAGTAAAACAGCTTTAAGACTCGTCTTCGATGAATCAATGAACAGTCTCCACTCATCTGGATCGTGAACGATGTTGAGGGCTGCCATGACACCATCGATGCTGTTGCAGGCTATAAGATCACCTTCCATGAAGAAGAATGGGACAAGATCCTTTTGACGGTCACGGAACATGGAAACCCTAACATCACCTGCCAGGAGATTCCACTGCTGTAGTCTGGAGCCCAACTGCTCTGCCTTACTCTTGGGTAGTTCCAAATCCCTGACAAGGTCATTCAGTTCACCTTGTGTTATCAGGTGTGGTTCAGAGGAGGAGGATGGGAGAAAATGTGGGTCCTGTGACATTACTGGTTCAGGACCAGAAGTTTCATCCTCTTCCTCTTCCTCGTCTGACTCAAGTGAGAATGATTCTGGTGCATCAGGAACCGGCAGTCCTTCTCCGTGGGGTACTGGGCGTATAGCTGATGGAATGTTTGGATAGTGCACAGCCCACTTTTTCTTCTTTGACACACCTTTCCCAACTGGAGGCACCATGCAGAAGTAACAATTGCTGGTATGATCTGTTGGCTCTCTCCAAATCATTGGCACTGCAAAAGGCATAGATTTCCTTTTCCTGTTCAACCACTGGCGAAGATTTGTTGCACAAGTGTTGCAGCATATGTGTGGGGCCCACCTCTTGTCCTGAGCTCCAATTTTGCAGCCAAAATAAAGGTGATAGGCTTTCTTAACCATAGTGGTTATACTGCGCTTTTGTGATGCAAAAGTCACTTCACCACAAACATAGCAGAAGTTATCTGCACTGTTCACACAAGTACGAGGCATCTCTGCTCACTTTGGCTAAACAGAAATGTATCCCTTTGCAAAATCAAACACTGACAAATAAGAGAGCACGACACTGTATGATTTCTAGAGCTGATATAGGGAATTTGTTCAGCAGAGTGATGTAAGCTTCGTTATGATTGCATCATCCATGACTTCTAGGAATAACATGATGAAATTCATATCATGTATGACGCAATACCAGCTTCAGATTGCATCATTCATTGTTTTGCCTAAAAAGCAAGTACTGTCCAAACCCAGTCATAGATTTATTCATAGATCCAGTCAAAGATTTATTTTAGTCATTTCTGGTTTTAATTGAGATCCCTTCCCTTTATAACTCACTTATCCTCTGCCATTCCCAAGTCAAGGGTCGTATATACTGACCCAATAGCATATCTTGAAAACTAGAGCCAATCAACAATTTTAAGCATCATTTTCGTTCTCAGTGACCCAGGATTAGTAAAGTTTGACTACATTTATTTCAGAAGCATTTTGGCTGTAGAGCAGTGTTATTACTCCTGATGTGCAGATAACTGCAGTTATAAACAGCAAAATATGTGTGATGTTGCACTCTATATGATTTTATGAAAATATGCTAATGTAACTGGAATATGCTTCATGCAAAAGGTCTCTTGTAAGGTATCAGTACAAAGCTTATAATCTACTTAGTGTGGTCATCCTATTTGTATAATTGTACCAATCTTGTATCTGGAACTAGAAATATGAAATATAACTCTGAGGGCCTATTGTAATTTATGCAAAGTGTAGGCCATTAATGGTGGTTTGGAATCTTGATGACTCCCATTAACCAGGACAATTGACTGCAGATGGCTCTGTTTTACCTGTAAGTCTTTCTGTATACCTGTGTGCTGGCAAGTGGATAATGAAGTCTTACAGTGATATGTGGTCATGTCACCTGAACTGGAATCCATCTTTAACCTGGTATCTTTCCATTGAGAAGGAGGGGGTGGGAACCCAGAGAGGGACAAAGGATTCCCGCCTTATGCAAAAGGGTGGAACAGAACAAAGCGGAGGGCTATCATGAGGAATCCCCTAGCTACCACCTGAGCTGGAACAAGGGCTGTACCAGGGAAAAGGATTGTGCCCAGACTAGGAAGGCATCCAGTCTGTGAAAGAAACCTATTGAAACATCTTTCTGGGGGAGATATTATCTGTACTCAATTGTATTACTGTATTAGGCTTAGATTTGCGTGTTTTATTTTATTTTGCTTGGTAACTCACTTTGTTCTGTCTGTTACTACTTAGAACCACTTAAATCCTACTTTCTGTATTTAATAATCACTTTTTACTTATTAATTAACCCAGAGTATGTAATAATACCTGGGGAGGGGGGGGACGGACAAACAGCTGTGCATACCTCTCTATCAGTGTTATAGAGGGCAAACAATTCATGAGTTTACCCTGTATTATACAGGGTAAAATGGATTTATTTGGGTTTAGACCCCATTGAGAGTTGAGCATCTGAGCGTTAAAGACAAGAACACTTCTGTAAGCTGCTTTCAGTTAAGTCTGCAGCTTTGGGGCAAGTAATTCAGACCCTGGGTCAGTGTTGGAGGAGACGGGAGTGTCTGGCTCAGCAAGACAGAGTGCTGGGGTCCCAAGCTGGCAGGGAAAGCAGGGGCAGAAGTAGTCTTGGCACATCAGGTGGCAGCTCCCAGGGGGCTTCTGTGATTCAACCCATCACAATATGCTCAACTGCTGATCTTATATCTTAGGCCTTGTCTACACTACGAGAGTAGTTCGATTTTACTTGCATCGAATTTTTGTAATCGATATTGCAAAGTCGAACGTGTGTGTCCACACTAAGGACAGTAATTCGACTTTGTGCGTCCACACTAACGGTGATAGCGTCGACATTCGAAGCGGTGCACTGTGGTCAGCTATCCCACAGTTCCCGCAGTCCCCTCTGCCCATTGGAATTCTGGGTGTAGCCGGCAATGCCTTCTGGGTAACAAAATGAGTCGAGGGTGCTTTTGGGAAACTGTCGTCATCCGTCCATCACTCCCGCCCTCCCTCCCTGAAAGCGCCGGCGGGAAAACAGTTCGCGCGCTTTTCCAGTCATTGACAGCGCGGACGCCACTGTACTCCGAGCATGGAGCCCGCTGCGACCATCGCTGCAGTTGTGGCCGCTCTCAACGTCTCGCAGCTTATCATAAAGGTTTCCCTGAGGCAGATGCAGAAAAGTCAGGCAAGGAGGCTACGGCACCGCGGTGATGTCCTGAAGTCTGAGAGTAGCACAGACCTGTCAGAAAGCAGGCGACCCAGCGCCGAGGACATCACAGTGGCAATGGGTCATGTTGATGCCGTGGAACGGCGATTCTGGGCACGGGAGACAAGCACTGAGTGGTGGGACCGCATAGTGCTGCAGGTCTGGGATGAATCCCAGTGGCTGCGAAACTTTCGCATGCGGAAGGGAACTTTCCTGGAACTTTGTGAGTTGCTGTCCCCTGCCCTGAAGCGCAGTGACACCCGGTTGCGAGCTGCACTGAGTGTACAGAAGCGAGTGGCCATAGCCCTGTGGAAGCTTGCAACGCCAGACAGCTACCGGTCAGTCGCGAACCAGTTTGGGGTGGGCAAATCTACCGTGGGGGTTGTTGTGATGCAAGTAGCGAAGGCAATCGTTGATGTACTGCTGCCAAAGGTAGTGACCCTGGGAAACGTGGAGGCGATCATAGATGGCTTCGCAGCGATGGGATTCCCAAACTGCGGTGGGGCCATAGATGGAACTCACATCCCTATCCTGGCACCGGACCACCAGGCCACCCAGTACATTAACCGAAAGGGATACTTTTCCATGGTGCTGCAAGCACTGGTGGACCACAGGGGACGTTTTACCAACATCTACGTGGGATGGCCGGGCAAGGTTCATGACGCTCGTGTTTTCAGGAACTCTGGTCTGTTTAGACGGCTGCAACAAGGTATTTACTTCCCGGACCACAAAATAACTGTTGGGGATGTGGAGATGCCTATAGTCATCCTCGGGGACCCAGCCTACCCGCTAATGCCCTGGCTCATGAAGCCCTATACTGGCGCCCTGGACACTGAAAAAGAACTCTTCAACTACCGGCTGAGCAAGTGCAGAATGGTGGTGGAGTGTGCTTTTGGCCGTCTCAAGGGGAGATGGAGAAGCTTACTGACTCGCTGTGATCTCAGCGAAACCAATATCCCCATTGTTATAGCAGCTTGCTGTGTGCTCCACAATCTGTGTGAGAGCAAGGGGGAGACCTTTATGGCGGGGTGGGAGGTTGACGAAAATAGCCTGGCTGGTGATTACTCACAGCCAGACAGCCGGGCGATTAGAAGAGACCAGCGGGAAGCGCTGTGCATCCGGGAGGCTTTGAAAGCAAAGTTCCTGAGTGAGCAGGGTAACCTGTGATTTTATAGTTTGTGTACTGAGAAGCTAAACCTGCCCCCGTTTCTTTACCCAGGTAATGTTGACTATCCTATCCAGTTACATACCCCCTTCACCCCCCCTCCAACACACGTGTCGAAATAAAAATAGTTCTACTTTGTTAAAGCACACCGTTTTCTTTAATACTGTTTTAGCGGGAATTTTTTAAAACTGGGACGCAGACTGTGGTGCGGGGCGGGTCTAGTGTTGTGATGCGAATGCAGCTTCTAAACTCAAGGATTGACAGGCTCCGCTGCGGTGGGATGCTTGTTTCAACGGAGCCTGTCAACCCTCCTGATCGGGACTGTGTGTATGGGAGGTCTATTTGACTTTGTGGCAGGGGGAGGACGGTTACAGATCCCATGCTGTGTGGCTCTGTGATCCTGTCTAAGGACCGGCGCTTAAGATCTGTAACTGCCCTCCCCCGCCACAAAGTCACAGAGCAACCCACCCCCCCCAACATTACATCAAAACAACCTCCCAGACTAACCGGGGCAACTAGTCACTGCATCACTGCACTGTGTATGTGCCCTGCTGCTGTGCCTGCCCCCGACTATGTACCCTGCCAAAGGAGACTGTCCTGTCCAATTTCCAACCCCCTTTCCCCTCCTCCTCCAAAAGAACATGATTGAAACAGTAGTTAACAGAAACGAATTTTTTATTATCAACTACACATGGCATTGGGAGGTGAAACTTGGACGTGGGCTTGTGTCAGGCGGGAAGGAAAGAACTTTTCAAATTTTGGGAAATGAGAGCCTTCTGCTACTAGAGCTCTCTGCAGGGGTGGAGTGAGAGTTAGCAGGGACTCTGCCGCCTCTCCTTCTTTGCACTTTGGGTGAGGTGGGTATGGGACTTGGTGGCGGGGGAGGGCGGTTAGAGATGGACTGCAGCGGGGCTCTGTCCTCCTGCCTCCGTTCCTGCAGAACATCCACAAGGCGCCGGAGCGTGTCCGTTTGCTCCCTCAGTAGTCCAAGCAGCGTTTGAGTCGCCTGCTGGTCTTCCTGCCGCCACCTCTCCTCCCGATCCATGTTGGCTTGGTGCATTCGGGTCAAGTTCTCCCGCCACTGGGTCTGCTGTGCTGCCTGGGCTTGGGAAGAGGCCATAAGCTCAGAGAACATGTCCTCCCGTGTCCTCTTCTTCCTACGCCTAATCCGCGCTAGCCTCTGGGAGTGTGATTCCAGGCTAGGTTGTGAGACAGTCGCAGACGGGGCTGTGGAAATGGGAAAAAGGGAGTGAATTCCTCTGAAAGATAAATGTAGTTGTGAACAAAGAACATAGTCTTTCTCTGTGAACAAGACCATGCACAGCACCTTTCACATGCGCACTCAGCACAAGGTCGAATTCTCGGCCTTCGCATTCTGTGCCTGGGGTCTTGAACAGCACATTTGAGAAGCGAGGCAGCACAACGGAATTTCTGTTGCAGGCAGACATGGTAAGCCGTACACTTGTGGCAGTTTAAAACTTTTATATTACCACTGGCCTCATTTCACATTTAAATCAATGTCAGTCCCTGCTGCCAGCAATCCGGCAAGCGGGAACTCTGCCCCTGTCCCACCCCCTCGCGGCTGTCCCCGGGAATGATCCCTTTCGGCTGCCCCTCTCCCGCCTCCACCGCGTGGCTGCAAACCAGCGGTGACAGTTCTGTAAAGGAACGGGAAAGCAGTCCCAACACTAACATTCCCCTACCTAATTAAAAGCAGGTCACCATGGCCGACATCACCCTGATGAGGATCTCCGAGAGCGACAAAGAGAGAATGCTCCGGGAAAGCCTCCAAAGACCAGGGCCGTATGCCGCCCTGCTGTGCAGAGCAATGATCCCCGAGTACCTGATAATCTCGTGGCGCGGCAACGTGTCGTACTTCGGAGGACCCAATAAGGCCGCTCTCCCCAAGAACCTCATGCAACGGCTTTCAAGTTACCTCCAGGAGAGCTTCATCGAGATGTCCCAGGAGGATTACTGCTCTATCCCCGCACATATAGACCGCATTTTACTGTAGCTGCAGTAGCAGGGAATACACAGTAGAGCGGCTTGTGCAGGACAATCACTGAAAACCGGACATTGCTAGATTTCTTTTCAAAACTTGCACTGCCCCTTACTAAACCGTTAAGCGCCTAGGGCACACTAATCATGAACAACCCATTCTTTTAATTGTTAATATTCCTGTTTTGTTAAAAATAAATGTTTAGATGTTTACAACACTTACTGGCTGATCCTTCACCAGATTCTGTGTCCGGGGTAATGGCTGGGGACGCTTCGTAGGGGATCTCTGTAAGGGTGATGAAGAGATCCTGGCTGTCGGGGAAATCAGCGTTGTGAGAGCTGCCAACTGCCTCGCCCTCCTCATCTCCTTCCTCATCTTCCCCGTCCCCTAACATGTCTGAGGAACCGGCCGTGGACAGTATCCCATCCTCAGAGTCCACGGTCACTGGTGGGGTAGTGGTGGCGGCAGCACCGAGGATGGAATGCAGTGCCTCGTAGAAACGGGATGTCTGGGGATGGGATCCGGAGCGTCCGTTTGCCTCTTTGGTCTTCTGGTAGCCTTGTCTCAGCTCCTTGATTTTCACGCGGCACTGCGTTGCATCCCGGCTGTATCCTCTCTCTGCCATGTCTTTAGAGATCTTCTCGTAGATCTTTGCATTCCTTCTTTTGGATCGCAGCTCGGAAAGCACGGACTCATCGCCCCACACAGCGATGAGATCCAAGACTTCACGATCAGTCCATGCTGGGGCTCTCTTTCTATTCCCAGACTGCACGGCCATCACTGCTGGAGAGCTCTGCATCGTTGCCAGTGCTGCTGTGCTCGCCACGATGTCCAGACAGGAAATGAGATTCAAACTGGCCAGACAGGAAAAGGAATTCAAATTCAAATTTTCCCGGGGCTTTTCCTGTGTGGCTGGTCAGAGCATCCGAGCTCGCACTGCTGTCCAGAGCGTCAACAGAGTGGTGCACTGTGGGATAGCTCCCGGAGCTATTAGCGTCGATTTCCATCCACACCTAGCCTAATTCGACATGGCCATGTCGAATTTAGCGCTACTCCCCTCGTCGGGGAGGAGTACAGAAGTCGAATTAAAGAGACCTCTATGTCGAACTAAATAGCATCGCAGTGTGGACGGGTGCAGGGTTAATTCGATTTAACGGCGCTAACTTCGACATAAACGCCTAGTGTAGACCAGGCCTAAGTATAGAATAGGTATGAAGTATTGCCAACATGGCACACATTATCCTATGTGACTCTGAAATACCAGTACCTGTATTATGCTATGTCATGTTCAACAATATATTCTAATGCGGAGTGACTCACTCCTTGCACATTGAGTTAACTGGTATATCAAGTTTTGTAATTTATTGGTTCATGTTTATATCTGGCTTCTAGAATTTTGCCTTCTTTTTTATTTATTAGATAATACTGAAATACTTTTCACTTCTGCAGTACTTATCATCCTATAGTTTTTTAAGGTGTAGGCTAAACTAGAAAATCACCATGTTGCTGTAGACTGCTGTGAGCAACAAGTGTGGCTAAACACCTGCAAGTTTAGACTAGGAAAAAACATTGACTGCATACATTTTCTAGTTTTGATCAGGCCAATTTCACTTTGGCCTGGTCACAATCTTCTTGTGCCCCCAAATAAACATCCATACAATGATCTGTGCACATGTAAGCTCTAAGTGACTTTTCCTAGGTTGCACAGGAAGTCCCTGACCAACCCAGGAATCAAACCTAAGATTCCAAATTCATGTCTTGTAGTTAAGGCACTAGTGGAGTTGCACCTGCTTACACCAAGTCTGACTTTGACTTGTTTTGTCACTTAAAAGAAAAAAACAAACCTCCTATTCATGTTGGTTACATAGACTTGCCTAGTATATCTTTGTGTTTTTGTTTTGTTTTTTTTCTTTTACATTGAAGATCTGTGAAACTTAAGCCCTGTCTACACTGGCAAGTTTCTGTGCAGTAAAGCAGCTTTCTGCATTGTAACTCCCGAGTAACACTGCCAAGCCATTTAGTGTGCAGAAACTGCGCAGTTGCAGCGCTGTAAAAAAAACAAAACACCCCGACGAGAGGCATACAGCTTTTTATGCCGGGGGTACAGCACCGCAGTGCCAGTGTCGACACCCTGGTCGATTACAGCGCTGTGACTGGCCTCTGGGAGATGTCCCACAATGCCTGTTCTTGTCTCTCTGGTCATCAGTTTGAACTCTACTGCCCTGCCCTCAGGTGACCAACCGTCATTCCCACCCTGTAAACTCCTTTGGAATTTTGAAAGTCCCGTTCCTGTTTCCTCAGTGATGCGTGCAGTGGTGTTAGTGCATCTTTCTAGGTGGCCAGGCCTGCTCCACACACCAGGTAATTCCCCCACTTGGAGCAATGCCGAGCTGCTGGACCTCATCAGCATTTGGGGAGAGGAAGCTGTCTAGTCCCAGGTGCGCTCCAGCTGTAGGAATTATGATACCTACGGACAAATTTCATGATGCATGATAGAAAGGGGCCATGACCAGGACACAGTGCAGGGTCGAAGTGAAGGAGCTGCAGAACGCCTGCCACAAGGCGCGGAAGGCAAATTGTGCCCATGAGCTGCCGGTTCTACAAAGAGCCGGATGTGATACTTGGTGGCAACCCCACCTCCACGGTGAAGGCCACTGTGGATACTTTGGTGGCTCGTGTGCAGAGGTGAAAGTAACATTCAACAGTTACTGGTACAGGGGCTGGCTCCGGGCCCCCAGAAGGGGCGGGGCCTTGGGCGGAAGGGGCAGGGCTGGGGGTCAGCATCCCCCAGCCAGCCCATCCACACTGCCTGTCCTGCGCTGTGGTAGCAGCAGCGGCAGCCAGAGCCCTGAGCCCTTTTAAATCACTGGCCCCGGTGTGGCAGTGCTTTAACGTTGGCTGCTTACGGGCTGGTGCTGGCAGCCACTTTTTACCGGTATGCCATATCGGCCCGAACTGGCTTACTTTCACCCCTGCTTGCATGCCAGTTGAGAGTGGACCAAGCCAGGAGGAGGAAATCTTGGACGGGGGGAGACTCACATGCAGAGGACGACTCAGAGGTCAGAGATGCATGCAGCCAGGAGCTCTTTTCTATCCCAGAAGAGGTTAGCCAGTCACTGGTAAGTGGATTTGATTTTGGTAATCGCTGAAGCGAGTTTTTGGGGGCAGGAGAGTTGCAGAAAGCAGGCTTGTCTGTATGCTTCGTGTACCATGACATGCCTAGTCTGAGCGGTGGAACAGGCTGTTGACGGACTTCCTCACTTCATGGGAATCTGCCTCAGATCTCCAGGAAACTCTCATGGAGATACTGGGCAATCCACTGCCACAGGTTCTTTGGCAGAGTTGCTTTGTTTCTTGCCCCATTAATGGTAACTTTCTCGCACCACTCTGCCGTCAAGGAGGGACCATTGCTGTGCACAGGTGAGCTGCATAAGGGCCGGGGCAGAAGCTGCAGTCTTGGAGATTGATTCCCTGATCACCCTCAGCAGCGAGATATCTTCCATAATGAACCCAGCCTGTGGAAAATGTGAGGACAGGAATGATTATCACCCCCCCCCCCCCAGAGCTGGCTCTCCTCAAGAGCCCAGTGTACAGTAGGGTCCAGGAACACTGATTTACCCTGCCCCCGTGGCTGCTCACCATTTTGGGGGTCTTGTGGCTTATGTGTGCTTGCCTGGGTCAGCCAGTTAGTTACAGGTATGTGAATACTGGCTGTGTTTAAATCACTGAATCAGTGTTCTGTGTGTTGCAAACAATACTGTTTCTGTAAAATGTTGCATTTTGGCTTCACAGAGATGACCTTGGGAGCCCAGCCTCCCTCTTTGTTATCGGTAGCAAAACAGTTGTGCAGAATTAGAAAGCAGCCACGAAGAACTAAGGAGGACTTTCTGTGTGATGTTATGATACACTCCATGGCCCAAAAACAGGAACTGAAGGAGTGGCAGGACAGCAAGAAGAGGGACCGAAAGGAGAACGCGGCATGCCAGAATGAAGCCACAGAGCAGCTCTTAAACGGTATGGAGCACCAAATGGACATGCCCCAGGCGATACTAGCACTGCAAACGGCAAAACTCTTTCCCAAGCGCCCCCCAGACACCACCCACACACTCTTATCAACCTCCTGGCTCCAGTCTGTACCCACAGCATTCCACTCCTCCCCTGTCACAGTCCAGCACTGCAGACTCTCAGTTCCCACTGCACTCAACACCCATCCCTCTGCAGTTTGACCCTACTGAAGTACAGTACCCAATGCACTGTACTCCAAAGGAGAAGGTTGGATATGATCCCTGGAGTAGCCAGCTTCCACAGTGCAATCGCCACGCGCTTCTCCAATGGCAGGCCAGCTCTCATTCTCGTGTCCTTGGGCCGCAGGGCTGGGGTGAGCTCATTGCACAGTCCCATGAATATGGCTTTCCTCATCCAAAAGTTCTGCAGCCATTGCTCATCATCCCAGACGTGCATGACAATGTGATCCCACCACTCAGTGCTTGTTTCCCGAGCCTAAAAGCGGTGTTCCACTGTGGTCAGCACCTTCGTGAATGCAAGCAATCTCGTGTCGTAGCTAGTACGTGTGGCGAGATCAATTTCGTACGTCTCTTGCCTTTGTAGTTTAAGGAATAACTCCACTGCCACTCATGACATGTTAGTCAGAGTGAGCAACATACTGGTCAACAGTTCGTGATCCATTTCTGCAGACTGAAGAGGCAGGGCACACAGTACACAAACTATTGAAAGATGGCGCCAAATGTGAACAGAACCACAGGGATTGGTGGGATGCGAAGCAATGCATCACGGGGTATTGAGACAGGACCCAGGATGCCCCGCGACTCCCTCTGCCTTCCCACAACTCTTAGCAGCAGAGGAGGAAGAGATGCTCTGTGGGATAGCTGCCCAGAGTGCACCGCTCCGAATACCGCTGCAAGTGCCGCATGTATGAACATGCTATTGCTCAGGCAGCTGAAAGTGTGAACACACAACAGCGGTTTCACTTCAGCGCTCTGAGTGGCATTGAAACTGCCGGCGCTGTAACTCTGCCAGTGTAGACATACCCTTAGTGCTGTGCACATTTAGCCTAAAGGCATTCTTTGCAACTCAGTCATTTTTCTAGCCCAAGCATATGCTGCAGTACATATTACATAATAAATAATAATCTTTTGCATGTATATAACACCTTTTATATTTTCATCTGTAAGCAATTTGTAAAACTATGAAAATAAAGAATTATTATCCTCAGTTTGTAGATGAGTGAACTAAAACTGAGAGGTTAAGTAAATTTTGCCCAAATTCATACAGCATATCAGTGAGAGAGCTGGGAATATAACCCATGCCCTTCCTCCAGAAATCATTTCTTGGAGTTGACAATTTGCTAATTGTCACTATGTCTCTAATTTGTCTTTGTTTAGATTGTAAACTCTTCCCATATGTTCATGCAGCATCTACCACAATGGGGTTTAAACCTAATTGGGGCCTTTGGGTGCTACCTCAAGATTGGGTAAGATTACTGAAAATGTGGTGGCAAGGAAACCATGAAGTCACGTGTAGTTTTCAGATTTTTTTAAAATCTTTAAACTTGCTGCTTTGTTTTTAGGTCAGGATATAGAATGAAGACTGTACTGGACACATTGGGAACAACGTGGGATGGATATATGTGCTTCCAGTCAATCTGGGGATTCATGGTATCAGTTTTATTGGCAAAATTAGGATTGAAGTGTACTAGAAGCTCAGACTAGTAAATCCTTAGTCTTTCTTAAAAACTTTCTCACACTCATCTCTTGAAGTCCAGGTTTGTCCTTGATGTAAAACATCAGGAAGAAGTTTCAGCATTGTAGCTAGATGGGGAACAATGCTTCATAGGAGGA
Organism: Chrysemys picta bellii; assembly: GCF_011386835.1. Classification (NCBI taxonomy): domain Eukaryota; kingdom Metazoa; phylum Chordata; order Testudines; family Emydidae; genus Chrysemys; species Chrysemys picta. The sequence continues at coordinate 81,976,023 of NC_088792.1, forward strand.
GGAATAGCTCAGTGGTTTGAGCACGGGCCTGCTAAACCCAGGGTTGTGAGTTCAATCCTGGAGGGGGCCATTTAGGGATCTGGGGCAAAATCAGTACTTGGTCCTGCTAGTGAAGGCAGGGGGCTGGACTCGATGACCTTTCAAGGTCCCTTCCAGTTCTAGGAGATAGGATAGGATAGCAGGAAGGAAACTAACTGACATACGTTTTTGGGACCAGGGTGTCATTGTTACATTGATTTTTAATGGTTCCTTTTGAAGACCATTGGCACTAGTCATATTTATTGTCACTTACAAAATGCAGGAAAAAATCCACATTCTTATGAGATTCTTGAACCATAATCCTCCAATATTTACAAGGTTGCATATTTTTTAGATTTCTGAGAAGTTTACTTTCATTTTTCGCAATCATTAGTACTGTATTGTTTCTTGATGATCCACTCAGAATCAGATCCCTAGCCTTCTAGAGCAAGAGCTTAGTGCCAGCATTTAAAAATAAATATGGTGATATCAATGCAATCGCTTCTTACATCACTTTTGTTAGCTACTCCTGGGATTCCTCTCCCCCCGCCCCCCCCCAAGATAATTCCTTACTTAGCCTATAGCTGAGTTATTTATTATAGTTAAATTACTTAATATATCAATGTTCCTGTGATATCAGTGGCTTGCTATACAACTGTTGACACTGGGAAGACAGTGCTATCATCTGTGGATAATGAATGTCCCAATCAATTGTATGAAGAGGAGCTTTGGGTTAAGTCTCACTATTTCATAACCATGCATGGACAAGCAACAGAAGTACACAGTAGGCAATAGGGATTTTTACTTCATAAATATTCAGTAGGTATTAATATGTCCCCTTGGTGGAAGGCATATGCTGAGAAGTGCCAAACACCCTGCACTGTTCCTGCATGTGGTAATTGTGGGGTGTCGGCTCAACTTCTGCCTCTGACTTGCATTATACCATTAACCTAGACTCATGCTATGATTCCTTGGAAACTGTGCACTTAGCTGAATAATTTATTACATGACTTTTAATTATTTATGGCTTCTTATTACAACTGAAATAAAATCTAAAGGTGGAAGAGTTCTGTGACTTATGAATATCCAAGAGACAATTGGCAGATTGCTGTGTAGTTAAGTCCCTGCATTTGCTCCTGTTTGTTTCTCTGAAGGTATTCCAAAGAGAACATTCATCTCAACCTGAATCGATTAAAACAATAACAAATGACTTCCTGCTGGTTGCACTGTATTTGTTCATCAAATCATGCTGTTTGCCTTTTCTCCAGCCTCATTTAGGCCTAAATATAAAATAAAACAGGTCATCATAGGTTTATGAACAAATAATCTTGTCCATGCTAGAAAGTGAACAAGAGAACTGTACTGACAGAGCTTCCTTAACAGATCATTATTTTTAATAAGCTTTTTTTATTATACAGTATTTTTCACTTATTTCAATCAGGTGTGTTCCTTTTACTTCAGCGAAAATAAGCAGTTAATCTTGCTCTATATATCATCACCATAGTGCATATTGCAGTAGTTTAGCACATAACTGCATATAAGCCAAGATTTTCAAAAGTGACTAGTGATTTTTGGCTTCCTAACTCTTAAAGGGTCCCAGTGTTCAGAGAGTGGGTGCTTAGCATGTTATGAAAAAATCACATCCATTTTGGGTGTTTCATATGGGCACACACAATCACAGGTCATCTGAAAATCTTAGACATTGTTATTACATGGGATTTTCAAAAGCACCTAAATGACTTAGGACCCCAAGTTCCACTGACTAGTCTAACTTTGAATAGGAAGTGCTTTTGAAAATCCTATCCACTAATATCATGTCCAACATTCTTAATTTTATTCTTTCTTGAGCTCTTTTATTCCCTTTTAGCACATTCAGAATTTTACCTTTCTTGATTAAATGGCAACTTTCTACTCAAGTTATTTGAAGTATCCAAATATATCTGACCAAGTTGATTAAGGAACCTAAGGGAGTAAGGTGCCCAACTCCCATTGAATTGGGAGATTTGGGCATCTTACTCCCATAAACGTATTTGAAAATCTGAGCCTAAATAAAGGGTTGGAATGAATTATATCAGTATAGCCCGCTAGTGCGCCTATGTAGGCAGTTTGTCACATTTGTAATTAATTGTTTTTCAAGGTTTCCATAGGTTACACCAATAGCATTTATTTATTTTTGGTTGGCAAAGGTCAGCGTTTTGGTACAAAAGGTCCTACTTGAATTTGGTTAAAAAAACCCAAACAGCTAAAATATCCATTTCACAGTTTTACAATTACTAAAGTATATGTGCGCAAACAAAAATAAAAAGTGTATTTGTTTGAGATAATTTTGAAAATCTCCTTAAAACTTGTAAATTTATTTTTTAGTGCAGTAGTCTTAAAAAGTGTGCTGGGTCTGTTAAACAAACAAAACCCTTTTGAAACTGAATATGGCCTTAATCCTGCAAACACTTACATGCCTAACTTCAAGAATTAGGACAGTTTGAGTGGCTCTTTGCTTCTCCCCCTGGCTAATCAGAGAGTTCCTTAAGGAAGGAGAAGTAATCAATGGCACTACCTAAGGGAAAGCCAGCCTGTAATTGATCAGGAAGGGAGACCCAACATACCTAGCCCAGCCTGCCACCCTTGTCTGGTTCTTTGGGAGGAAGTGGTGGTGGCTGACCTGAATTTTCCTCAACATTAAATATTGTAATAATTTTTATCAATATTCTTAAGTCCAGGCAGTGTTAATGCTTTATACAGTCTGAATTTTTGTGGATTTTTTCCTTCTCTGAGATGTACAATAAAGACAGTGAATAAAGATTTTTGTAATAAAGCAAAATCCCTTGGAATCATCTTTGCTTCTGCATTTATTTTATTGGAACTGTAGTTTACATTTTTTAATCTAATTTTTGCAATAGTCAGAGGTTGCAAAGAGCACATAATTTGCTACTTCTGGTCAAAATGGTACTGATTTCCTCAGAGACAGGCAAGATATCGGAATATGCCTATTAATAGTATGTTACTGCAGTGTGTCTGCATTTGCAAGATTAATTAGCTTTTAACTCTTGATCAAGTATATTGTACTTTCTTCCCTGCAGAACTGGCCTTTAGGCTCTTTGTTTCATTCTATACAGTGTAATGAGAAAATTGCTGCAATGAATGAAGTACATACATTGATAGTCCAATGCATCAAGAATTTGTCTTTGTTTATTCTGTTCTTATTGGGGTAGTTGTTGTGAAACACATTTATGTTGCTAAACATAACCCCTAATTCAATACACATTTATATGTATGGTGAACCCTTCACTCAATGTACAATAACTTCAGTGCTGATAGATAATTCCTTCCCTGTTGAGCTTCACACGTCTTTGAGTTCATCTGAGACCTCCGTATCATTGCCATTAAAGCTGAAGTACACGCACAGCTTTTTGACCAAGGATACTCATTATACACAATTAATTTTCTCAGTAATTTTATCCTCTTGTAAGTTATCTGGCTGTGGGATATTTAGCACTGTGTCAGATTGCCATCATTTATGTATGATGCTAATAATGTACTTTAGAGATATGTATTGAAAGAGATGCATGCATGGAAAAGAGGTGCAAGGAAGAGTGGGAATTCTGATTTATCAAAATTGAGCAGATTAGTAGTGATGTAAATTGCATATGGCAGTGGTTCCGCAAACTTGTTGTGCAGGGAAAGCCTGGCGGGCCGGGCCGGTTTGTTTATTTGCCGCGACCGTAGGTTCAGCCAATCACAGCTCCCAGTGGCTGCGGTTCGCTGCTCCAGACCAATGGGAGCTGCTGGAAGTAGCACGGGCTGAGGGACTTACTGGCTGCTGCTTCCAGAAGCTCCCATTGGCCTGGAACAGTGAACCGCGGCCACTGGGAGCCGCAGTCGGCCAAACCTGCGGACGCGGCAGGTAAACAAACCGGCCTGGCCCGCCAGTGGCTTTCCCTGCACAGGCGGCAGAACAAGTTTGGGAACCAGGCTTATGGTTAAACTGTTTAAATGCATCAAGGATATTTATGTTAAGGAATATAACCATGCAAGCAAAAGCATTTACACACAGAAAACAGTCAGTGAATTTTTACTTGTACTGTTTGCACATGCTTACAACAATTGCTTAGTATACCTCCTGAGCCTTCTTGCGTCTCCTGTAATGCAAGGTTCACTGTAGCATACCACTAAACTCATAAAATGTAGACATTATCCATGGTGCAATTAATGTGTAGGGCTCTCTTTCAGGGAGTTATTTTTTCAGAGTAATCTCCACTTACTCTCACAAGCAAACTTCCTTTTTTTTGGTGTTTAAAGTACAAATCTGGAGATTCAATAAATGTGACATGGCAATTACAGAATATTTCATCAAAGAACGCTGCTTAAAACCAAATAATGAAATATTAAACTTTATTTTCCTTAACCATTAATCTATTTCCCTAAAAGAGAATCTGATTTAGCAATCAGTGATTACTGGAGTTGATAGTAAAACATGGTATGTCAAACGTACAGTTTGTTGGTTGAATGGAAGTCACAGTGGGAAAATGTCTATTTCAGTTGCAAGCTTTTAGCTATGTTCATGGAATGCAGTCTTCAGATATAGATTGTAAACAGATTCCTTGGCCCTTGAAACACAAATCCCTAAAGAATATTTTGTTTTCCATTAAAATTAGCAGCAACTGGCATCTGTGACATTTAATTATATTTTTAAACATGACTAGTCAGGAGGAGAGAATAAAAGTGGATAGGCACTATCAGTTAAAATAGTGATGAACAGTAGGTGGTAGTAATGCAACATCTAGAGAGAAACTTCTAAAAATGATGCTATATAGTCTGTATCCAGCAATATTTTTAGTAACTATTCCTGAGTCCACAGCAATTTCTTCATTTTAATTAGTCTATCAATATTTGAGTTTAAATGTATAAAAAAGGTAATTCAAGTATTTGTGATTTTCTCCAAGGAAAGGTATTCATGAGCTGTAAAATATGGCTTTAGAAGGAGGTTTCTTTGTCTTTATTGATCATTTTATTGGGGCAGCCAGATCAGTGTCCATCTCTGCTAGGTACCATAACTTTTTGTTTGTTTGTTTGTTTTTGTCAAGACCACCTGATCATAAACAACTTAAAATAATTTAAATTCTAAAAAGGTAATAAAAATAAATAAATCCAAAGGAAAAGATTTCTAAAATACAAATCAAGGTGCTTGGATGACTCTTCGTAGAACAATAATATGGTCTATTGCTTAGCAGGAGTGCCACAACTATTGTGGTTTGCTATTCTGTGTGTGGTTTTGCCTCCCCCCCCCCCCGCCCCCAGCATAAGCATGTATGATCCACTAAACCAGTCTGAAATTTGTCTTGCTTGCGCAGGTGTGGGATAGTAGCCAACTGGGCAAATTAATCCCTGCTGTAACTTTATTTCAGTGGAGTTACATCGAGGATGAATTTGGGCCAGTAATTTTATATTTTCTACATTTCTTTGATATTAAAGATTATTGATTTCAGCAATAACTATATTGAATTGCTCAGGGGTAGAGCATAAGTTTATATTAAGAGATTCAACTTAATGTTTTAAAAATATTGTAGGTAAATTCAGTAATTTTGACTTTTTATATAAGGAATTATTGATGAAAATGGAGAATGAAAACTTTTCCTTGGATGATTGTCATCCATAAAATGATAGCCAGTTCTCACAGGTTGATCTGCAGGTGGCTAATGAGATCAATCCAGGATCCACAGACCTTGTCACAATTGGGGCAGAGATTTCCCAGTGGAAGGGGTGGATCTGGAGTGTTGAGTCGGGCTGCAACTCATTCTTACCTCCTAATATGTGGGAGGGAGAAAATGGGGGCAAACAGAAACGCTGGTGGGAAGACTGAGGACTGTGGTGTGGGGGGCAGGAGGTTTGGGGGGCATACAGAAATCCTGGCATTGGGGGAATAGGAGGTCAGCGTGGAAGAGGGTGCACACATAATGCTTGGCGTGGGTGGAGAATGGAAGGCAATGGTATGGGGGAAGTGACACAGATCACCTGGCATGTGTATGGGGGGAAATGGAGGGGGAGGGGACAGAGCCCCTGGCATGGGGGGAAGGTGGGAATGGGGAATCGGGAATCTGGAGGAGGGGAAAATTGGGACCACACAGAGCCCCTGGCATGAAGGACTGTTTGTGGGGGTTTAACAGGGAGTTCTTGATAAAAAGAGAGATGGGAGGGTGATACACAGGGAGCTTTTGCGAGAGAATGGAGGGGTGCAGGAGCCCCTTGTGTGTAGAATGAGCTTGGCCTACAGAGCTTCTTTGGTTTTTAATGAACGCAGACTGAATTGTCTTCTCACCCTCTAAAGCTGATCCATTCAACTCAAGGATAAGGCATGCTGGCCAAGCAGTGCGTGAAAACTTAAAATGTTTGTATTATACCTGCACTAAATTCACTTTAAAAAATCCTAAACCCCTTCCTCCCCGCAAATAAACCAGAAGGACTATAACATTAATTTAAAATAGAAGCAGTTTGATTGGATAGTAATCTTATATTGGTTAGATGCAGATAATTTATTGGAATTGTTGTGGAGAGATTCCTAACTCTCTTAACATTTTTATTTTAACATAATATAAAGCTATATATGAGTGATCAAAGCCAGAAGCCAACAAGTAATGTAACCAATTTATAACACACAAACAACATACACGTCTAACCAATTATCCCACCTCCCTTCTCTATCAATCTCCTGTTATTTTTCACTTGCAAATCTATACTTTCCTTTATATAAGAAATTAATTCCTCCTGTGAGATACAGAATTAATCGTTTTTGTAAAGAGGGGTGCTCTTATGATGCATTTTCTGCTGTACCAATTTATCAGTCTGTATATGAAACATATGCACTCTTGTACCTTCTCAGGATTAATCTCTGTGACCAAGCAAGGGCAACTGCAATCCATTTTTAAAGGATTTTCCCATGTAGTGATAAGAAATCATATAGCAAATCTAGTTTTGAGGTGGCTGATAATGTATTATAAAATGTTATAGAAATTACAGTATATGGAATAACAGTTAACCTAGAAACTTCTAAATATTAGAATACTGCCAAATAGAGTGTCAAAATTCTACCCTGACTTGCACAGTAGCAGAATACATTATTGTCCAATGCAGTATATTTAAACATTGTACATTGTATGCATTATTTTAAATCACTTTGGTTTTAGTTTAGTCTCACTAGCAGTTCTTATAGCATAGTCCCATATATTTGACTGTTGTCTCTCACAGAACACACTGTACATTTAACTCGTATGCTTGCATTCCCATCTCTGTTTGAAAGACCAAATGCACAATTAGTATAAGATAGCCCAAGTAACATATATGAGGACTTGGTGGTTTTTGAGAGGTCACCACAGTTTCACTGCTTTGTTGACCCCCTCTCCTATTCTTTTTCTGGAGTCCCTGATACACTGCAATGGGTCCCACCATCTGCAAATGGGACATATTTGTGCACTTAAGATTGAAATTATTGGTAGTCCTAGATAACTCATACTAGATGATCATAATATAAGAACCTGAATAGAAAATAATAGAATAGGTTTGTGTACGTGGGATTTATTTAGTGGGGAAGGTTGGGGAGAAGGCTGGCTTGTGAGTTTTTTATTTTGTTAGTTTATTTGCAGTATTGCAATAGAGTAGTTTAACTAGTCTTTTTTTCTCAATTTTGTACCCTTGTTAGTTTCTATAAAGTTTATTCAGGTTAGATTGCTCACCCTTTGTATTTTTATGGTCTACTTTTATGTTTTATTGACTTCATAGACCATAATTATTGCCCCAGTCATTTTATGTGAAATATTTTTGTTTTCCCTATTCCCCCAGATGGAAGTCTCCATCCATTTATTATTTTCAACAATTTTGTAATATTTCTATCATTATTCAAATAAAGTCATAGAGTTCATGCAAAGTGATAAAATTAAAAGGCCAACATTTTCCAACTTGGGTACCTAAAATGTAGACTCCTAAAGCCATACCTAGGCAACCTAAAAATGGCCTGATTTTTTTAAGAAGTGCTGAGCACCCCCAGATTCTATTAAATTCAGTGGCTGCTACAGGTATTCAGCACCTTTGAAAATCAGGCCACTTTTATTTAGGCCTCAAGATATAGACATAGAAGCCTAACTTCAGGAACCCAAGTTTGAAAATTTGGCCAAAAATTCCATTTATAAATGCTTTTTGAGTTTATTAAATTCATAAAAGTACATTATGGACACATTGAATTCTAATTTCATAATACAATGAAATTATGTTAGGTTTTTAACTTTATTTAAACTATACTAAGACAGACTTATGCGTGTTTTGCTACAACTCCCCATATTGAAATCAAAATTATTCTGAAATGTAAAATATTTGTTGTGATCAGTTCACAGATCTGCAAGCTATGAGTAGTTTGTCTATTTTAATATTAGGGTGGTATGAATCAAATGAACACCTGCTGTATGTGAGACTGAGATTTTGTTTAATTAAACCCTTCAATTATTTTGTCATATATTTGTGTAGCTTCAACCATACTAGTTTATTAAATACATCCATTCTTGACATTAAAAGAGATTTTTTTTCATTAAAGCAAACAAACTTACCCAGTCAATAATTCATGTTGCTGTTTAGTTTAGATGGAATGAAAAATACACTGGCTTTTTTCTCCCTAGACTTTTAAAATCACATCTGATCCAATAAACCAAATTATATAATATATATATTTTTGTGAGGCCATCAATGAAAACAGATACCAGATGGACTCTAAAATACTGTAAATAGACTGGGATTAAAAACCACTGTTATTTAGTCACTCACTATTAATTAAAACTTAAAAATTCCCTTAGGATACCCATATCCTTGAGGGAAACCTTAGGATACCACCTCTGATTTTTTTGTTTGTTTGTTTAGGTCCCTCCTTGCCCCATATTAGCACTTTTTCAGCCAAGAAGCATTGGGCTGGCTCTGGCCTCACTTCAAAGCTTGCCGATGTAAGCCAGAAAGGGTTAGCTGTTGGGCAATATGAGGCAGTCTCTTTTCCCACGAGATGAGCATATTGTCTCCACAGCACCGTGAGTCCCAAGCAAGTCCAGGTGCAGTGCAGTGCACTGCTAGTACTGGCCAGCTTCTATAATTATTTTTAGGGACAGGATTTTCTGAGTGTTTCCCCTGCCTGTTGTTTTCCCCTGTGCATCCGGTTGACCTCTGCTTTTAACCACACCAGGCAAACATAGCTTCATCAGGAACAATATATGTTGGCTGGAGAGGGTCACTAGAAAATGATAGAAAGGACTTTCTTCTCCCAAGTTATGAGTGCACTTCAATACAAGACTTTTTCAATTTCAGCCAGCTCAGGATTGTGATTGGGGTAACAAAATACCAGTAAATTGCCAGGTCCAGTTTATATTTATTATTTTGTACTCAATAAAAATTGCAGGAGTAACATGCTTACCCAGGATAATAGTTGATTCCTCACTTGATTATGCCGGTCTGATCCCAGTGCTACGATCAGATTAGCGAGGTTTCTCTGTAGTGGCGACACTGGGAAGAGGACTGCTGTAGCCAACGAGGTGATTGATTCCATAGGTCTTTGAAGAACCTTTACATACTGTTATAGATTCCAGTGATATATTTTCTAGTGCTTTGTCCTGTCTAGTTTTAAATGCCTCTAAGAAAAAGTGGTGAGAACCCTAGAGGAAAATCATCCCACAATCTCTTAAAGATCTAGGTCAGGAAACTTTCCCTGATATTTAGTGTAAAACTCACTTTCTAAATTTCAACCAGTTACTCCAGTTTATATCCTCTTGTACTATGCTGTCTCTATTTAGTTTTACACCCTTCAAAGATTAGTAGATTTATCAGGTATCTTGAGACTTAGCTAATCTAGATATGTATTACATGCAAAAAACTACCTTAAAAGAATATTAAGGCTGCAAAGTCAAGCACTCCAAAATTGACACCCATATGAGTCATCAGCAGGGTATGAACATTTGGGAGCTATAAGGGGCTGGAGCGTGATGGAATCTTTGAAGATTTTAACTGCTAAATTCTCAAAAATCTCTACAGAGCAGATGTGAACTATGATTTTTCAAAGGCTTATAGCTTGGCCAAATTTGGTTGGATTTTCATCAAATCATCAAAAGGCACAACCCTGATTTAAAAAAAAAATCCTCCTGTTGATCCAAAAAATGGGAAAGTGGGTGCTAGAACCTCTCAAAGAAAAGGTTGGTAGAATTTTTTAAATTTGGATGAAATTTTTCTAAAAAGTTCAGCCTGAGGCAGTTACCTAACATGTAAAACTTCAGCACAAAAACAGTTAACGTTTGTCAAAGTTATAAGCAACTGAAAAGGTCTGACAGTGGGAAGTGTCAGGCAGCCTCTGGAAGCAGTGCTATCAAACCTGCCTGTAATTAGTTCTGTACACTTTCCTTCACCAATCAATTATTCTTGCTCCTCAGTCATTCTTATTGCTCTTCTCTGAACTCCCACCAACTTCTCTTTAATGTTGGTAATGACCTAAATGCAAATTCCAGATGTGGGCTCACCAGATTCCTAAAGTGAAGGACTATTATCTCCCATCAAAATACATAATATGTGCATGGTGGGGGTTTTAAAGTGGATAGTTTAAAAATATTTCTGTTTGCCTAATTGCATCTTTTTTTTAATGGTTCATTGCTCGTGGCTTTTCATCAGCTGGACTGCAAGTATTATAGGTGTACCATGTACAGTGTAAAGAACGAGCAGTACTCATGGCACTGACTAACATGGCTACCACCCTGAAACATGTACAGTGTGTAACTTGCACTTTAATTTAGACCAGCTTTATATTGGCAGTCAGCACCTTATCAAAAGAGCACTTTGTTTTGTCTCCTTAGAAGTTCAAGGTTGGCAGTTATTGTGCTAGAGCGTTGTACTATTTGACTATAAAGTTTTTGGGGTTATTTTTTTATGTTCACTAACATTTCTTTTTTCCTAAGAGAAAAGTGTACGAGGAGATGATAAATCTGCAAGGGTTGTCTAAGCTGAGAATTCTGACAGGGCTTCAGATTACAGAAGTGTAGAAGACATTTTTCCTTGCCTGGTAGGGTAGCCATTGCTTGTGCTATAAGTGTGGTGGTCTGGGAGATCCTGAGCATGTAAATGTGTACTGTCGGTATTGATCAATGCAGATAGTCCACCACAAGATTTCTTAAATTCAAATCTACCTGGCAGTGTATAGCTACATGTGTTTTTTATAACTGATAAAAAGTAGAAGTATGCAGTTTCTTTCCTGGACTGAATTATGAATGTCTAACGCCAAGAGTTTATAACAGATGTTTGCAGATGCTTAAGCATGGGAGTGTGAACCAAGCTACTTCAACATTATATCATAACTCATTGTAAAAGTAGTTTGCTTTCCTCTTCTTATTTTGTGTTATGGAGGAACATAGTTAAGACTACATCAGACTTTTGCCTTTGGCAGAAACTTATACCTTCTTTAGAGTTGAAATGGTCGGTTGCTTTAGGAAGAAGTAAAGTGGACAGCACTCCATGAGGGGGGGTGTGAATTTTGAGAATATTTTGGTGCCTGGCAAGCATTCCTGGAAAAAGAAATAAACAGTAAAAATCACATTTTTTTCAGAAATTTTGCATAGTATGCCTCATCAAATTTTATATCCCTTTTACTCAAAAACCACACCGCCCACCAACTTCAAAATTCACACAAATGTCAACCACCCCCTCTTTTGAATTACAACCCAAGGCTTTCTGAAATCTTTTGGCCCTTCCAGTCAAAAATGACAATTTCTACTTAAGTAAAAAGAGCACGAAAAAGAAGCTGCTAAATTGGAGGGAGAGAGATTTTGCCCAGCAGCGGATTTAGAGTTAGTCGGGCCGTGTGCTCAGCTTCATTTTTGGGGCCCCTCGGGCCCAGCCAAGAAAAAGAACATTCTCTCATCTCCCTCCCCACCCCTGTTTTTCATTCTTTTTTTTTCTTCATCCTCCTCCTATAAGTAATAGGAAGTAAATGAAAATAAAGTGAGGTGCCTTGATTGTTTTTGTAGTCTAACTTATTTTTCCACAGATCACTTGAAAAATCGCTGAGGGTCTCGGCGGACCACTTAATGATCTTTCCAAATAAAGTTTGTACCGTTTGCTAACTATTGTAAAGCATTTTGGATAAGAGCACTTTTTTTTTAAATATATAAACATAAAAAATGTTGGGGTGTGGGGTCTGGCCAGGACTTAGGGTGCAGGAGGGGGCTCAAGGCTGGGAGTGCAGAGTCTTGGAGAAAGTTAGGGTGCAGGAGCAGGCTGGGGGTTGGGGTTCAGGGACTGGCCAGGAGTTAGAGTGTGGGAGAGTGCTCAGGGTTGGGGCAGGAGGGGGCACAGGGTTGGGGCAGGAGGTTGGGGCGTGGAGTGCTTACCTGGAGCAGCTCATATTTGGTGCAGGTGGGAATGTTGGGCGGTAGGACTGCAGGAGCTCCCATTTGTGCTCAGGGTGTGGGGGTTGCAGGAGTCAGGGCTTGGGGGGGCTGGGTATGTGTGTGTGGGGGGATGCAGGAGTCAGGGAGGGCAGGGGGCTGGGGATATGTGAGGGGGGATGCAGGAGTCAGGGCAGGTGGCTGGGGTCATGGGGGGGTTCACCTAGTGTGGAGTCTGGGACGGCAGGTGGCTGGGGGTGCATGCGTCATGGCTGGGAGTGTGTGTGTGGGGGGGTGCAGGAATCAGGGAGGGCAGGGGGCTGGGGACATGTGAAGGGGTGCAGGAGTCAGGGCTGGGGATGCAGGGTCTCGGAGGGAGTTAGGGTGCAGGAGCGGGCTGGGGGTTACAGTGCAGGGTCTGGACAGGAGTTAGGATGCAAGAGGGGGCTCATGGTTGGGGCGTGGAGCACTTACCTGGAGCAGCTCCTATTTGGTCCGAGGGATGCAGGTGGGAATGTGGGGGGGGGGCACTGCAGGAACTCCCGTTTGTGCTCAGGGTGGGGGCGTGTGGGGGTTGCAGGAGTCAGGGCGTGGAGGGACTGGGTATGTGTGGGGGGTGCGGGAATCAGGGAGGGCAGGGGGCTGGGGATGTGTGAGGGGGGTGCAGGAGTCAGGGCAGGGAGCTGGGGTTGTGGGGGTGCTCCCAGCCCCCTGCCCTGAACTGTTCACGTTGGGGGGGGAAGAGTATGTGTAGGGGGAGTGAGGGGGCCCCACCTTTGCTCTGCCCTTTCCCAAAGGCCTCGCCCCTGCCTCTTCTCCACCTCCTCCCCGAGGCGCTGTGGCCCCACTCCTCCCCCTCCCTCCTGGAGTGACCTGAGCACCGGCAAACAGCTGTTTGGTGGTGGGGGCAGCGCTGAGAGGGAGCGGGAGGGGTGGGAATGCGGCACTCTTAGGGGAGGAGGCAGGGAAGGGGGGAGCTTGGCTGCCGGTAGGTGCGGGCGGAGCCTGCAGCAGGAGCCCCAGGAGCTGGCAGGACCAAGCTTTGCCACCACAGCTGTTTGGCCCTGGGGGCCCCTGTCGTTGGGCCCTGAGCCAGGGCACCCTGTGTTTCACCTCTATTTTGATGGGCAAAATTAATCTTTGGTTTAGAGGGATAAGCACTGGGCTGGGAGCCAGATGATCACAAGTTCAAGTCTTACTTCTTTCATGGACTGGTTTTAATAATTTTCTATTTTCTTCAGTTATTATTGAGCAAGACCTTATATGCCTGTCTTAGGAGTAAGGCAAGTATTATTTCCCCCCATTTTACAGATCATACAACTGAGGATCTGAGTTGCAGAAGGCCACCTCTGACAGGGAATAGTATTTAAGTTGCTACTGTTGTGGAACCAAATCTTATCCATTTAGCTACACTGCGTCTCAGAAAGTTTAGGGTAAAGCTGTATAGTTGGTTTAGCTTTTTCTATAATGGGAGTCCCAGTCTACTCCCTTCACTATCACCCTCAGGTCTGACTCTTGTCCCCTCTGCATTCCAGTCAGGCAGTTTGCACTCCTCCACTTTGCGTAAGAGCCAGCAGCAGGAACAATGAGAGCACAGGAGAGACAGTGTCCCAGCTTTCGATTCCAGTGCCCTGCACCACAGCAGCCGCAATTGCAGGAACAGCAATTGCAGGGAACCTCCTGCTCAGTTTCTACACCCTGGAATGAAGCATGCTCATTAACATGTAGAGTTTAGCTGCCAAACTCTAACCAGACTCTACTGGGCATGTGCAAACTGTGATTTTTTTCAAAGGCTTATAACTTGGTCAAATGACCATATTCCTCTGAAAAACTATGTAAAATAGCACATTCTTGGTGCCATGCTGTCTCTCCTGCAAAATTTTAAGTCAAAATATGGAGGTGCAAGAGCCTCTTAAAAATGCAATTCTAATAATTTTGATAACATATGGAATAAAATATATTTTCCCCTGTCCTTGTTCTTGGAAATGGCTCAGTTCTTTTTGCCGAAACTTTCCAAAAAATTCAGCCTGAGGCAGACAGCTGGCATGGAAAATGTCAGCCCAAAAAGTTAGTTTGGCAGAGTAACAAACAACTAAACAGAGTGTTTTATAATGGAAAGTGTTGGGCAAGCTTAACTAGAGATAGAACTATATGTTCATGATATATGCCTTACCTGTATAATACACTTTATGCACAGTAACTCCAACTGGTATGTTTAATGTAGGTGAGGCCACTGTTTAGAGCTGATTTATTTACCATTTCTTGTTAAGTGTTTCTTTTCTGATTGTTAAAAAGAAATTAAACTTTATTCCTCGAGACTGTCATCTGTTTTCTTTACCAGAATCTGGATGAGTTTGAACTAATTTGCTTGACACTTTATTACCAATTCAAAAAGGCTGCTTTGCAGAAAGTAACTCCAAAGTGTCTCTTTTATATTAAACATAAAAAATAAAACATTTTACATTTTGTGTGTGTGTGTGTGTGTGTATGTATATATAAATATAAAATCTACCCACACATATTTATACTATAAGTAAACTTAATCTCGATTGCTTTGCAAAATTTTGTTTCCCAAATGCAAGCAAGTTGCCAATTCTGGATATGAATTAGCATTGTATAGTAGTAAACCAATAGCTCATTTATAAAAGTACAGCTTCTTGATTTGCTGCTCTGTGGTTGAATTTTAATAAGATAAACATCTGCCAGTTGTCTGACAGTTAATGGCAGCATCAAAATCACCGAGTGACTAAGGTGACAAGTTACCTTGACATGTCAGGTTTTTATTGCTGTCCTTGGCATTTAAGGATCATGTATTAAGTGATATTTAATGAAGACTCATTCTATTTGTCAGTTTCGTGACATGATCTGTGTGATGGAAGGAATAATGTCTTGATGTCAACTTAAGATGAGAAGATTGCAGTAGATATTACCTGTCTTAATAGCACAGAAGTAGTTTGAGGATATGTAGGCAAATCAGATTGCATGTTTTATCATCAAGCTGCCAGATGGGGCTTAGGTGAGTTTATGTGAAAATTCATGCATTGTTACTCAGTAACTGATGAGTTCTGTTTGGGGGAAACAATCACTTATGGGGATTTACTACATTCACTCCTCAGAGCAAGTGAATTTCTCTAGTTTGTGTAAAATTCTATTACTGTCATGTTTAACTACTGCGACTTTACAAACGTGTAGCAGTGAACAGCAAATTATTTAAAAAAAACAATATGAAGACATAATTTCAGCTTGAATATTCCTTTAATTTATTCAAAAGTCACTGGAAATTCACAATTTTGCTTCAATAAAATAGTCATATTCTCCATATGCTCAAAAGGCTTCTTCAGATACAGATCAGCATTTTATATTCTCTAGTTCAAGTATATGAACATGCACACCTTATTTGATACACATACAAATTTCTTTCTTAAATATTTCAACAAGAAAATCCTAGTAAGAGTAATATTCACGTCTATAGTGCCTGTCATCACAAAATGTTTTCCAAAAATGGATTAAGTTTCACAACACTCTGGAAGTAGATAGAGATGGGTCTGAGTGCCAAATCCAGCCATGAGTCACTCACATGATTAACTTTACATACATGCATAGCCCCATTGATTTTGCAGGATTGGGGAAGTTTAGGTCCTTCAGAATCAATCTTTGACCCCAAAGTTTGGTAACTTTGAATATGGAGTTTTGCTTCGAACCCTGTAGTCAGTATTTGTACTTCTTAGTTTGGCAGGGTTCATGTCCTGGCCAGTCTCTAGTTGGTATTATTATCTCGATTTCATAGCTGGGAAGACTGAGGCGTACAAAAGATAAAGTGACTTCCTTACGCTCACATAGCAAGGCAGTAGCAGAACTATGAATACAAGCTGGATCTTGTGACTCCGTTTCATGTTTAAATCTCTAATTTATGTTGCGTCTCAATAGTGTTTATAAAATCTGTTTTTTTTCCCCCCTGTACATTTGATATTATATGATAGGCCATAATAGTGAAAGTATGTCAAGAAAAAAATAGTACAGTATAAATTACTGAACAAAAGTATTTTCTTAAATATTGCTGGATTGGCAAAAATATTTTTGCAAATACACCTGAGATCATGTGCAGTGGTATTGGACCATTTTAATATCTAGCATGTTTGCCAGCATTTTACTGTAGTGTCTTTATATTTACTTGATATTGCCTGATCACTTCACATTGCAAAGCCAAATCAAACTTATTCCAGTTAAATGTTTGGTATTAAGATGTCATGGTAGGAAACTATAACTGTGGTTGAAGCTTTATTTGATTTTATATATTGCTGCTTTTATCAATTTGGGGGATTTTTTTTCCAGAAAGGTTCTGAAGGAAATCTCTGTTGGAGACCTCAAGCCCAATGAAACAGTTGAAGCAAATCTAGAAGCACAACTACTCTCCAAGCTAGATCACCCAGCCATTGTCAAGTTTTATGCAAGCTTTGTGGAACGAGAGAGTTTCTGCATCATCACTGAATACTGTGAGGTAAGACTTCTTGTAAATTATTGTGAACAAATTAGAGGCAGTGTGTTTCTCAAAATAGGCCTTTTAGAAGACTTAGTCCATAACATTATTTATTTGCAGTGTCATCTGCTATTTAGTAGGCACATTTAGATGGTCTGTGGAGTTCATAGACTAAGGATAAAATGAGTAGACTGATCAGGGGAAGGGGAATAACAATAGGTAATTTAAATGCAGGCCAGTTTGATTCACTGTAGGCAGCATAACAGAAGGGGGTCTTTAAGAGGAACTTAAATGTGGATAGAGTAGGGCCCTTGTGGATGAGCTCAGGGAGGTTGTACCATGTATAGGGGGCTGTATGGAAAAAGGCATGGAGGTCTGACAAATGGGCAGATGAAGCTGGGAGTGTTGGCAGAGTGGAAGGAATGGGGGAGGATATTATTAAACTTGCTAAGAGCAGATAAATAGAGAGGGGCAGAGTTATGTAGCATTTTGAAGGTGGTGACAAAAAACTTAAATTTGATATGATGTTGGATAGGAAACCAGTGGAGGGATTCAAAGAGGGGAGTTACATGATCAAACCGATAGGAAAGGAATATCAGTTTAGTAGCAGTATTCGCATGGACTGAAAGCAGGGTTTTGTTTGTATCTGGGAGGCTAGTGTGGAGAGGATGCTCTGGTGGTATAAAGCAGGGTATAAAATGGGGACCTGAATGACATTTAACAATTAAGAAAATAAAATTCCATAGAATCAAAAATTAATTCACTCCTTAAAGTAACTTTGTTGATGTTCTTTTATTGTTGGACTGTTCAAGTTTGTTCTGGAAACGATGTAAGTTTTTCAGAGTTGTGAGACAGTGAATAACTATCACTCTGTTAATCCAACATGTGTTACAAAAGGACTCTGGTAAGTTGCAAATAACGCTTGACGGGGCATTTCATTATGGTCAGATACCTGTGGAATTGACACATGAAATTAGGGAAAAGTCAAGTCCAGGGCCTAGATTCTTCCCTGCCTTGGGGCTACTTTTTACTGTGCTGCTGTTGCAAAGTAGCCCTAAAGCCAGAGTAACTAACCCCACACATCACACCAAAATAGGGGCTCTCCCTTCCTCTAATGCTGTAGAGCCTGCATAATGGCTCCTATACCCAAGTGGGTATAGAGAGAATGGCTGAGGAAAATGGGCATGGCAGGGACCCCCCTGCTCCCAGGCACTCACAGCTGCCGTAACATGCCTTTCAGGTTATATGTAACCTGGGCAAGTAAAAGCAGCCTTCAGGCTGCTCTAATGTGCACTAGAAAACCAGAAAATGTACTTCTGTACTGTATGTACTTAGTAATGGCATACAGAGCTTTTCACCTAAAATTTGTCTGTTTAAATCCTGACCAAATTAATGGTGAGCAAAATGTGCTGCCACTTGATGGGTGTTTGGAAGCTTACTGTGTTCTATGTCCAGTTTCTAATGCACAGGACTACTTCCACAATTGGCAGTAATTGGTACCCTAGCTGGCAGTATAAGAAGAAAGACCAAGCATTAAGTTAGCATGGGAAAACGTTCTATTTCCTCCAAACTACTGTGGCTTTGAATCTTGCTGATGGAACAGTGCAGGGCAAGCCTCCTATGCAGCTGCCTGATGCTGTGCCAGTTCTATGAATAACAGTCTGGCACTTTTCATCAGTGCTAACCGACACTCGCAGTTATAGAAGAGAAGTGTGTGTGTGTGTTTTTGTGGACTTCTTTGGTGGGTGATCCATTTCAAATATTGTAAGGCAATATAAAAACAGTCATGTCAATCTGATTTCAAACAAAAGTACCTAGATGAACCTCTTATTCTATTTTGTGGCCTAGAACTGGACATCAGTGAAAGATAATTCTTAAAAACAATAATGGATTAATTCCCCTAAATGACATGATTTTTTAAATACAACAACAAAATGTAACACAAGTCATTACATTCTCAAAATAAAAATAACTTCTCATTTCCTTTCTTCAGTGCAGTTTCAGTTCAGCCTGAAATAAATATTCTCTAAGGAACATCAGCAACTGTAGTCACGAATGCTTGTTCACGTTATCAATCATAAAAGCCAAAAAAGCAAATTCCGTTTCAAAATAGTTATTACTGCATGTTATACAATATTCATGAAATTTAAATGTCTGAAGTAGCTAGACATCTTCCTTGTCCTTCACTTTATTTCCTTCTCTCCTGAACATGAATATACTGACCTTCCCAAACACAAAATAGGAAGAGTGAACTTCTTCAGGGCTTCCTGGCAACAACATTTCAGAATTGTTTTTCTTGAGCAGTTTTTCCTAAGGTACTTACCTTTTCCACAGAATCAAGCTTAGAACAATTTGTAGGTCATTGGCTCCAATCTTCTAAGGGTGAGGGCTGAACTTTATTTCAAAATGGTTGAGGGCCACTCCCTATGCATTGCTCAGACCACACAAAGAGTAGAAACCACCCACAAGCTTCTTGCCTGGAGTCCCCCAACATGGATGAGTACCCAATAGGTATAGAACTCCACAGCTTCTATGCTTTCCCTGGTGTAGGGACATATTGGTGGGAAGAGTTATGTTAGGACAGGGAGGAGAAGTGGCTGGAGCATGGTCCACTGTGGTAATCTCCATCAGGTGTGTGGACCTTTTAGGACCATAACCAGCTGGTACAAGTTAGAGCAGGCACTTTGGAGTGGGGTAGGGAATCAAGGAGCTGTCACTGGTTATGAGTTTCTTTTCTTTTCTCCCTCTTCTGGACTGGTCTGGGTGGCTCCATGAGATAGTTCACCTATCCTTTTCTAGGTACATCACTAAGCTCAGGCAGAGCCCATCTAGCTACCGTGTGGAGAAACAGGTAACTGAGAAACTAGTACTTCTATCTCTTACCTCCCCAGCTAGATAGCAGGTGCCACCAGGAAGTTGCTGAGCAGTTGGAACAGAATAGGGACAGCAGGTGTTCAGTGCCCCTCACAGCAGAGCTGCTTTGGGGGCTACAGGGGAGGCAGGGATCCTACCTCCCCATGTTGTGAATGAGTTGACTCACATCAGTTTTAAAACTGCAGGGCATAGTTAGGGGACTTATTTTCAATTCCTAATCCAATGCAAATATTCTTGCAGGCCACAATTTAGAACCTCAAGGACTACAAGTTTGGACACTACTGTTGTAGGCTAAATCACTCCCATCCCCGGGGAAGCTTGTGGAAGCTGGGTTGAAGTGATACAAAAGGAGGGTGATCTGCGTGGCCTGGAGTAATTGTGGCTGCAGCATCAAGCTTTGGGGGCTTGGGAAAAACAAGGAATACTGGAGAGAACCTCAGGATTTTGACAAGAATGCCAAGCATACTGGGAGGGAAAGGTTTGGAGAGGAGAAATTGCATAATTTGAGATAATCTGACTTGTAACTTTCTATTATTTATATTTTTAATCACCACTGTGGAATAAGAATGAAGCACTGTCTATTTTCCTTTAGTATCTCATTGTAATCTCCACCCGATACTTGCAATTAAAGTAGGTATGGTGTAGGCAAAGATCTATGTATCTTATAAATTGATTGCAAAGATGTAATTGGTCAGTGACGTAGAATTATATGAACAGAAGGAATTTGTGACAATTATCCCTGGTTAAAATGGACAAGCCCTAATTTTTTACCAAAGCTATTTTTCCAGACTAGTTGAATGAGAAATGTAAATACTGAAATTTTGAATAATAGAAGATTTGGGTTGGAAGAAACCTCAGGAGGTCATCTAGTCCAACCTCCTGCTCAAAGCAGGATCAACTCCAACTACATCATCCCAGCCAGGGCTTTGTCAAGCCGGGCCTTAAAAACCTCTCAGAATGGAGATTCGACCACCTCCCTAGTTAACCCATTCCAGTGCTTCACCACCCTCCTAGTGAAATAGTTTTTCCTAATATCCAACCTAGACCTCCCACACTGCAACTGGAGACCAGTGCTCCTTGTTCTATCATTTGCCACCATTGAGAACAGCCGAGCTCCATCCTCTTTGGAACCCTCCTTCAGGTAGTTGAAGGCTGCTATCAAATCCCCCCTCACTCTTCCCTTCTGCAGACTAAATAAGCCCAGTTACCTCAGCCTCTCCTCCGTAGGCGCTAACTCCGTAGGTGCTCCGGGTCTGGCCCACCCACAGGGAAAAAATGGTGGGAGCTGAACACACATAGGGGGGCAGCCAATTAGCTGATCCTCACCCCCCCCCCAGTGCCTCCTGCCCGTTGGCAGGCCATGTGGATCAGAGCCTCCCGTCCACCACGATCAGCTGTTTCGCAGCATGCAGGAGGCTTGGGGGAGGGAGTGAGGAGGCGGTGCGCCTGGGGGAGGTGGCAGAACTGGTCAGGAAGAGGTGGGGCAGAGATGGAGTGAGGGCCTGAAGAGGCAGGGTGGGGATGGGGCCTTGGGGAACGGGTGGAGTGGGAGCAGAACCTGGGGCAGAGCCAGGGTCGAGCACCCTCTGGCACTTTGGAAAGTCAGCGCCTGTGCTCTCCTCATAAGTTATGTGCCCCAGCTTCCTCCGCTGGACTCTCTCCAATTTGTCCACATCCTTTCTGTAGAGGGGGCCCAAAATTGGATGCAATACTCCAGCTGTGGCCTCCCCAATGCCGAATAGAGGGGAATAATTACTTCCCTCAATCTGCTGGCAATGCTCCTAGTAATGCAGACCAATATGCTGTTAGCGTTCTTGGCAGCAAGGGCATGCTGTTGATTCATATCCACCTTCTCATCCATTGTAATGCCCAGGTCCTTTTCTGAAGAACTGCTGCTTAACCAGTCGGTCCCCAGCCTGTAGCAGTGCATGGGATTCTTCCATCCTAAGTGCAGGACTCTGCACTTGTCCTTGTTGAACCTGGATGAACCACATCAGATTTCTTTTGGCCCAATCCTCCAATTTGTCTAGGTCACTCTGGACTTTATCCCTACTCTCCAGCATATCTACCTGTCCCCCCAGCTTAGTGTCATCTGCGAACTTGCTGAGGGTGCAATCATCCAGATCATTAATGAAGATGTTGGACAAAACCAGCCTCAGGACCTACCCCTGGAGCACTCAGTTTGATACTGGCTGCCAACTAGACACTGAGCTGTTGATTACTACCTGTTGAGCTCAACGATCTAGCCAGCTCTCTATCCACCTTATAGTCCATTCATCCAATCCATACTTTAACTTGCTGACAAGAATATTGTGGGAGACTGTATCAAAAGCTTTGCTAAAGTAAGATATATCACGTCCACCACTTTCCCCATATCCACAGAGCCAGTTATCTCATCATAGAAGACAATCAGATTGGTCAGGCATGATTTGCCCTTGGTAAATCCATGTTGATTGTTTCTGATCACCTTCCTCTCCTCCAAGTGTTTTGAAATGGATTCCTTGAGGACCTGCTCCATGATTTTTCCAGGGACTGAGGTGAGACTGACTGGTCTGTAGTTCCCCAGATTCTCCTTCTTCCCTTTTTAAAAGATGGGCACTATATTTTTCATTTTCCAGTCATCCCGGACCTCCCCCGCTTGCCATGAGTTTTCAAAGATAATGGCCAGTGCCTTTGCAGTCACATCAGCTGACTCTCTCTGCATCCTCGGATGCATTAAATCAAGCCCCATGGACTTGTGCATGCCCAGATATTCTAAGTAATCCTAACCTGTTCTTTCACCACTGAGTGCGGTTCACCTCCTCCCCATACTGTGCTGCCCAGTGCAGCAATCTGGGAGCTGACCTTGTCTGTGAAGACTGGGGCAAAAAATGCATTGAGTACTTTTGCTTTTTCCACATCATCTGTCAGTAGGTTGCCTCCTCCATTCACTAAGGGTCCCACACTTTCCCTGACCACCTTCTTGCTAACATACCCATAGAAACCCTTCTTGTTACTCTTCACATCCCTTGCTAGTTGCAACTCCAATTGTGCTTTGGCCTTCCTGATTACACCTCTGCATGCTTGAGCAATATTTTTATACTCATCCCTAGTGATCTGTCCAAGTTCCCACCTCTTGTAAGCCTCCTTTTTGTGTTTAAGCTCACAGAAGATTTCTCTTAAGCCAAGCTGGTCGCCTGTCATATTTTCTGTTCTTTCTGCGCATCGGGATGGTTTGTTCTTCGAGTGATTGCTCAGGTGTATTCCACTATAGGTGTGCATGCTCGCCACGTGCACCGGAAGTTTTTCCCTTAGCAGTATCCATAGGGGGGAGCACCGCTGCGACCCCTGGAGTGGCGCCGGTATATCGCACCATAAAGGTGGCTGCGTGCTCACCCCACCCTCAGTTCCTTCTTGCCGCCAGTGAAGGTAGTCGGAACTTTGTGCTCCAGCTCTGGCTGCAGTGTTATAGCCTTAGTGGTATCCAGTTTCACTGAAAACTTTCCTTGCTGAACTTTCTTTCGCGAGTGCTTAGCTCACGGCATGCCCTGTAGCCCAGGCTTCAAGTTGTGCGACTCCTGTTGCAACTCCATGCCCAGAAGCAATCCACACACCGAGTGTCTTTGCTGTCTGGGCGAGGATCACATTAGTGAGAGGTGTAAAATTTACCGCTCCTTCAAGCCCCGAACAAAGAAGGAGCGCGAGATCCGACTCAGAGCTCTCCTAATGGAGTCGGCATTGGCCCCGGCACGTTGAGCCGGCCCAGCGCCGGGTACCTCATCTTTGGCACGTAGCGAAGCGCCTCCGGTTCACTGTCCCGATTCCGCGCCTGGTACCGCGTCCTCAGTGTGCGGCGAGGCACCATCGACGAGCCAGCACTGCTCCCCTGCTAAGAAACAAGGGAAGACTCAGCGGTGCGGAGAGAAGGAGAGGGGTGAGGCCAGACCCAAGTTGGGCAGCCCACGATCCCCATCGGGACAGACTTCCGACTCGCGCTGAGCGGAGTAGTCCAGTCCCGTCTATACAAGCCTCGCCTGATGTACACATGCCTTCAACGCCAGAGCAGCTCAGGCCGCGCATGATATCCTAGCGCTTCCGGGAGTGCCGCCTCAGTCGGGCCCCCGGTCCCGTGGGAAGTTGCACTTGGGTGCCCATCAGCCCTCCCCGGAGGTGTCGGAGGTCGAGGTACCTTCCCAGGTCAAGGTGCTGAGTAGAGCCCCACGACGCACGTTGACTCCGCGTCCCAGCTCTTTGGTGAGTGGATCCCATTCCTCCGGTCTCTGACACCGTCAAGGAGGTGACAAGAGGCGGCGCCGTTCATCCTCCAGCCAGTCCGAGAGGAACAGGTCGCGACGCCATCGGCACCGATGCTCGTACTCGAGTCACAGAGGCCATAGGCGCTGCAGGGAGGCCAGAGACTGCTCCTCTGATATCTCTCTCTCTCTTGACTTCCTCCAGGTCGAAGTCTCGGGGCAGGATCCGTCATGATAGACCACTCCAGTCGTTTTTACGGTACCGTGCGCTCCTCCTGGACTTTGGCGTCGGCCCGCAGCCATCTCTCCCCGGGCCTCACCGCACCACAGGAGCAACCAGCCCTGCCGGCGCCCAATGCGTCTCATTTCCAGGCCGTTCCATGGCAAGGACAATGGTGCCAGTGGGCACCGTGGCCTCAGGCACCTGCGCAGCCGGGACCTCGCTCCGTGGTGGGAGCCTCTCAGGGCCGCCCTGCATTGTCTCACTGGGATCAGACCGTGGGCGCCGAACCCCTGGCGTCGAGCCCACAATGCCGTCGGTTGCTGAAGGCACCGCAACATCCACCTCTTCACCGCAACTGAATCACCCTGCGCTGCCGCCTCCCGCTTCCCAAGAGGACTTCAAAGCGCACCAGGAGCTGCTTAGGAGCGTGGCAGCAAACCTCAAGCTCCGGGCTGAGGAGATGGAGGAGCCCTCCGATACCCTGTTCAATGTCCTCGCCTCCTTGGTACCGGGGCGTGTGGCCTGCCATTCCATCAGGGAGTAGCCAACATCACCACTGGCCTCTGGCAGACCCCGGCCTCTCTGGGGCCTATTTCCAAAAAGGCCGAGAGGAAGTACTTCGTCCCCACGAGGGGTCATGAGTACCTATACATCCACCCAGCTCCGAACTCCTTGGTGGTAGAGTATGTCCACCACCGTGAGTGGAATGGCCAGCCCGCGCCCACACCAAAAGACAAGGACGCTCGTAGACTGGACACCTTTGGAAAAAAGGTTTATTCGTCTGCGAGTTTCCAGGTCAGGGTGGCCAACCACGAGGCACTGCTGAGCTGGTACGAGTTTAATCTCTGGGGATCCCTCCCCAAGTTTGAGCCCCTTCTTCAGGATAAGGATGGAAAGGAGTTCCGGGCTCTGATCGAGGGTGCGGCTGCAGCCAAAGCAGCTCTCCAGGCAGCTTCGGATGCAGCGGGCCCAGCCGCTCATTAGATGGCTTCCGCAGTCTCCATGCGACGGGCATCATGGCTCTCGCTTTCGGGGCTGTCGGTAGAGTCCCAATCCATAATGCAGGACCTGCCGTTTGATGGCAAGGCCCTATTTGCGGAACAGACAGACACCCGTCTGCATGGGATGAAGGACTCCCACACCAGCCTGCAGACGCTAGGCCTCTACGTCCCGCCCCTTAAGGACAAGCCCAGGCCTCAAACCTCTCCTCCTCCGGCTTGGGGCAGATACGAATCCCCGCCTAAACGGCAGAGGGAACAAAGGCATCGGTCCCAACGCTAATCTGGTTCGGCCCCGCGGCCTGGGTCCTCGAAGACCAAACTGCCGGGAAAACGGCGTTTTGGACTTGTTGAGGGGGGGGTCACCGGGCCTGTTGCCAGTGCACCCCCCACCCAGTTAATAAAGTTGCCTTTTATGAACCGTTTATCGACCTTCTGACTGCAATGGTCCTGTATAACGTTAGACCAATGGGTCCTCAGCACCATCTCCCAAGAGTACAGGCTGCAGTTTGTTTCAACCCCTCCCAACGGTCTCCCATCTGGGCAGCTGGCCGGGGTCCTGGAGCATGACCTCCTCCTCCGTCAGGAGGTAGAGCGCCTCCTCTCCCTGGGAGCGATGGAAAGGGTACCTCGGGAATACCAGGGCAAGGGTTTTTATTCCAGGTATTTCCTCATCCCGAAGGCGAAGGGCGGGCTTCGGCCCATCCTTGACCTGCGGAATCTCAACCAGTCCCTGGTTCATTGCAAATTCTGCATGGTGTCCCTGGCCTCTATTATTCCATCCCTAGACCAGGGGGATTGGTTTACAGCACTTGACCTCCAGGATGCGTACTTTCACATCAACATTTTCGAGGGTCACAGGCGCTTCCTCCATTTCCTGGTGGGTCAGGACCACTTCCAGTTTACAGTCCTCCCCTTTGGCCTCTCTACTGCCCCAAGAGTATTCACAAAGTGTCTGGCGGTGGAGGCGGCCCACCTCAGGAGAAAAGGACTGCAGATCTTCCCCTACCTTGACGACTGGCTCCTCAAGGGCCGGTCTCGGTCTCTGGTGCAGCAGCAGATCAGTTTCCTGCTGGACATCTGCGCAGCTCTAGGCCTACTGGTAAACGAGGAGAAATCCTCGTTAATCCCCATTCAGTGCATAAGCTTTATAGGGGCGCTGCTAGATTCCTGGGTGGCCACAGCCTCCCTCCCACAGGACAGATTCGAGATGCTCAAAGCTCTCAACGCCTCGGTCACAGCCTGTTAACCATGGCATGGGTGTGCCTGCAAATCCTAGGCCACATGGCAGCTTGCACCTATGTGGTGCGACATGCCAGGCTTCGGATGAGGTCCCTTCAGCTTTGGCTGGCCTCCCGGTACTCCCAGGCCAGGGATGGCCTGGACAAGGTCGTCACAGTGCCGCCAATGGTGGCGGCACACCTTCAGTGGTGGTCTCTCCCAAGCAACATGCTCCGGGCTATTCCCTTCCGAGAGCCCTCTCCCTCACTAGATATAGTGTCGGATGCCTCGGACCTGGGCTGGGAAGCTCATGTGCGGGACTTCAGGACCCAGGGTATGTGGTCGCCCGAGGAACTGACCCTGCACTTAAGTGTCAGGGAGCTCAGGGCTGTGCACCTGGCGTGCATGGCCTTTTGCCACCACATACAGGGAAGGTGGTCAGAGTCCTCATGGACAACACGACCGCCATGTATTAAGTCAACAAGCAGGGGGCATCCGTTCCCAGGCCTTATGCCAGGAAGCCCAGCTCCTGTGGGAGTTCTGTATAGCCCACAATGTACTCCTGCGGGCCTTTTATCTGCCCGGCAAGAGCAACACACTCACGGACCGCCTGAGCAGGGTTTTCTCCCAATAGCACGAGTGGTCCCTGCACAAGGAGGTAGCCAGGTGGATCTTCCTGCAGTGGGGTATTCCCCAGGTACACCTGTTCGCCACCGCCCAGAATCGCCAGTATCCCCAATTCTGCTCCAGGGCGGGAGAGGGCGATGGGGCGATGTAGGATGCGTTCCTGCTCCCATGGTCGGGGCCCCTGTTGTATGACTTCCTGTCCTTCCCCTTAATAGGCAGGGTATTACAGAAGGTGAAGTCGGACGGGGCGCGGGTTATCCTCATAGCCCCGGACTGGGCCCGTCAACATTGGTACGGGACCCTACTGCAACTTTTAGCACCCCCCGCCCCCTTTGCAGGCTGCTGCTCCGCCCGGACCTCCTCTCGCAGGAGGAAGGTTGTCTCTTCCATCCCAACCTTGCCCCGCTCCACCTGACAGCGTGGCTGCTCCATGGTTGAATGAGGAGGAAGGGAAGTGTTCGGAGGATGTGAGAAGGGTCCTGCTGGAAAGTAGGAAACCCTCCACGCGTCGAACCTACCTGGCTAAGTGGTATAGGTTCTCTATGTGGGCGAGGGATAGAGGTTCCTCTCCCACATCTATCCAACTTGTCCTTGATTACCTCCTGTCTCTTAGGACCCAAGGGCTGGCACCCTCCTTCATCAGGGTGCACCTGGCGGCCCTTTCAGCTTTCCACCCACCGGTGCAGGGCCTATCTGTGTTTTCTCATCACATGACAGCCTGGTTTCTGAAAGGGTTAGATCGGGCATTCCCTTACGCCAGACCTCCGGTCCCCCTCTGGGACCTAAACCTGATACTCTCCTGCCTCACAGGGCCTCCCTTTGAGCCATTAGCCATGTGTTCGTGGTCCCACTTGGCATGGAAGGTGGCGTTCTTAGTAGCTATCACCTCAGCCCGCCGGGTCTCTGAGCTCAGGGCCCTGACCTCTGAACCACTGTATACGGTCTTCAGCTCTGCCCTCACCCCGCCTTTTTGCCGAAGGTTGTCTCGGCTTTTCACATGGATCAGGATATTTTCCTCCCGATCCTCTGTCCTAAGCTCCATTCCTCCAATGAGGAACGCCGCCTGCACATGTTAGACGTGCGCAGAGCGCTGGCCTTTTATCTGGACAGAACCAGGCCATTTAGGAAGTGTCCCCAGCTGTTCATTGCTTCGGCCGAGCGCATGAGGGGACGACTGGTGTCCACCCAGCGGATCTCCCGCTGGATCACCTTGTGCATTAACACCTGTTACGACCTGGCAGGAGTTTCCCCGCCTCCTATTGTGAAGGCTCATTCGACGGGAGCCCAGGCCTTGTCTGCGGCCTATGTAGCTTATGTCCCTATTCAGGACATCTGTAGGGCTGCTACATGGTCCTCTGTCCACACCTTCTCATCACACTATGCAATAGTCTCCCAAGCAAGGGATGACGCCGGGTTTGGTAGGGCGGTGCTCCACCCGGGTAACCCTTAAAACTTTAGTCTTAAACGCCTACCCGCCTCCATCAGGTATAGCTTGGAGTCACCTATAGTGGAATACACATGAGCAATCACTTGAAGAAGAAAGGATAGTTACCTGTTCCCTAACTGGCGTTCGAGATGTGTTGCTCAAATGTATTCTGTGTCCCACCCTCCTTCCCCTCTGTCGGAGTTGTCTGACAAGAAGGAACTGAGGGTGGGGGGAGCATGCAGCCCCCTTTATGGTGCGATATACCAGTGCCACTCCAGGGGTCGCAGCAGTGCTCCCCCACTACGGATACTGCTAAGGGAAAAACTTGCGGCACCGGTGCACGTGGCGAGCACGCACACCTATAGTGGAATACACCTGAGCAACACATCTCAAAGAACGCTAGTTATGGAACAGGTAACTGTCCTTTCCTGTGCCCTCAATAAGGCTTCTTTAAATACAGCCAGCTCTCCTGGACTCCTTTCCCCCTCATATTAGCCTCCCAGGGGATCCTGCCCATCAGTTCCATGAGAGAGTCAAAGTCTGCTTTTCTGAAGTCCAGGGTCTGTATTCTGCTGCTCTCCTTTCTTCCTTTTGCCAGGATCCTGAACTCAACCATCTCATGGTCACTGCTGCCCAGGTTGCCACCCACTTCTACTTTCCCTACCAATTCTTCCCTGTTTGTGAGCAGCAGGTCAAGAGGATCATGGCCCCTAGTTGGTTCCTTCAGCACTTGCACCAGGAATTTGTCCCCAACACTCTCCAAAATCTTCCTGGATTGTCTGTGTACTGCTGTATTGCTCTTCCAGCAGATGTCAGGGTAATTGAAGTCCCCCATGAGAACCAGGGCCTGTGATCTGGAAACATCTGTTAGTTGTCCGAAGAAAGCCTTGTTTACCTCATCCTCCTGGTCTGGTGGTCTAGAGCAGATGTCCACCACGACATCATCCTTGTTGCTCTCGCCTCTAAACTTAACTCAAAGACTCATGGTCTTTGATATCTCTAATTGGAAGATGATTTTCCTTTTTAAGCTGCATGTATTTTGAAAAATTGTATTAAACAGAATTTTTAGAAAGCTATATTGATAAAGATCAGCATTAGAATTAAAGGGTGTGTCATATACCCAATATGCCTGTGGGTAACAGATAATAACTGAGTCTTATTTTTTGGCATAAGAAGAAATGTTTATAACCCTTATATTAAACATGCCAATATCCTCCAATGTTTCAGGGTCGAGATCTAGACTGCAAAATTCAAGAATACAAAGAAGCTGGGAAAATATTCACTGAAAGCCAGATAATAGAATGGTTTATACAGTTGTTGCTTGGAGTCAACTATATGCATGAAAGGTACAGTAATTTACTTTTTCATATGAAACCAGTTAGATGTGATATGACAAAGCAGACTTGTATTGGCTAATTACAGATATTCAAATGGAAATAAAACCTTGCTGATTATTGTTTTATATATATATATAGAAAACCCTGTACACCCATTTTGAATTAGTATACGTGATTGAAAAACCATTTAGCAAGAACAGTGCGTTTTTGAAGGGTCCGACCCTTCAATACCTATACTTCTATTACAACCTGTCATCTAGCAGTATTATGACCCTCTTTTAGCAGTAGTCATCATTTGCAGATCTTTATTTTCTAAGATCCAGGTGACAGCCTTGAAAATATAGAGTAGGATCAAAACAGTTAATCAAATCTTGTGAGTAAAACAAATATTCAGCCTTATAAGAGAGAGAACACCTCTTAAACATAAAGAGTAAAATTTATTTCTGGAGCAACTCCATTAATATCAATAAAGTTACCTTAGGGATAAATTTGGCCTAATGTTCCTCATTTTGGATATGTGTTTGAAGGCACTTACTATTTTCATCAGTACATCAATGACTTAACCTAAAAAAATACCGCAGGTGACTCAGGCAATTATGTTTCGAATCTAAGTGATGATCATATTTTTGTAATTTTCTAATAATGTAAGATCCATAACACCAGAGAAAATAAATTAGTCATTCCACAAAGTTCCACAGGTTATTTATTTCAAATCTACTTATAAGGTCCACTTATTCTTCTCTAATCTAGAGATATGAAGAGTGATTCCACTCTAAGGCTGAATGGCTTTGTCTAGGCTAGATAAATTTGGCAAGCTGACCACTGGTTGGTCCCACCAGCACATCGGTTACACCCCTCCACCTTCATGTCCACACACAATTGCTCCCAGCAATGTGCAGACAGTTGAACTACTGATTAGGTTTGCTTTGAACAAGGCTAGCCACCATATGATGTTCTACCCAGCCAGTCTCCACTAATGTAGTCCCAATATGGACAGTGATTTCTGGCACACTACCCCTGATGGTGCAAATAGTCGGACCAGTGCACTGGACACTACTTAGGTAGCTTGTGTAATCCACTTTCACATTTCACTACACAGGTCAAGTTTGACCTAGATGGGACTCCTCAGATGCTTAAAGTTAAGCATGGGCTAAAGTGCTTTGCTGGATCAGGACCAATGTGCTCAGCACTTTGCAGGATTGAGCCCTAGGAGAGCAGACAGGGGATGAAAGACTCCTTTCTTAGTGGCTTTTCAGAAGTTCTAGAGCAGGGAGCCTAACTTTCAGCATCTTCCCTTTTTCATCAAAGTTGTTTGTGGCTGTTGGCAACACTAAAATACCATTGTGATGAGCTTGATATAAAATCCTATATAGCTAACTCTACCCTCCCAAATCCCAGCATATTTCATCCTCCATTACTCAAAGACTTGGACCCATGCCAGTCTTTTAGGGATAAGAATCCCTTGGCTGTAAAGGCAGTATTTTAGCAGAGGTTGGTACCTTTGCCTATACATCTACAGACTGCTGTAGAGAGCATGATGGATAGAGGTCTCTGCTTTGAGTGCTACCTTTCAGATTATCCAAGGAGTGCTTTCCCAGCATTTGCCTCAGACAGAAAATGAGGAATAGGATTGAAATGAAAAACCTCAAAATTTAATTAAACTACCAATTTTCTTTTTCAAACTCCAGTTGGGGAATTAGGAATGGTCATATCCTAGAAAGACAGCTTTGTGTGAAACCCTTACTTAAACACACACACACACATATATATATATATATTTTAAATAAGGGGATACACTATGTGTAAGAAGTCAGGACTCACCCCTGCAGCGCCTCCTGCTGGTCATCCAGGTAATTAGCTCACCAGCACCTGGAGCGCCCTCTGCAGGCCAGTGATCCGCCTGTCCTCTTCTGGCACCCCTGTCCCTCCCAGGACCTGGTGCCCCTATTACTGGGATGCTGCCCCCTGGCAGTACCCCACAGATCTCAGTCTCCCCTCCCTGGGGAACCTCCACCCACTATCCCCACCTTGCCTCACCACTAGGCCACTGCCAGTCACCAACTAGCCCCCGCTCCCTGGGGCAGACTGCAGTATAGGCCACTCATCACTGGCAAGGGGGGATTGGACCTGCTGCCTTGGCCTATCCCTGGGCTGCCCTCTGCAACCTCCAGTACCCCTTGGCCTTCCGCTAGGCCACAGCCTGGGGCTATCCAGGCTGGAGCTCCCCAGCCCTGCTCCACTCAGGTACACTATCCCTAGCTTGCTGCAGCCAGGCCCTTCTCTCTCTGCACTCAGAGAGAGACTGCTAAGCTTCTGGCTGCCCTGGCCTTTATAGGGCCAGCTGAGTCTGTTTGGGGCGTGGCCCCAGCTGCAGCCACTTCCCCCAATCAGCTCATCCTAAAAGCTGCTTTCTCCAGCCATAGCCCCCTCTGGACCGGAGCGGGGTTACCACCCCGCTACACTATGTAATAAAGTGAAACTAAAAAAGCTTCGCTGTCCCAGGCTCTTAACTTCTGTCTTTCCCCTGTGATTTTCATCTCTCTATGCCTTCTGTAGCTCAGGTTCCCCCTTCCCCTTTTTATTTTCTCTCTTTGAGTCATCACTGTTTAATGGCACGTCCCCAACCACGCTCAGATAGTTTGACAATTTTTATTTGCATTCCTTTTAATGCATCATATATTTGTATATAGATGCACATTTAAAAAAATAGTCTGTACCTTTCTGGTATTTCTTTATTATCATGCAACATAAAAATTATCAGAGACAAACAATAGCAAGAATGTAAATATGTGGACTTTTTAATAAGTCTATAACAGGCATCCATTCTAGGTACAAAAAATATAATTGCCAGTCTCTATTTATATAATTATACTGATTTCTTCTCTAACAATATGGAAAAATTATAGCACATGCTTTTAATCATTTCCAGTTCTAGTGCAAAGACAACATGGGCCTAAAACTGGAAAACATGAGTATTCATAAACAATTGCATTTCATAATAAAAAAAAATTCCTTGGATCGTGAGAAGGAGAACTTTTGCTCAGGAGCATTTAAATTGCATACATCTATCCACATAGCTGAGCATGTGTCTACAGCTTAGCTGAAACTACTGCTTCAGTATTTAAAAATTCTATTTTCAAAACAAGATTTTTTTGCTACCTGGAAGGATTTTTGCAATGACATTACAGATTAGAAAGATTAGAAATTTTCATCTTTTTCTTGTGCTTCATAAATCTCAAAGGGTATGATTATCTCATGGTGACCACACCACCTACTGTGTATTTTACATAATTGGAAGTTTTTTTGGATTTGAACTTGACAGCTAAATTGTCTAGAATAAATGGATGCACATCTCATCTATCATTAGTATAACAGAAAGAGAAATAATGGACTGCGTGCTTGTTTAGGTTAGAGAAAGTTAGCATGCTAACCACCATTTGGTCTAGCGCTTGCAACACATCACATGTCCACACACAAAATTGCTCCTAACAGCATCCAGGCAATCACGCCATTGTTGAAACTTCTTTTGAGTAAAACTAATCACTATGTGGTCCTTCACCTTGGTAATTTCCACTAAAGCAGTTTCAAAATGGAATGATTTTGGCATAGTAGCCCCAATGGTGCAAATAGGCCGTCAACTACCATCCTACAGTGCACGAGGCACTGCTTAGATTGCTTGTTTGGTCTTTCTGCCTTCTACTGCACAGGAGTCAAGTTTGCCAGAAGCCACTTAGCTCTACAAATAGTTCTTCACACACTGTTCAAATTAGTTCCATAATATTTTCACAGCAGTAAACTTCACTCTGTTTCAGTTGGTAGCATGTGGCAGAGGAAGCCTTATTCAGCATGAGCAGAGCATGATGAAAAAAGTTCTTCCATACTTGTCTATGAAAATAGATTGTTTCTGTCTACTGCACCCTGAAGTATGGTGCTTTTATATAACAAGTGAGGATCAAATGCACAGTCTATTGTACATAGGCACAGGTAAATTTATAACGTTTTTAATAACTAAATTTAGCCACATTTGAAACCCACCCTTTGGAATCCAAATCCTGCCCAGAAATCAGTGACCGGTTGTTTACTTTAGAGTTTCTTTGTGATGAATAGTAGCCACAGAATGTATCCATCTGAACAAAGTGAGACATTTTATATAAAAATAAATATGTATACATATGTGAAATGATGAATGTCACTTTAAATAGTGTAATGTTCCTTGCTAATTTAATGCATGACAAATGCATGTATATTGCTTTAAAAAGTTGCTATAACAAGTGTATTTCATCTGTTTATTTAGAAACCTTGGTAAATACCCACTGCATAAGCCATTGATTTAATTCATTCTCATCTCTCAATGCACTATAAAAACAAATTGGTTAACTACTATCCTTGGCGACAAGAACTGGAAGTAGTTTAAATATTAAAATACTATTGAAATCTTTTCTTTGTATTTCACTAAGCATAAAGACTCATTTTTCAATCTGCAGTCTGTAAATATACAATAATGCCTTCTATTAGGTATTTATTATTTGTATTTTATTGTTAATTATTTGTGAATAGTATATATTGGACTCTGTGAAATTACCTTTGTATCTCATGAAAACATTACTTTCCTATGAGATGTGGACTAAATTGCTCAGTTAAATGATGCATCAGAAGAAGTTATTGTCTCCGTATGGAAAACATTTTAGAAATCACTACAGTATTTCAGTACAGAAAACTTTAAAATTTTCAGGAAAAACAGGGCAATATTTGAAGATTGCTGAACAACAACTGTAGTCAGTTACCATGTTTGATTTTATTGCTCACCCCTAAGGATTCTAGAGCCTCTGGTGCTCTCTTTATCTATTCTAAATGTTTGAAGAATTGGTCTCAATGAGACTACATGCAATACCAGTAACTGTAGGTATTGTAGACTGTTGTTCTAACTCCACTTGGGGGCAGATTATCACCTGAAAGAACACTGTTGTATATGCCACTGACACCACAGGAATCAAGTGGGCAAGGTAAGACCTAGATGGGATGGTGGGACATGAGGGAGCCCTATGGGGGGAGAATTAACAAAAATTCCTTGAGCCTGTGCTTTGTATATAATATAGATGGTGGTGGTGATTATTATTATTTTTTACTTGGGTGGGGGGAGGAAGATAGGGGTGTCAAGGGTAGAAATTTCAAGAAGTTGAGAAAATATGGTTACACACAGCACTACTCGTGGCTTAGAAGGGCAACTAAAATGATTAGGGGTTTGGAACGGGTCCCATATGAGGAGAGATTAAAGAGGCTAGGACTTTTCAGCTTGGAAAAGAGGAGACTATGGGGGGATATGAGAGAGGTATATAAAATTGTGAGTGATGTGGAGAAAGTGAATAAGGAAAAGTTAAGTATCAGAGGGGTAGCCGTGTTAGTCTGAATCTGTAAAAAGCAACAGAGGGTCCTGTGGCACCTTTGAGACTAACAGAAGTATTGGGAGCATAAGCTTTCGTGGGTAAGAACCTCACTTCTTCAGATGCAAGTAATGGAAATCTCCAGAGGCAGGTATAAATCAGTGTGGAGATAACGAGGTTAGTTCAATCAGGGAGGGTGAGGTGCTCTGCTAGCAGTTGAGGTGTGAACACCAAGGGAGGAGAAACTGTTTCTGTAGTTGGATAGCCATTCACAGTCTTTGTTTAATCCTGATCTGATGGTGTCAAATTTGCAAATGAACTGGAGTTCAGCAGTTTCTCTTTGGAGTCTGGTCCTGAAGTTTTTTTGCTGTAAGATGGCTACCTTTACATCTGCT
This sequence comes from Chrysemys picta bellii, assembly GCF_011386835.1. Lineage (NCBI taxonomy): Eukaryota > Metazoa > Chordata > Testudines > Emydidae > Chrysemys > Chrysemys picta. Next base: position 82,011,618 of record NC_088792.1, read on the forward strand.
ATTGTGTGGCCAGGGAGGTTGAAGTGTTCTCCTACAGGTTTTTGTGTATTGCCATTCCTGATATCTGACTTGTGTCCATTTATCCTCTTGCATAGTGACTGTCCAGTTTGGCCAATGTACATCGCAGAGGGGCATTGCTGGCATCGGATGGCATATATAACATTGGTGGACGTGCAGGTGAATGAGCCAGTGATGTTGTAGCTGATCTGGTTAGGTCCTGTGATGGTGTTGCTGGTGTAGATATGTGGGCAGAGTTGGCATCGAGGTTTGTTGCATGGGTTGGTTCCTGAGTTAGAGTTGTTATGGTGCGGTGCGTGGTTGCTGGTGAGAATATGCTTAAGGTTGGCAGGTTGTCTGTGGGCGAGGACTGGCCTGCCTCCCAAGGTCTGTGAAAGTGAGGGATCATTGTCCAGGATGGGTTGTAGATCACTCATGATGCGTTGGAGAGGTCTAAGCTGAGGATTGTAGGTGATGGCCAGTGGAGTTCTGTTGGTTTCTCTTCTGGGCCTGTCTTGTAGCAGGAGGCTTCTGGATACACGTCTGGCTCTGTTGATTTGTTTCTTTATTTCCTTGTGTGGGTATCGTAGTTTTGAGAATGCTTGGTGAAGATCTTGTAGGTGTTGGTCTCTGTCTGAGGGGTTGGAGCAGATGCGATTGTACCTCAGTGCTTGGCTGTAGACGATGGATCGTATGGTGTGACCGGGATGGAAGCTGGAGGCATGAAGGTAGGCGTAGCGGTCGGTGGGTTTTCGGTATAGGGTGGTGTTAATGTGGCCATCGCTTATTTGTACGGTGATGTCTAGGAAGTGGACCTCCCGTGTAGATTGGTCCAGGCTGAGGTTGATGGTGGGGTGGAAGCTGTTGAAAGCATGGTGGAATTCTTCCAGGGTCTCCTTCCCATTGGTCCAGATGATGAAGATGTCATCAATATAGCGTAGGTAGAGAAGGGGCATGAGTGGACGAGAGCTGAGGAAGCGTTGTTCCAGGTCAGCCATAAAAATGTTGGCATATTGTGGGGCCATGCGGGTGCCCATAGCAGTGCCACTGGTCTGGAGGTATATATTGTCACCAAATTTGAAATAATTGTGCGTGAGGATAAAGTCACAGAGCTCAGTAATAAGTTGTGCTGTGTCATCATCAGGGATACTGTTCCTGACAGCTTGTATTCCATCTGTATGTGGGATGTTTGTGTAGAGAGCCTCTACATCCATGGTGGCTAGGATGGTGTTTTCTGGGAGGTCACCAATGCATTGTAGTTTTCTCAGGAAATCTGTGGTGTCACGGAGATAGCTGGGAGTGCTGGTGGCGTAGGGTCTGAGTAGGGAGTCCACATATCCAGACAGTCCTTCAGTGAGAGTGCCAATGTCCGAGATGATGGGGCGTCCAGGATTACCAGGTTTGTGGATCCACCATGCTTTCAACAGCTTCCACCCCACCATCAACCTCAGCCTGGACCAATCTACACGGGAGGTCCACTTCCTAGACATCACCGTACAAATAAGCGATGGCCACATTAACACCACCCTATACCGAAAACCCACCGACCGCTACGCCTACCTTCATGCCTCCAGCTTCCACCCCAGTCACACCATACGATCCATCGTCTACAGCCAAGCACTGAGGTACAATCGCATCTGCTCCAACCCCTCAGACAGAGACCAACACCTACAAGATCTTCACCAAGCATTCTCAAAACTACGATACCCACACAAGGAAATAAAGAAACAAATCAACAGAGCCAGACGTGTACCCAGAAGCCTCCTGCTACAAGACAGGCCCAGAAGAGAAACCAACAGAACTCCACTGGCCATCACCTACAGTCCTCAGCTTAGACCTCTCCAACGCATCATGAGTGATCTACAACCCATCCTGGACAATGATCCCTCACTTTCACAGACCTTGGGAGGCAGGCCAGTCCTCGCCCACAGACAACCTACCAACCTTAAGCATATTCTCACCAGCAACCACGCACCGCACCATAACAACTCTAACTCAGGAACCAGCCCATGCAACAAACCTCGATGCCAACTCTGCCCACATATCTACACCAGCAACACCATCACAGGACCTAACCAGATCAGCTACAACATCACTGGCTCATTCACCTGCACGTCCACCAATGTTATATATGCCATCCTATGCCAGCAATGCCCCTCTGCGATGTACATTGGCCAAACTGGACAGTCACTATGCAAGAGGATAAATGGACACAAGTCAGATATCAGGAATGGCAATACACAAAAACCTGTAGGAGAACACTTCAACCTCCCTGGCCACACAATAGCAGATGTAAAGGTAGCCATCTTACAGCAAAAAAACTTCAGGACCAGACTCCAAAGAGAAACTGCTGAGCTCCAGTTCATTTGCAAATTTGACACCATCAGATCAGGATTAAACAAAGACTGTGAATGGCTATCCAACTACAGAAACAGTTTCTCCTCCCTTGGTGTTCACACCTCAACTGCTAGCAGAGCACCTCACCCTCCCTGATTGAACTAACCTCGTTATCTCCACACTGATTTATACCTGTCTCTGGAGATTTCCATTACTTGCATCTGAAGAAGTGAGGTTCTTACCCATGAAAGCTTATGCTCCCAATACTTCTGTTAGTCTCAAAGGTGCCACAGGACCCTCTGTTGCTTTTTAAGGAAAAGTTATTTACTTGTTCCCCCACCAAATGAAATTAATGGGCAGCAGGTTTAAAACAAATACAAGGAAGTTCTTCACACAGCGCACAGTCAACTTGTGGAACTCCTTTCCTGAGGAGGTTGTGAAGGCTAGGACTATAACAGGGTTTAAAAGAGAACTGGATAAATTCATGGAGGTTAAGTCCTTTAATGGCTATTAGCCAGGCTGGGTAAGGAATGGTGTCCCTAGCCTCTGTTTGTCAGAGGGTGGTGATGGACAGCAGGAGAGAGATCACTTGATCATTACCTGTTAGCTTCACTCCCTCTGGGGCACCTGGCATTGGCCATTGTTGGTAGATAGGATACTGGACTGGATGGACCTTTGGTCTGACCCAGTATGGCCATTCTTATGTTCTTATGGTGTCATGTGAATCCTTGAGTAACATCTTGGTTAAAACTGATGGGAAAGAGAGAGAGAATGATACATATTTAATAGATTTTTTTGCAAGTAACACTTTTTCCCTGAGAGGGGGTTCTCAGATTTTTGAGGATCCCCCACTTTTTAATTCCTCTATTCTGAAGTATCTCAAGATGAGGATTACCCTTCTGGCAGATGACAGAACATAGCTCCCTTAAGAGCAACCAGATGGGTAAACAGAGCAACAGGTTTTGATACCTTCCATTAAAGGCTGACTATGTTGCCTCTGCAGCTCACCTACTTCCTTACATCAAAGAACTGAGTGCTAGGCTCAAACTATGACACCTGCATTCATATGTTTTATACTAGGTACTGTGACAGACCCAGACCAGTGGGGTACAGGAGTCTGGTAGAGGGCAAATATACTGGTCACTGGATGAGTAGTTTTCTGTTCCCTGAGTGACCAGAGCAGGGGCTGCTCTAGAGTAATCAGGAACCTGCTAGAACCAGTTAAGGCAGGCAGGCAGGCTAATTAGGACACCTGGAGCCAATTAAGAAGAAGCTGCTAGAATCAATTAAGGCAGGCTAATCAGGGCAGCTGGGTTTTAAAAAGGAGCTCACTTCAGTTTGCAGTGCAAGTGTGAGAAGCTGGGAGCAAGAGGTGCAAGGAGCTGAGAGGGTGTGGGTGTGCTGCTGGAGGACCGAGGAGCACAAGCGTTATCAGACACCAGGAAGAAGGTCCTGTGGTGAGAATAAGGAAGGTGTTTGGAGGAGGCGATGGGGAAGTAGCCCAGGGAGTTGTAGCTGTCATGCAGCTGTTACAGGAGGCACTATAGATAGCTGCAGTCCACAGGGCCCTGGGCTGGAACCCAGAGTAGAGGGCGGGCCCAGGTTCCCCCCAAACCTCCCAATTGACCTGGACTGTGGGTTCTCCCAGAGGGGAAGGTCTCTGGGCTGTTCCCCAACCCACATGGTGAATCTCTGAGGCAAGAAAATCTGCCAATAAGCGCAGGACCCACCAAGATAGAGGAGGAACTTTGTCACAGTACCTAGTTCCTAATCCTGCAAATAATTGCACATGGATGCATTTCTCCACCACAAGGAGCCCCATTGAAGGCAATGGAGCCAGGTACAGGGATGTGCCTGTGTATTGTGAGTTGCAGGACTGGGTCCTAGTCTGCCAGGCTGGCCTTTAGTAACACCGTTCTAATGAAGGAAGTGGCTGGGTTAGTGTATTTGACTATAATTTCCCCAAATCAGATGAAATTGAATTCCCCTTTGTGTTTCAGGAGAATACTTCACAGGGATTTAAAAGCCAAGAATATTTTTTTGAAAAATAACCTTCTTAAAATTGGTAAGATTTCCTTACTTTCTTAGATGACTTTTAGTACTATAGAAAATTCCATCACAGATGTTATAAATATGTAGATTTAAATTAGGTGGTATCTAGAGGTGTCAAATGCACTGTATCTTTTTTGTGGTATAGTTCTAAAACTATGGTAATACTTATTTTTGTGAATGGCTTTTTAACTAGGGGATGTCAACTTTTCATGCACAAGCATTTGAAAACAAAAGGATATCTTAAGGCATTATTTTATTTTGAACTTGATCTAGACTTGAGAAACAATGTATATCTTTTTGTATAGAAGATTCATGACCAATTGATTTTTTTCTCCATGCTTTAAAAATCATTGCCAGTTTTTCTTGTAAAATCATTTTATGTCTCCTTATGAACATTCAATATAGATCATTAAAATGTGCATATAATTTAATCTCCAGCCTTTTCTAACAGTTATTGGTATTTATAATAGTTATTTCCAACCATTACACCCTAGATTTACTAATCTTTATATAAATTGGTTCTCTTTCATTTCAAAATGAAATATTTGTAGGAACATATTGCCAAGTCTTGTCAAGACACCAGAACTGAGAAGACTCTGGACTCTTATTTTCACAATATGCAGTTGTCTTATTTTCACACAATGCACAATATTAACATTAATAAAATGTCCCTTTTCAAAATCTTTTCTGGTGAAAGAATTGCGAAAGCAATAACTTTTTCCCCTTATAAAACAGTTCCTTCTTTTTCTGTATAAGTGCATATGTTCATGCACTGCATCTGTTTTATTCCCCTGTGTAAGGGGGATAGGTGTACTGACTCTTATACTCAGTATGTTTGTGTCAATCGCAGCCATATTGTTAGTTAAATTCATTAGTAATTTTTTTTTTACTTCTTCTAAACATTCTTTTATATGAATGTCATGGTAATGAAAGGTTCCAGACTGATATTGTAGCAATTTGATCTAACCTAATCTCTGATTTTTCTACTGCACCCATCACCATGGTGACGAGTTGTCAAAATCTTCTATTTAAAAGGTACAGCATGCATAGGCATCAGCAGTGCAAAATTCTCCACACTGCCTAGATAATATGCCTTGGCCTTGAACTGTAGGAATCACCTCAACAGGGGAGAGAAAGTTCATTCTCCAGGCCCTTTCAATCCTTAGCATCTCTGCTGAGAGTATAAGCAACGTTGCCAGTTATTAGTGCTGCTTTCTGTGAGATGGATGGACATTAATCCATGGGGAAAAGGACTGACTCTGTCAAATCAATTTAATATACCAGACAGCCATAAGATGGAAAAAACTTCTGTTTACTATTAGCTTGGGCTGCATTTGAATCAACAGTGTAGAAGTGAAAAGTTCTCTATCTCATTACCAATACTCTGAGCCATTCAATTACCCCAGTTTTTGTGTTTCAAGTGGTAGATCCTTGCTGATAACTATCATAGCTTCACTGATTTCAACAGTTAAGAGAATTCACACCAACTGAGGATCTGGCCCCACATTTTTTAAATAATATTAAATTATAAAATGTTATATTAAAGTCACTCAAAGTAAGTTTAGAATTCGTGATTTGATTTTTAGTCTAGATTTTCTTACCTACCTAGTATGTTTTTTTTTTTAATACAATTTTATTTTAAGGGGACTTTGGAGTTTCTCGTCTCTTGATGGGATCGTGTGATCTGGCAACTACGTTTACTGGGACACCTTACTACATGAGCCCAGAGGCACTGAAACATCAAGGTTATGACACAAAATCCGACATTTGGTGAGTGGGTAACGTGGTGTTTGGACTGGAGTATTCATTTCTTTGTAATGAACAAGTCGATTAAAATGCATTGGTTTTCTAGGTCACCCTCTATTTGCGTGTATTATGTGCTTGCTATTTCTTTTCATTAACAAATTTTTTGAATACAAAAGAAGTCAGGGCCACCTGGTTAGAATGCTTGACTACTCCATTAGAACTATTCAAAGGCACTTATTTCAGTTCATAGCTACGTTGCAATTTGGAGCTTTGTTCCTCATGTTTAGAAGTGAGTAGGCTGTTGTCATAGGACGAGCTGGGCCTTTAAAGGGAAGATCAGGCGCAGCCTCTGCCAGTACCTGTCTTTTCTTCCAGGTCAAGGAACTTGGTGGAGAAGGATCAGGTGGTCATAGACGAGGAGCAAGGCCAGTTGGGAAGTGGGAGACAGGATAAAAGACAGGTTCCGTTCATTGGTGGGAGAAGTAATAGGAGAGCAGCAGCTTGCTGTTAGGCTTTCCAGTGACTGGGATCTGGGAAAGGACCAATAATGGTTCCCCTTGCAAGGGCACCAGGAAGATCCTGTGAGGGGCTTGACTGAAGAAGCCTGGAAAGGGCCTGGGGAGGAAGGAGACAGTAGGAGGTAGTCCTGGGAACCATGAAATAGAAATTTGTAGTGTAAGGACAGACAGATGCTTTTCAGCACAGGGTCCCAGGATCAGATCCTTGAGTGGTTGGAGAGCTTGGGCTAACCTACTGTGTCACTTAGAAGTGGTGGGAAAAACCACGGTGCCCAAGGTGAAGAGCTTTATGAGCTCCTGAGATAAAGGGCAAAGAACCAAGTCAAGATACCTAAGTCTAAGTGATGAAGGACTTTGGGCAAAGGGTATGTAGGAACCCCTGCAGACAGAGGGAAATAGTTTTGGTTTGGGGACTTTTATTTGCTGTGGATAGTAGGAATCTTGATTTGGCCAAATCACCCTACCAGCCCAAGGAAAACCTCCAGAGGAGGGAAACTGAGACACAATAGGGAAACAGAGGCAGTGGCACACACTTGACACCAGAGAGGTAAGCACACCCTCACAGTCATCTGTCTTAGACAATAGTTTATAATTTTCCTGCTATTCTAAAAATATTTGTAAGTGACTGAAGCCTGGTCTACACTACGAGGTTAGGTCGAATTTAGCCGTGTTAGATCGATTTTTATAATGAATGCGTCTACACAACCAACCCCATTCCGCAGACCTAAAGGGCCTTTAAAATCAACCAGTGTACTCCTCCCTGACAAGAGGAGTAGTGCTAAAATCGACCTTCCTGGGTCTAATTTGGGATAGTATAGACACAGTGCTGTGCAATTCGATGGCATTGGCCTCCAGGAGCTATCCCAGAGTGCTCCAATGTGACCGCTCTGGACAGCACTTTCAACTCCCAGTTCATTAGCTAGGTACACAGGAAAAGCACCAGGAACTTTTGAATTTCATTTCCTGTTTGGTCAGCGTGGCAAGCTCAGCAGAACAGATGACCATGCAGTCCCAGAATTGCAAACGAGCTCCAGCATGCAGCGAACTGGGGACACTTGATCTGATTGCAGTATGGGGAGAAGAATCTGTGCAGGCAGAACTCCGATCCAGCAGAAGAAATGCTGAGATATCTATGCCAAAATTGCACAGGGCATGGTGGATAGAGGCTACACCAGGGATGCACAGCAGTGCTGTGTGAAAATTTAAGGCGCTCAGGCAAGCCTACCAAAAGACAAAGGAGGCAAATGGTCGCTCCAGGGCAGAGCCCCAGGCATGCCACTTCTGTGATCAGCTGCATGCCATTCTAGGGGAGGACCCTACCAGTACCCCAACACTCTCCATGGACACCTGCAAGGTGGCAGCCTCATGCAACACGGATAAGGATTTTGTGGATGAAGAGGAGGAGGAGAATGCGCAGCAGGCAAGTGGAGAATCCGTTCTCCCCGGCAGCCAGGACCTTTTCCTCACCCTGGAGCCAATACCCTCCCAGGGCCTATTGTTCCTGGTCCCTGAAGGTCAAGAAGGCACCTCTGGTGAGTGCACATTTGTAACGACATTACAGGGGTTAAAAGCAATTGTGTTTAATGTTTGATTTGCCCTGAGCAATTGGGATGCATTTGCGACCAGTACAGCTAATAGAAAAGTCTGTTAACGTGTCTGGGGATGGAGTGGGAATCCTCAAGGGGCATCTCCATGAAGCTCTCCTGGAGGTACTCTGAAAGCCTTTACAGAAGGTTTCTGGAGAGGGCTGCCTTATTTCGTCTTCCACGGTAGGACACTTTACCAGGCCAAACCAGTAGCAAGTGGTCTAGAATCATTGCAGCACAAAGCATGGCAGCAAATGGTCCTGGGTTTTGGTCGCATTCATGCAACATTCGGTCTTTATCTTTCTGTGTCAGCTTCAGGAGAGTGATATCATTCATGGTCACCTGGTTGAAATAGGGGAAGTTTTGTAAGGGAACAGTAATCCTCTGTTTGGTGATCCCCGACACATTAGACCCTGGGCATGCTTGGCAGTTTGCGCTTGGCTAAAAGGGATCATCCCGGAGAATAGCCACATGGGGGGGATAGGGAGGGATGTGCTGCACATCCACCCCAAAACTGCTCCCCCTCCTTTTAAACAGCAACCGCAGCCCCTCCTTTTAAATGCAGCCCCTACTTTTAAATGGCAAACACAATCGACATTGGTTGCTATGGGAAAGGAGGGTGCTGCAGTTTGAAACCATTCCCACATGTTATGAATGCGGAAGAAGCCAACCCCACCTTTTGGCTTACCATGGCTGCCTGGAAACCAAATTCTATTGCCCAGCCGTGTGTGATGTTACCATACTGGCAGGTGCTCAATATAAAAGGCAAAATGCGACCTTGTACCTAAAACACATGTGCTGGCTGGCTGTTAATTGCTTGATTCACTGTGAAAGAGTCTCCCTTTTGTTCTCAAAAATGTATCTTCTTAAAAGTCTACTCTCCCTTCCCCCCGACCCCCCGCAGCTGCAAATGCTTCTATACTCCCCACATCAACTCCGTCCCTGAGGTTATCGCAGATTGGAAGGCAAAAAACCACACTTGCGATGACATGTTTTCAGAGCTCATGCAGTCCTCCCACACTGATAGGGCACAGCTGAATGCATGGAGGCATTTGGTGGCAGAGGCCAGGAAAGCATACAGTGAGCGTGATCGGAACACACAGGAGGAGTTGCTGAGGCTAATGGGGGAGCAAATGGACATGATGGGGCATCTGGTTGAGCTGCAGGAAAAGCAACTAGAGTACAGACCATCGCTGCAGCCATTGTGTAACCGCCTGCCCTCCTCGCCAAGTTCCATATCCTCACCCAAACGCCCAAGAATGCGGGGGGAGGCTCCGGGCACCCTGCCACTCAACTCCAGGGGATGGCCCAAGCAACAGAAGGCTGTCATTCAAACAGCTTTGATTTGTGGTGTGACTACAATAAGCAACGTGGCCTTGTCCTTTCCTTCCCCCCCCACCGCATCCGTTATCAAACCCTTTGTACACCCGGGCTTCCTTTTACTAGTCAGCATTGTATTTTTTAATAAATAATGAATGGATTCAGAACAATAGGGACTTTATTTCCTGTGCCACTTGTGGTTGAAGGGGGATTGGCTTGCAGGGAAGTACATTCACCAAAGGGGGCGGGTTTGCATCAAGGACAAACACACACAACTGTTTATGCTTAAATAAATTTGTTAGTCTCTAAGGTGCCACAAGTACTCCTCGTTCTTTTTGCTGATACAGACTAACACGGCTACCACTCTGACACCGTCACACCGTAGCCTGGTCAGTCGTGAAACTGTTTTTCAAAGCCTCTCTGATGCGCAGCACACCTCGGTGTGCTCTTCTAATTGCCCTGGTGTCTGGCTATTCAAAATTGGCTGCCAGGTGATCTGCCTCAACCTCCCACCCCACCATAAGCGTCTCCCCCTTACTCTCACAGATATTATGGAGCACACAGCAAGCAGCAATAACAATGGGAACATTGCTTTTGCTGAAGTCTAACCTACTCAGAAAACTGTGCCAGCTCCCCTTTAAACGTCCAAAGGTACATTCTACCACCATTCTGCACTTGCTCAGCCTGTACTTGAACTGCTCCTTACTGCTGTCCAGGCTGCCTGTGTCCGGCTTCATGAGCCCTGGGAGCAAGGGGTAGGCTGGGTCCCCAAGGATAAATATTGTCATTTCAACATCCCCAATGGTAATTTTCTGGTCTGGGAAGAAAGTTTCTTTTTGCAGCTTTCTGGACAGCCCGGAGTGCTGAAAGATGTGAGCGTCCTGCACCTTTCCTGACCCATCCCATGTTGGTGAAATGGCCCTTGTGATCCACTAGTCACTACCCTTCTTAGCAGAAGGATGTTGATTGCCCTGGCTACTTGGATCACAGCAGCCCCCATGGTAGAATTGCCCACTCTGAATTGATTCCCTACTGACCGGTAGCAGTCAGGCGTTGCAAGCTTCCACAGCGCTATCACCACTCGCTTCTCAACTGTCAGGGCAGGTCTCATCTTGGTATTCTTGTGCTTCAGGGCGGGGGAAAGCAACTCAAAGTTCCATGAAAGTGGCCTTTCATATGCGAAAGTTTCACAGCCATTGGGAATCATCCTATACCTGCAACACTATGCGGTCCCACCAGTCTGTGCTTGTTTGCCAGACCCAGAATCAGCGTTCCACTTTATTAACATGCTCCAATGCCTCCATGATATCCCAATTGCCACGTTCCATGCTTTCAGGAACATCTGTGTCCGTGTCCTCCTCACAATCTTCCTCGTGCTGGCGGCTCCTAGCTAGGCTCTGCACATACTGCAGGATAATGCACGAGGTGTTTACAATGCTCACAAAAGCAGTGTGCAGCTGAGGGGGGCTCCATGCTTGCCGTGCTATGGCGTCTGCATGGATAACCCAGGAAAAAAGGCGCAAAATGATTGTTTGCCGTTGCTTTCAAGGAGGGAGGGAGGAGACTGACGGCATGTACCCAAAACTACCTGTGACAATGTTTTTGCCCCCATCAGGCACTGGGAGCTTAACCCAGAATTCCAATGGGCAGCGGGGACTGTGGGATAGCTACCACAGTACACCACTCCGTGAGTCAATGCTAGCCACCATATTGAGGATGGACTCCGCTGACCTAATGCGCTTAGTGGGGACACACGATTGACTGTATAAAATCGGTTACTAAAGATCAACTTCTATAAAATCGACCTAATATCGTAGTGTAGACATGCCCTTACTGTCTCATATTCTAAAATGGCCCATTACCTTCCCAAAGAATGTAGTATTTCTTTAAAAAAGGGACTTGTTTGTTGTTTTGTGGGCACATGCATCTGAGTGATTGCTTTTTTTTTTAATATTCCAAATCAGGAAATTCTCTGTACAAAGACTTTGAACACTGGACTGCAGTTTTATTACTGAATTACTTGAAATCCCTGAAGATTTACGGCACTTTCTGCTCTAGTTCTCCTCAGATATATTGGTGGCGCCTGTGGACAGTTCTAAATATTGAGAACAGATTGCCAAACTTTTAGACACTAGTAACAATCTTGTCTCATGCTTCCTGTAACTGAACTGAGAATGATTTTATGTCAGATTCTGCACTGTTAATCTGGGCCCAATGCTATGAAAGTGTCATTCCATTCAATAAAAAATATTGAGAGGGATTTCAGAAGATGTGGGAAGTAAGTCATTCAGCACGCAGTGAAATCCTGTTCAAGCCATGAATTATAGTTGTTGTTACTGAGTTGCCATAAGGAGTATTTTATTTTCTTGCAGTATGAGCAGTTTTATCAGTGCAGCTTTCTATACATTAAACATAAAGGAAATGGGACAAATTCTATTCATAATTACACCTTTGCAATCCCTCTGATGTCATTGGGGTTGTAGAGGACTAAATGAGCGCAGAAATTGGTCGAGTATATTGATATAGTATCTGTTAATTATTCTTCCTTAATGTAAAGTGCCAAACCACACAAGATAGAACCATCACAAGTAGTAACTTTATTTTAGATAGTATACTTCTAATATTTCATGGTACTTTTCAGATCTAGTCTTTAAAGGCTGTCTTCTACACAGGATTCTCACTCTTGGGTCTCATGCAAGGCAAGATGTGTATATTTGCAAAGCTCTGTTGCTAAGATTCAGCCTGTAGAGAAGAACCTCATTTTGGTTTCTTAGTACTGCAGAACCTATCGTACTCCTTAGAATCTCTTTCTTTTGGAATATTTTTGATATAAAGATTTGTTTTATGAGGACTTGTCTTTAAGGCTCTGTCACTTTTCACCTCTTGTTCCTTTTTTTTTTTTTTTTTTTTTTCAAATTAAAAAAGGCAAAAAAAGAGTGCACGGGACAAGGTCATAATAGAAATATTAGCCCACTGCTGGCTGAAAAATAGTGTTGCCCAAAAATAAAAGTGAACTCAAGTAATTTCTACAGCAAAAGAGAAAAAATAAGCTATAGACAAAAAGTGTATCTGTTTAACAAATAAGATGGATGCCAGCTTAAAACAGTGCCAGCAATTCCTACATAATACTGTAAACAAGGATGTTATAATCAAAAGAAACACTTGGGTCAAGCAAAATTAAAACACACAAACTGCTGGCATCATACTACTGTAATAAATCGTTAAAAACTCTGAGAAATTCCAATCTAGATTTCATTAGGATAGAACACAGAGATTGCGCTATTCAGAGGTTGTTTTCTACTTTATGGTGATATAACTGAGAAGCCATTACTTGTTCTAGGGTCTTGACCAAAAATGGAAAATTTGAAGTAGGTTATTAATTACATAGAATATATCTGGATTAGGTCTGGGTTTATTTGACAATTGAATTTCTGCAGTTAGTTCTAAAATGGCAAGAATGACAGTGAAGTATTGATAATTATGGTGACATTTTAGCAACAGTATGTGGGATAATCTATGGGAGGTACTCTTTTTATATGAAACTTATGTGTTGACTTTTAAGGTGAGCAACCTGTTTTTTGTAACGTGTGCTTGGCATATTTTGCAAATGAAATACATTCATCAACTAGAATTTGTATAATATCTTTTTCAAGATGTGTAATTTTTCATATATTGTTGTCTTGATGGAAGTTCAGAACAACAGGCAACCATGAAAGCTTTGTGCAACTGCCTGTTCGTGGTTAGGTTCAGACCTGAAACTCAGGTAAGGTTTTATTGAGTTTTGAGCAAAACTCGGGCCAAGTTTGGGGTACTGGGAAAAGGAGTTATCATTTTGGGTGTAAACTTAGTTGCTTTAACTGAATTCAACCAGAAATTAAGCAAAACTCTTATGGTTTTGTATGAATTACATTTTCTTTTTCTCTTTATGCCCAGAACTCAAACTTGAGATGTAAACCCACACAAAACAATATTTTTTAAAAGATCATATGAAACCCTGAAAAAATTAAACTGTTGACCTTAGAATACTTCTACCACTGTTAAAACAAGTCAGGATAGCAGAAGGGAATACAGAACTCCTGTCATTTGTATCACTGGTGAATAGAAATGTCAGTTACATTATAATAAATTGGGAAGGCCAGAAAAATGTGGGCTTTAGAACAATCTTACAAATTAAAGGGGAATTTCTGAATCTAAATGATATTTCAGCATCCTGGGAGGCTGACTTTCTCTTGCATTTCACTGTGAGAGTGAACTCCCAGCCCTGTTAGTCAATGGGAGTTCAGCTGGGCCAAGGTCTTACTCTAAGTCTTCAAATTATATCCTGAATTGGCATATCTAGATTCTTCATCAAGGTAACCTCTGGGAATAAAAGAAGATGAAACAGGGTTAGTTCTCTACTGATTAAGTTGGCCCTGTTCCCCCCTTTCCCCCCCCCCATTTTTTTATTCTTTGTCTCCAGGAAACTCAATCAGGTCAGCAAAAAAGCAGGGTAAGAGGAGACATTTTAGGTAGAGGTCTTGTTCTTTGGCTGCCTGTTCATTCTCTGCACCTTCCTGACCTCAAATTTGATGAGTTGCATGGCCACTATTGCATCCTTGAAGCTGCAGTATACTCCATGACCTTAATGCAGCCATCTGTGAGAGAAGGGATGAGGAAGGAAAGATCTGTGTAGCTGTGGAATCTCCTACTCTCACTTTCACATAGTTTCTGAGCAGTGGCATACAAGGACACATAGAAGAAGTGAGCTCCATGTTCACCCTGTAAATCTTGCCCTTCACTCTGCCCAGTGCAGCAGAACTGGCCTAGTTCTGCTGGGGGGGGGACCCCACATAGTAGCAGGATTTGCACCAACTTGAATGAAGGAGGATTCAGCACCCTTCAGTTCTACGCTATTTCCAATATACTTGCCCCTCTTAAGGGTATTCAGTCCATACTTGTGATATTAATATTTTCTCAGGATTCACTTCTTAAAATTAGCAGAAGTAATTTAAAATGAAAATAGTCTAGTGGTAAACCAAGTTGGCAATCAACACTTCTGGCATAAAAACTGCAATAATGGTTGGAGGAATGGGGCAGAAATGATTAGAAATGTAATTTTGTTGGAAACAGATTGGGTTTTCATTCAGGAACCTAGTAAACTCTTTCCAAGAATGATATCAATAGCTGATTTTTTTGTTTTCCTGAGCCAAGTTAATATCCCTGTTACATTTAAAGCCTTTGCCCTCGAATTCTTCTGTGTGATCTTGGCAGATTCTGACAGATGGTCTATGGAGTTCAGGTGTATTGGGCTCCACATGCATCCTGTCATGGGATTTTCATTTTAGCTTCACTTGTTTCTCTTTGTTTTATGTTCCTGTCAGATTTTATTTTGTTAGGTTTTTTTTTTTTTTTTAATTATTCATCTGAAGATGGGACTGAAGATGCACAGAAAAGATGCATAATTGAGACTACAGCGATTCTAAAACGTAGCAGCAGAATTTGTGTATTGTAGAGATTCCTAATACTTGACATATGAACCATTTTGTTTCTAATTGATTTGCATTTCTTGTTTCTTTTTATTGCACTGTTTCATTTTAATATTATGGCGATGCAGTATAGTAGTTGAATTAAGGGCAAGATTCACCAAAACTCTTCCTAACCACTTTCAAAAAGACATGCAGGGCTATGAAAAATAACACCTGTTCTGCAAGTTTGTGGGGGGAAGGGCTAGCATACAAGTGTTTGGTTCAAATAAACCACTCACGTATGTTGTCTAAACTACACACATACAAACAGTTTTTGCTTGAAATCCTATCCCTGTGCTGGATCATGTAATTCAGGATGCAGAAAATCCCAGTTTGGTCTCTGACTGATTGCCCAGATTATCCACAGATAAATACACACAAAAATGAAAGTGCTTAGTTCATTTTGCATGTTTCATTATTTCGTATATTAAAATACAACAAGATGTATACTTGAGAAAAGTCTTCAGAATTTTTTGCCAGAGTTGTAGGTTTGTGCAGCATTTCTGAAAGGCACATGTAGATATAGATAGAGATAACTCAAAGAGAATTGAGATTGTGATTAATTTAAAGCATCTAAAGCTTATTTTTTCTCTATGTTCCCTTCCTTGTCCCCCAGTAAATTTGGAAAGAGAAGAACCTAAGGCTGACTGTGCTGGCACTGTCATTTCATTCATTTGAGTTTTAGGTCCAAGCACACAATCCTGTGTCAAATACCCCAAAGTTGTGAGCATGCCGATTACTTTGCATACCAAAAAAGTTTGGGTATAGTACAATAACTGCTAATAACATCAGTGCTTTTCATTATCTCTGATGTAGTCATCTAATTGTTCTTAATGATACCTATTTCCCTTCCTAAGAATAATGGGCCAAATCCTCAGCTCATGTAAATTGATGTAGCTCCATTGAAATCAATGCAGCTATACCGAGCTGAGGATCTGGGGAGGCTGCTTCATGTGCCCCTACTCCTATACCAACTTCCCAGATCTTTATCCTTCTACTGCACCCCAACCCATAGGCGCCAACTTTCTCGGCACCAGTGGGTGCCCGCAGCCCTCTCCCCTTTCCCCGCCTCTGGCCCCGCCCTGACTCACCCCATCCCCGCCCCTGGCCCTGCCCCCATTTCAACCCCATCCCCAAAGTCCCCGCCCTAACTCCACCCCCTCCCTGCCCCTATTGGATCCCTTCCCCAAATCCCCGCCCTGGCCCGGCCTCTTCCCCCAGCACGCTGCATTCTCCCCCCCTCCCTCCCTGCCCCATGAATCAGCTGTTTTGCAGCAAGCGCTGGCGGGGGGAGAAGCAGGGCACGGTGGCGCAATCGTGGAGGAGGCGGAGGTGAACTGGAGCAGGAGGGTGGGGTGGGGCTACGGGGAGCTGACGGTGGGTGCTGAGCACCCACCGTTTTTTTTTTCTGTGGGTGCGCCAGCCCCGGAGCACCCATGGAGCCAGTACCTATGCTCCAATCTGAAATCCTCTTGGCCACTCCAAGCTTTGGCTTCTTCTCTTGCCACCTTTCCCCATCTCCACTCCCCATCTCAGGCTATAAAACCCCAGGCCTCAGGCTCCTTTGCTCCCAGAAAAGCTCCCTGCAAGGTAGGGGTTGACACCTCTGAGGTACAAAAAAATGGGACATCCAGGATGATCCTGAGCCCATAAAACTGGACATCTGACAGTGTATACTGAGCACACTGACAGATTTCCTGGGAAAGCTGGTGTGTGTACTGAGCACCCTTACATATTTCCCAGGACAACTACCTCAAAATAAGGGATGATCCTGGGAAAACCTGGACAGGTGGCAATCCTACTCTAATGTCACTTCAATATCTTAGTACCTATTGGCTTTCTGCCTAGCTGTCTGTGGCTCTTGTCCATCCCCCTTCCTGTGAGGTGTGCCAGGGTGAATGGGATCCTTCTTCCCTACCAAAACTCCTCAGCGGGAGGGTGATGAAAAGGGGGTAGAGAAATGTCCCATCAAGAATTGTAAGCTTGGCAGCTATGCTACATCATTAGCTGAGTGTGAGGACAGTATCTAAATTTCAAAAGATGTGGTTCTGTCACAGAATTTTGAATTTAAAAAGATTTGCAATTGCTTTCTACTGTAGAAATTATAGACGATTATAACTAGATTAATACAAATTGAGGCTAATTAAAACGTTTTTTATAATAAATAGTTACCAGTATACGTAAAAAGCCTGTTTTACTTCCTTAAGACTTAGTTTAATGTAAGGGTTCAATTCATACAACTTTTTAAAGGGCCTAATCCTGCAAACCTTTATCACACGACTAGTCCTTAATATCAAATGTAATCTCCTTGAAGTAAATAGGTCTACTCACCTGAGTAAGCATTTGTGGTATCTGGCTCTAAATAAACATAAAACCCACTTAACTAATAATAGTCTTCCAATATTCCTTCTAGTTATTTGAATTTGCCTCATGTACGTGAATGTTTTGGAAATTTTATATTGAAAGGAAGTTCATTAGTTAGCCTAAAATAAATGATCCTCTTTTAATTGACAATCCACCCACACTCTGGAAAATAGTGACAGTTCCTGGAAGCATATAAAACACAGTTCATTGCTTGGATTGTGTCCTTTTAGAACTGCAGAGATAGTTTGTTTTTAAATTTCCTAAGATAAATAAAATAAATATTTTTCTTAGGTACTCTACTGAAGTACGTTATTTTCTTGTAACCCTTAGTCTTGAGTTTACTGAATTCCCCCTACACAAATCCCAGCATGTTGGAGGATATCTGCTAAAAACTGTAGAACAGTGGTTTTCAACCTTTTTTCATTTGCGGACTCCTAAAAAATTTTGAAGAGAGGTGTGAACCCCTTTGGAAATCTTAGACATAGTCTGCAGACCCCCAAAGGTCCATGGACCACAGGTTGAAATCCACTGCTGTAGAGTATTGTGAGAAATTTGAAATGCTTTAAACATTGGGGCTCACTGGTCAACATAATGGCAGATGAAATGTAACTTTGATAAATATAACGCATATTGGCAATCAGCTACTCTGTGCTGCTTATAAAAGCTAATGAGTTCTGAACTTGCATGCCTGCCCCTGATGGAAATTACAGTGATTTTTATGACTAGCTCAATGAAAATGTCCACAGAATTAATTAAACAAGCAAACAAGGTGGTGGGTGTGACAGGTTGGGTCACAGAGACCCCTTTGGGACTGTCACCTGATGTGCTGAGACTACCTCTGAGCCCATTTTCCCTGCCAGCTTGGGACTTCAGAACCCTGTCTCATTGAGCCAGACACACTAGCCTGCTGCAAAAGCAGACCCTGGGTCTGACCCATGCCTCGAAAGCTGCAGACTTAACTGAAAACGGCTTAGCAAGTGTTCCTGTCTCTATCACCCAGACACCCATCTCCCAATGGGATCCAAACCCCAAATAAATCGGTTTTACTCTGTATAAAGCGTATACAGGGTAAACTCATAAATTGTCCGCCCTCTATAACAATGATAGAGAGATATTCACAGCTGTTTGCTCCCCCAGGTATTAATTGCTTACTCTGGGTCAATTAATAAGCAAAAGTGATTTTATTAAGTATAAAAAGTAGGATTTAAGTGGTTCCAACTAATAACAGACAGAACAAAGTAAGTTACCAAGCAAAATAAAACAAAAAATGCAAGTCTAGGCCTAATACATTTAAGAAACTGAATACAGGTAAATCTCACCCTCAGAGATGTTCCAATAAGCTTCTTTCACAGACTAGACTCCTTTCTAGTCTGGGCCCAATCCTTTCCGCTGGTAGAGTCCTTGTTCCAGCTCAGATGGTAGCTAGGGGATTTCTCATGACTTCAGCCTCCTTTGTTTTGTTCCACCCCCTTATATAGCTTTGGCACAAGGCGGGAATCTTTTGTCTCTCTTGGTTCCCACCCCTCCTTCTAAATGGAAAAGCACCAGGTTTAAAATGGATTCCAGTACCAGTTGACATGGTCACATGTCCTGTGAGACCCCAAGCTTCCATTCTTTCCAGACTGGCTTACAGGGACACAGGAAGGCTTACAAGTAACAGAGCCATTTACAACCAATTGTCCTAGTTGATGGGAGCCATCAAGATTCCAAACCAACATTAATGGCCCACACTTTGCATAATTACAATAGGACCTCAGAGTTATATTTCATGTTTCTAGTTTCCTATACAAGAATTATACATTTATACAAATAGGATGACCTCACTCAGTGGATTATAAGCTTTGCAATACCTTACAAGAGACCTTTTGCATGAAGCATATTCCAGTTACATTATATTCATACTCATTAACATATTTTCATAAAATCATATGGAGCGCAATGTCATAGTGGGTACATTTAAAAAGGGATAAACTATTACAGAAAATATTCTACTGACACTATCAATCGTACATCCCCAAGAGGCATTTACTTTATCTAGTTTTGGTTGCTTCTATAATGAACACTCTGGACAATAATAAAAATTTTTACTATCCTGAGGCACCAATCAGGATGGTACAAGGCACTATCCCAACACATGAGAAGATGCAGACCCTGTCTTGAAGAGCTTACAATTGTTGGGTGAGAAGGTTACAATAAATAATTTATACATATTTTTCTAGAAAGAGACAACTATGTCAGGAAATTATTATTATTCAGAATTTCTTGTGCTATTGAGCTGATAGAGTGCTCCACAAAGTTACTGGAATTTTGATTTTCTGTTTTTTGAGTGTTTAATTGAAATGTCAATTTTGGCCTCACTACCTTAAAAACAATGTAGCAGAGGTTGGAAAGTTCCACAGAAGGAGCAACAACAAAGGGTTAAAATACAACAATGCTTGCATATGAAGACAAGACTGACAAAGCTTGGATTATTTATTCTGCAAAGCAGAAGGATCAGAGGGATGTTGACTGTGATTGTGAAAGGTATACTGAAAACTGATCAGGCTCTCTTTTCTATGTGATCAAATAATATGAGCATAAGGGGGCCATTCTATTAAATTAATGTGCATCACATTTACAAAAATGAAATGGTACTTTACACAACTAGCGAACCTATAAATTTCACTAACACAGAAGGTCATCAAACCAAAGCTCTGGCTGGATAATATTAGTAGCTATTCCACCTAAGATTATAAAAGTAATCAAATGATATGCTTCAGGGCATAATCTGATTGCTTATGGTAATCAGGAATAGATTTCCCTTCCCCATGTGCAGCATTGCACAAATAGCTGAGGGTGTCTTTTTCATCTTACCCTGAAGCCTCAGGTGTGGGTAGGATACTGGACTAAATAGATAAATGCACTGACCTGATATGGCAAATCCTATGTTCCTGATGGCACCTTAAGCAATTTCAGATGCCAAAATCTGTAGTCTTCAAAACAGATTGTATCTGCAAAAGCCAGCTGCAACCCATGGTCTGTCAGACTGGAATTCTCCCTTCTTTTCCTCCCCACTGCCTGCTACCATTTCTGTTTAACAGTTTCAAATACCATGTGTATATGCACTTCTGTGTATAATGTGTGCATGTGTGTGTGTACCTGCGTTGAGAGAACATTTCCTCATGTAACAATTGTCATGTCTCCTAGTTTGACCTTCTAAAATACTATCAGCATAAATACTTCTTTACTGTATTAATATTCATTGTTTGGGGGGATATGGGAGCTGCTAGGTACCCAACACTTTTGAAAATCAGGCACTTATTTAGGTGCTTAAATATGGAGTGAGCATAACTGGACTTTAAGCACCCACTACTGTTAAGCTTGGACCAATTGTACTAAGGTCCAGTTTTAGAAAGCACCACTGAGAAACATGTACCTGATATTTTGCCTCTTTTTTTTGTCTGTATTATGCGTACAGCATGGGCCTCACTTTCATCTCCAAAATGTAACAACTTGGTCTCATTTTTAATTGCAAGATGGACAGATATGCTTTCTAAAAGTTGTATTTAACTTAATCAAAAGTGAATAACTGAAATTTGTCATAACTCCTATAGTTGTTTCCTTGGACTGTCATTGTATCTGCTTGAATCAGTTCTACCCACACATATAGTAAAGTGGTTTAAAGTCTTTAGAGGGAATGCTTGGTGGAATTGCAAAGTGGTGTTATTATTATCTAATATGTAAGTCTGTCACCATATCTCAGTGGGTCACAGCTGAGAATGCCAGATTCAGGACAAACTCCTGAAAAATAGAGCAGACTCACCCCAAACTGGTGGTTATTCTATCATTAGATTATACCAAGCCAGTAACAAAAGTAAAGTTCTGTTTTGCCACATTGGTTAACAATAAGTCAAAAATGCAGTCTCCTTAGGCATTCCAGCCTTTGTC
This sequence comes from Chrysemys picta bellii, assembly GCF_011386835.1. NCBI lineage: Eukaryota > Metazoa > Chordata > Testudines > Emydidae > Chrysemys > Chrysemys picta. The sequence goes on from NC_088792.1 coordinate 82,032,969, forward strand.
TCACCACCCAGACACTGGGCTTTACAATGAGTGGTTACTGAAAACCAATTTAATCAAATATAGGGATCTTCCAATGTCAAGAGATCAGCCACTTAGCCCGGTCAATATATAACTCAGATCTTACCCAATAATCACACTGCTGCCAATCCTTGAGTGACTAAAATCTAAACGATTATTAATAAAATAAAAGATGAAAAGAGTTTAAAATGGTTAATCATATACATACAATAATTGCAAAGTCCTTATATCAGGTTTGTAGCGGTGATGTTATAGACTGCTGGCTTGTAAAGTCTCTGCTAACTCCCAAAAGATTGGAAGGTCCTCAGTCCATAGTGCAATATGCTCCTTTTAGTTGTAAATCCACAGTCCAGAGAATCAGGGCAGGAAAGAGGCAAAATGGAGATATCTCAGAGGTCTTTTATACCCTTTGCCATATGCCTGTAAATTTACTAACTCAAACACAGCTCACAACCTCAGTTTGTGGAAAGTTACTGGCCTAAGATGGAGTCCAAAGTCACATGAGCATATCACATGTCCTTACATGCTTTGATGACTCTTAGATGCAGCCATTTCCCATATCCGTGATGAAGTATCCACAAGAAGACTTACTGGATGGGATGAATTTACTGTATGGCCCATTGTTAGAGTGAAGTGTCCTTAATAGGCCATCAAGCTTAAATAGTCAAATCACAATGGGCTGGAGAGACTGGATGTAAACTACCTTGTGGGTGTTACCCCAGGAACAAACACATTTGAGATATATTTCAGAGGGGTAGCCATGTTAGTCTGTATCAGCAAAAACAACAAGGAGTCCTTGTGGCACCTTAGAGACTAACAAACTTATTTGGGCATAAGCTTTCATGGGCTAAAACCCACTTCATCAGATGCATGGAGATATAGATACATAGCCAATATTCATAACTTCAGATACAGTGATGATACATGAATTTAAACAGGATGATCTTATTTAGCAAAAAATAATGTTTCCATTGACACCTTAGATGGCACACTTTGCACAAGTCCTGTTGCAACTGTACAACAGCGGCAACATCAATGACACAAATGGTCATTTTCAGTCATCAAAAAGTCATATGAGTATCAGAATATTTGTCCTAAATATATTCTATCTAGAGATCTTTTGGCTCCATTAGGAGCTTGAAGAAGAGCCCTGCAATGGGTGGGAGAAGAGGAAACCAAGGCACCCATTTAAAATTCACTGTTCACATAGCATCTTCTTGATTTTGATAGGTTAAAATTGGAGCTGGGCCTGAGCCAGGACCTCACATTTAAACATTCTTTTCTCTCATGCCCCCTGTATAAAATTTTCAAGGGGATTCAGATTGGAATTTCTTGATATGAACCCACCACTTAGGTTTTGGTTCTGGTTTGAATCCAAAACTGGAAGGAAGGGGTCTAACATTTGAAAGAATGAGGCTTGGATGTGTGCCTAGGTGACTGCAATCTCACTAGAACGCTCATTCCTATGAATTTTCAGTCATTTGAAGCCATTTTAGGTGCTTTTGAATCCAGACCTGAACTCTAGTCCTGGTTTCACCTCAAACCTAACCCCCAAAGATAACCTAAATGAATCTGTATCTGAACATCACCTCTCTGCCGGTTTCTGGTTAAAACAACCAGTACTGACTGTAACAAAGACAAAAGCTGATTTATATAATAACTTTTAATGTGGTTTAACTTTCCTGCCTATGTCTGTGGAAATGAAATGATAATGGCTACAGGCTTTACAAATGCTAAGCAGTAGCAGATGATTCTATGGTCTGAATGAAGACTATTTCAGATGAAGAGAACAGTATGACATCGAAGTGTCCTATCATCAAGAGAAAAGGACACACACTTCAGCTCTTTACAGACACTATTGTTATAGTTACTATACTGTCACTGGGTATGCCACTTCAAAATATTGTCTTTGTTATTTCCTTACATCATTTTATTTTGTTCTTCTAGGTCACTGGGATGCATTTTGCATGAGATGTGCTGTCTGGATCATGCATTTACTGGACACAATTTTTTGTCTATTGTGCTAAAAATCGTGGAAGGCAACACACCTTCTCTTCCTGACAGATATCCAAGTAAACTGAACACAGTCCTCCACAGGTTTGTTGTTCTCCGGCTTATTATATATGTTCAATTATTTTCAAAATAATTGAGTTAGCTTTCTTCATTTCATTTCTAACATTTCAGCATGCTGAACAAGGATCCTTCTCTGAGACCATCTGCAGCAGAGATTCTAAAAATCCCCTACATTGATGAACAATTACAGGTATTTAAAGTGAAAAAGCAATAGACATACACTTAACATGCAAATATGTATGTTGCAAAAATGCACTGAAATAGAAGAACATTTGATGAGAAGAAATGACTCAGAGAGGAATCCATGCAAATTTGAGATAGAAATTTTCTTTACAAATGATGGTGGGAAACAAAGCTCTTGTCACCACATCCTCTAGAAAGGGGACTGGGGGAATGAGTCTGCTCAGCATGAAATTTTATAAGCAATAAAGAGACATTCATTTATATATTGCAAACTTCTGAGATCATTGGGGGTGAGAAGGTATGAGGAATCTCTACTCTGTTCCACTTGGCCAATGGCCAAGAGGTATCCAAATATTTAATGAAAAACAACACATTCTAGTAAACAACTTGCTTTTCTGTTTTGTAGTCTTGCAAAAGGGTATATTATTTCTAGGCTTTATGGGAAGAGGGACAGAAAAGTTGTTAAAACATTTTATATTGGGACTGTACCAAATATTGGATCATAGATGAAGATGTTGGGTCACTGCATTACTATAATTTGTTGGTTTTGCTGCTGTTGTTTTTTTTAGCAGAATGTCAAATGCAAATTCACAAATATGGCTCTGAAAGACAAGACATTTATTTGTCAGAAAGAAGCTGCTTGCATCGTTAATGCTGTGTAAGTACTGCAGTGTTTTTATTAGTAAAAAGTACTACAAGGGAAAGAGTTGCTAAATGCATTCATATTTTAAACATTTATTTAAATTAAACTCATAAGACCAATTTTTTAAAAGGGATCTGTGCTAAAAAATACACATGCTGATGTACACCTACATTTTTAAAGCGCTTTGAGATCTATGGTGAAAAGCACTGTATGAGATCTAAGAATTCTTATTTCTATGTGCAAATCCATAACAGCATGTACACATTGGTTAATTGTGCATGCACACAGGGTATTTTTACATGCAAATATAGTACCTGTTGTACATGTAATTAAATTATTCCTGCTCACAAATACAAGTTAATGCACATTTTTTACATGTGGTCCTCAGATTTGTACCTTTTGAAAGATTAGGTCATGATTTGAAGTATGTTATGATTCAGTTATGCATTGTGTAGTTTGTGACTACAGTAATATCAAAGCTTTTTTTCTACATGGTTTCAAACTGAAGACATAAACATTTAAACTAATATTCAGTATGCAGGCCTGTAGAATATCATTGTAGTTGCCTTTTAACTATATTGAGAAATTAATAGTAATCATATTTATTGGATCTTACTCTAATATGCATTGGACGTTACCTATCAGATAATTCTATGATATTAAAGATATTTAATTTAAACAGTATTAAACTACAATACTGCAATGATTAACACAAATTTCAGTGCTGATAATTTCATTCTGCCTTCTTACATTACCCCTGCAGTTTCAGTTAGATCTGGCATTCCACTTCACTTCCTGTCCCTAGATTTTGTGTCGTATTGCTTTGCACTATTAAACAGCTGCTGTTTTCCTGCACAAAGGTGGCAGTAATTCACGGTTGGGCGAAGTGATGCACATTCCTCGTCTCTTACTTGCCTCCTGGTTTTTTATGAGGCTTAATTAATTATTTGTAAATTTCTTTGAGATCCTCAGATAACAGGCAATACAGAAGTGCAAGTTATTATTATCCCTTGTAATCATATCACAAGCAATATAATACAAATCAAACAAATAGATGGACATAAACATTCATAAAATATTACAGGAAGCTCCCATTGCTTCACATTTATTACTCAGATTTGTCATGGGACCCATGTAAGAGTGAATTCATAGCTCTTCAGAGGAGATATGTTTGTTTGGTAGTGGAGAGTTATGCTCCTAAACGTGATCGGCACAACATGCAGACAAGGTTTCAATGTCCAAAAAGTGTTTGAAATGTGTTAGCTGAAATACATACTGAAGCATAAAGTATTTGAAATATCAGGGATGCGATTTTCAGTCCTGGCCTTCATTTTGTGGACACCATTTTTCACCTCCATTGAACTGCACACTCCATTTTAAACTTAAATCACACTTTTTCTTGGTTATTTATTTGGGGCCAAGAATTGTGGGTGCAGCTTATTATGGGAGCAATGTTACACCTGAAAAATGGAAAATCAACCTCCAAATTTCCAAGTGTTTCCAGGATGGACTGATCATACCTGGAGCCTACCGTTGAAGGAATACAATAAGTTCCAAAGGCGTTTCATTGGATCTGGTTTAAATATATTGAAACAGATCACCTTTCTAATTGACTTTATGTATGGACAGAATTGGCATATACAGAGAGAGAGTGTCTTTATTCTGTGGTCAGTAACTCCTTGCATCCATTCAGCACTGATGGGTCTGTGATCTTCCTCAACACAAGGAACATGTTCTAAGTGTTAACAAGTTCTTTGCATGAATCTATAGAGAAATTCTTGATTTCTGTGACAAATAACGATTTACTTTTTGATAAACCTTTCTATAAATACCCATTCCTTTTCCATGTGTCCTTATGCAGTGGAGCTTTTCAAACACTCATTTCTAGGAAAAGGTGCATACAGTTTTGAAGATTTTCTCCTTGCATTTATGTTTGTTCTATATGAAAAGTCAGTTTCTCTTGGCAGTGATGATCTCTATTTTCAGAGGCCCAGAGTTCCCATAAAATGCAGCACAGTACAGATCATCTATTTTTGGCAGAGTTTAAAAATTTATCCTTAAGCTTTTCAAATCAAAGGCAACTGTTTTTTGTTTTTAAATAACCCTTATCATTAAATATAAACCCTCCCAGAAATATGCTATATTCTGAGTCAGTTGGGTTAAGTCTTCAGAATATGTATGAAAATAATATGTCTGAATCTAATTACAATAATATATAAAGGTTTTAAATAAAATTCGGATGAGATCATTAAAAATCTGTATTGCAATTGTTAAGCAAAATGCCAAAGAGACAGATTAAAAAAAAATCTGGAAAGTGTTGTCATTCAAAAAGTCAAAGGACAACAATTTAAACTTGAAGGCTGTATAATCCTAAATTGCTATAAACTTGAAGCTGTATTTCAGTTTTGGAAGTCCTTGCCAGGAGCTGCTCAATGTACATCCTTCCCAACCACTTTGTCATTCTACATCTGTGTATTTTTTTCTTTCCATGAATTGTTTATATATCAAGCCCAGCCTAGCTTTATGTTTTCTAATAAAAGTCCATAATAGTTTACTGCAGTTCTACCCAAGTCATAAATTTAAATATTTAAATAAACATAAAGCTCTACAAATTCGCTTTCAACTTGGAAGAAAAATGGCTTTGTTATCCCAGAGGATTTTGTATTATGAATCCCAGCTCTGTTATAATGCATAAGAAATATGTCTAAATTATTCATTCTTAAAGGATTTGTTCCAAATTGCTTAATAACTGAAATCTTCTTGTCTTTGTCTTCAGTGTCATGTTTCCCAATACCACTGAGATTCTTCTAATATTTTCCTCCATAGACAACATTTGAGAAATATGGTGAAAATATCTCTACCTGCATTGTAAACATTCTGATGTTTCCCAAGATAATAGGCCATGGGGAACTATGTGATTTATTGGGACATAAAATTAAGCTCTTAGATGATCAAAGTAGATGATGACTTAGAAGCTAAATCTTGAATCTTGAGAGTAAGAGTAACAATTTGAAATGAATATTGCGCACCATAAATTCCAATACTCTAAACTTTTGGTTTACATGGAAGTCATAATGTATGACTGCAGTTACATTTTTATAATCACTGTAGGCTGTAAAATAGTCTGGGATCTGTACAGTTTTTTCAAGCATAGGACATGTATTGGTCTCTTATGTTTATGGCTACAGTTGAGATCTGGAATAGGTGAGTTAGTAATTCATGCTTAGCTTTCAGGGGAGATCTATGAAAACCATTTGAGCCATGAAAAAACCACTACTATTCTGTGGGACCAAGTAGTGAATAACAGCAGACAGCATTTACAAGGAAGTAAATGATTATTATAAAAGCTCATTAAAGGAGCATTAACATTTTCTTCTTTTATACTGGTTTAAAATTGATTATTAAAAAAATCTGGTTGGTATTGTTATCAGTTGCTTTAATTTTAAACTGAAAGGCAGAATTTCTGCTTGTGGTATCTTGAATGAGACAAGACTATAACTTTTGTAGGTATGCTTCCATATTTATTATTCTATGAATAAAGTACTGAGAATTTCACTTTGTCTATCCTAGGGGTCGGCAACGTTTGGCACGCGGCTCGCCAGGGTAAGCACCCTGGCGGGCCGGGCCAGTTTATTTACCTGCTGACGTGGCAGGTTCGGCCGATCGCGGCCCGCACTGGCCGTGGTTCGCCGTCCCTGGCCAATGGGGGTGGCGAGAAGCGGCGCGGGCGAGGGATGTGCTGTCCCCATTGACCCGGGACAGCGAACCGCGGCCAATGGGGGCCACGATCGTCCGAACCTGCCACGTCAGAAGGTAAATAAATTGGCCCGGCCCGCCAGGGTGCTTACCCTGGAGAGCTGCATGCCAAACATTGCCGACCCCTGGTCTATCCTCTTATGAAATATTTAAAATGGTTCATGCAAAATGCTCTGGGTTTATAGGTCTGCATTTTCCATACTTTTATAATGAAAATAAGTCTGATATAACACTACTGTAAGTAAGCAAATCTCTGTTTAGTCCATTACATTACCTATGCTTTCCTCATTATTACACTCAGAATGTCAACATCTCTCAGCATCACAATGATGTAATTTAAATATTGCTGTTTACATTTTTATATAAATAGAGGCTTGCATTCTTTTATTTTTAGGCAGAAAAAAATCCATTTGCAAACTCTGCGGGAACTGTCTGAGGTGCAGAAAATGACCCCAAGAGAGCGAATGAGGCTGCGGAAGTTAAATGTTGCAGATGAGAAAGCAAAGAAGCTTAAGTAAGATGTATAACTAACACTGTGTTTTCACCATGCATTCCTTCACCTGTGCAATTTGCCAGGAAAGCAAGAATGAAAACAGTTGACATATAGACACTATGCAGGTTCTTCAGCTATTGGTGGGTGAATGGTGATTTTACATTAGTTAGATAAGAATAATTGCTGAAGCGGGGGGAAAAGTCAGAGCATTAGCCCAAAACTCTACTTCAGACACCGCCTGTTTTACTAAGTAAATGAGTAAGTAATTTTCGGATTCATTTATATAAAAGGTGGGTTTTTTTTAAATGAATTGTTGAGGCCACTACTCTGACGAGGCAGCCACCTGGCTTTGACTGACAGTCCAGGTTTGGAGGACACTGTCAGTCATTTTGGCTGCTGGAATTTGCATAGAGGGGCAGAAAATTAATAGTCCTAAAAGAAAATATGTTAGGTAATGGCCTTATTAAGTGAGCAGATACAATGGTGATGGGCATGGTATAAAAACTCTAAGTAGAGAGTTTTTCCTTAGACCATGATGAGTCATAAGAGAGAATCTTTGAAATACAGTGAATACTTTTCATGAGAGGAACGTGAGGAGGACCTTGAAGTGATGTTTGAATGCGAAGACTCCACTATAAAATAAGAAAGAATTTATTATGTTGCTGATCTCGATTTTTTTTACCAGTAAAAAATTTGCAACTCTTTTTATTTGAGGTGGAAAAAAAATTATAGATGCACCACCTCCTTAAATTCAAGGTTAATATCCTCTTCAAAACAGTCTCTCAAAGTTCTAGTTTATTTTGTTATTTATAAATGTACAATGGAGTGGTTAATTGTTTATGACCATTGGGATCAGCATCTTCGTCTTGTCATGCCAAAGCAAGCATGCATCTTAATTTAGTAATGACATCCGATTACAACAAAGACTACAAACAAGTAAAATAGCTGAGGTATTAAATCCCAATTTGAAAAAAATTCTGAATCAGCATTTGTTCTGCCTATTTGACATACATCAAAATTAGTGTAAGGGAGGGGTTAAAATTACAATTGGGATTGGAGATGATGATGCTGTTATATGGACAGGAATTCTCATACCAGTAGAAATTGTTCTCCCTGGAAACACAATCACTGTCTAACAGCTATTGGAATTTCACCATCTCTGCTACGACTTGTGGCTGTTGCTTAAAATCTTTGATAATATTCTTAACTATGAGAGGCCAATTTGCAAATGTATAGAAAAAATCATAAATAATAGATTACAGAAGCCACTGAGTATTTTGTAGATTGGGATTAGGAAACAGTATAGAATGGCAGTTTTTTAATTCATGTTTCAGCAGATACATTTATTTTATCTCTTTAGTAGCATAAAGAGGATAGTCATCTTCAAAACCCATTCATAATCATGAAATTAAAACACTGGCCTAGATTCAACTCTGGGATATCTGAGCATACTGTAGTACTAATGCACCAGGGAGAGAAAGTAGAGGTATTACAAAGATACAATTCCATTTCAAGTGGGCTACCTGCAGTCAGCTAGTGCAGTTCCAAAAGTGAGTGAGAAGAGAGCATAGCCATGGAGCCCAGAGGATTTGCCAAGTTAGCATATGCCTAATACAGTAACTCCTCACTTAAAGTCATCCCGGTTAACGTTGTTTTGTTGTTACGTTGCTGATCAATTAGGGAACATGCTCGTTTAAAGTTGTGCAATGCTCCCTTCTAACGTTGTTTGGCAGCCGCCTGCTTTGTCTACTGCTTGCAGGAAGAACAGCCCGTTGCAGCTTGCTGGTGGGGCTTGGAACCAGGGTGGACTGGCAGCCCCCCATCAGCTCCCCGCTCCCCTAAGTTCCCTGTGCAGCAGCTTCCTGCAGTTCAGCTGTGTCCCTCCCCCCACTGCCATGTGCTGCTCCTGCCCTCTGCCTTGGAGCTGCTCCCCGCGACTCCTCCTTGCTGTGCGGGAGGGAGGGAAGCAAGAGGGGGGCTAATGTCAGGGTGTCCTCTTCCCCCCTGCACCCCCTTACCCCATCTTCCATAGAGCAGGGGGGACATGCCAGGGCTCAGGACGGAGGGAGCTTGCAGCAGCTACGGTCTCAGCAAACGGATCTAATTAACAAGGCAGTGTATTTAAAGAGGAATGCACATATCTCCCTCCATTCCTGCTGCCTTGTAGAGTGAGAGAGTTAACCCTTGAGGGCTCAGCCAATTGCTAGTTCATCATTTAACAGTAAGAGAAATATCCCACCTTCTGACTCCTCCACCTCAGCCAAGCTTCACAATCATCATCCGGTGTATCAGTATTAAATTGTTTGTTTAAAACTTATACTGTGTGTATTTATATATATAAAATATAGTCTTTTGTATGGTGAAAAAAATTTCCCTGGAACCTAACCCCCCTATTTACATTAATTCTTATGGGGAAATTGGATTCGCTTAACATCGTTTCGCTTAAAGTCGCATTTTTCAGCAACATAACTACAACGTTAAGTGAGGAGTTACTGTACAGTCTCCTATGGGGAATATCTGGCACAATTGTCTGAATATGAAAACACTGCCTCTCTTTCCTTGGGATGAACATTTCCCTGGAGCACTTGGTGGAATCAAGGCAACAGTATTTAAGTTCTTCTGAGTTGACCAGGTTCATGTATAGAACCAACAATTTGGTACCTCATGACTCTTATACAAAGCAGGCAAGATAAATTTTATAAATTCTGTAACTAAGGACTAAACTCTCTGCTAGATGCATCCACACAAGACCCGCTGGATAAATAGAGGCCCTTTGTGCACATTTGAGCACTGGCTGATAGAATGTACTTTTCCATTTATTTATTTATGTGTAATAAGCAGTAGTACCTTGTAGAAACTCCTGCATGGTATTTGTGATACATAAAATTGAATAAATGTACTCTTTATTTATAGACAACTGGCTGAAGAAAAATATCAAGAAAACCTCAAAAGAATGCAAGAACTGAGGTCCCGTAACTTTCAGCAATTGAGTATAGATGTGCTTCATGTAAGTATGAACTCACCCTTAGGATATTTCAGACATACACTCAAACTACAGTTTCAGTTTCTCACACTTCTACAGTATTGTGGACCAAATCCTGTCCCCAGATATGTAGTTTGGGTTGTGCATAGAAATCTAGAAAACTCAGTCGAACTCGGTTCTGTATTGAGAAAAAGTTCCTTCAGTAACTCAGGTGCACTTCAACGGATGTCTTTATCAGTCCCATGGCATCATTTCCTTTTCCTAAACTAATTCTTAAAACCAAACATATGCACTGAAATTTTGGACTCTACTGCCTGCTTCTGCTTCCCCCACACTTGAAGTCATAGTTCAAAATAAATTCATTTTCAAGATAGTGTTAAGACTGTAATCTCTAAAATACCATACTTTGGTAGGGCTGCTTCCTTTTATTTAGTTAGTTAAGAAGATTACTTTGAATTTTCCATCCAGCCTTTAGTAAGAAGGAAGTCTTAGAGTGTCTCCCCATGCAAGCTTTTATTTGGCCTGAAGCTATCTGCATGAGAAAATAAGTCAGTTTAGCACCAGCTCTGCAGCTCATCACATATGCAGCAAAGATAGTTTGAAAAAGTCAATCCGCGCATCCTAGAAATTATACCTTTTTGTTTAGCATTTAATAGCTTCTCTCTGGTATGCCAATATGTTTCTGTTTCCCACTGTCTATAGTGAAATAGTGATGTTTAATCTGACTTTAAGAAATAACAATTGCTGGTGATCCGTTTTTAAAAAATGATTAAAAAGTCCTTTTTAAAAAAGTGATTGCTCATTACAAGTACCCAGCAGTTGTATAGATCAGAGTATCTGTTACACTGTGGTCATGCTGAGGTTTCTAACTGATTATATTTATTAATGCTGCTTCAAATAAGGAATCTGATGAGCAGACTTCAAAGCATCTGATTCAGTCTCAGCCAGTCACTGCACTGGACTACATATCCATAGGACATAAAGAACCAAGTGAAAATGAGACACCGGGCAGGCTCTGTATGTCTGAACCTGTGGAGCACGGTAAGAGTTTGAAACTGTATTGCAAGTTAATCCACTTTCTATTTGAAACCTCATATAAACAGGGCAAGGTTTAATTTTTTTCTCCTTTGGTTAACCTATAGCAGAGAAATTTCAGTAAAAATCGATCAGGGTTGCTAAGGAATTAAAAATCTACAAGAGAAGGAAGGATGGATTCTGAATATGGGACTGCAGTGTAGAAACATGAGGGGTTTATGTTTCTAGAGCCTAGGGGAGCTGGGAGTATCAAAAGGTGGTGAACTCCATCTCCAAGTGAGGGGCTGGGTTAAGAAGCGGACAGCTTTCATCTTCACACCTTCAGGTGACTGGTGTGGAACAGCATTATGCTCAGCAGTCATCTTCCCACCTGCAAATCAACTGTATGTGTGATGGGATTTTACACAAAAATTATATCACAGTGAGAAAAGCAGTTGAAAAACCTTTGAGCCTTGCTTGTCTGTATTGGCCTAAAATGCTTAGTCACTGTCCTGGGGTCATGAAAATCTATATAACATGTGCCTTGCTTGTGGATGAATGAGCAAAGGGAAAGCTCAGGCTTCCATACCTGGCACACATAAAATAAAGTTTTATGTAGAGTAACGTACTCTCTTTTAGTGTAATATGTCTGACAGTACACACATGTGTTCTGTTTCTTTCTAGAATGGTAGCTCACTTTGCTTCTTAATGCTTAGAAAGCAGATACTGTATTTTTCTGTGTGCCTGTTGTACTGGTGAATGGTCAAAAATCCTGGGGACCGAAGGCTTCCATTTTTTCCACAGGAGAGGCATATTATAGCCAGGACAGGGACAGTGCAAGTTTCCAACCCATATGCTTCAACCGTGATCTGTAAGGAATTGCTTCGAGGACCAAAGTAGTTCGGTCTTCATGCTTATTCAGTCATTGGCCTCTCTGCTGAGACTTCCAACTAGGGGCTAGTTGTAGTGGCGAATTTTGTGATGTGGGTGCCTCTCCACTGGGAACAGGACTGAAACAACCAAACTCCAAGTCAAACTGAAGAGATGTAATTTTGGAAGTCAGTGGGCTTTGGATCAAGCCCATAAAGTGTAAAAATAAAAAAGGGAGCATGTATATGAAGTGTTCATGTAAATAATATATGAACTAGGGGTATATCTGAAAAGTTCAAAGGTTTTAATTAAATTATAAATCATTTCTGTGATGTACTAACTTCACAAAGTCTGACACGTGTGGTTAATGAGAGTGACATATTGACTGTGAATTACAGCCTCTTAAAACAGTGTGTTTGTTAGATATCTCTATATTTATGTAATATTTATAGGTAAATGTATGCATTAAATGTATTAATATTGAAAACTATTGAGACTACTTTCCATTCGTTGCTCTTGGTTTAAATGTTAACTTTTTATTTAGTTTATTTAATTCCCTAAATTGGGAATATCAAAATTGCTTTTAAAAAATAGAAAATAGCTTTTAATTTTCAATGTAGCAGCATTTATGCCTAACATGGTTGGCTTGCTCTTTCATAGTATCAAGAGAGACACTCTGTGTGGGAGAGAACACAGCTGCTAGAAAGTATGTCCAGGGGAGAGAGACAGTTGCACATAGGAGACCAAGAAGGAGCAATGGAAATGAGGCTGTGAGTGGGAGTGTACCAGGGGAGAAGCAGATGCAGAACAGCATGTGAGCGGGGAGGAAATCTATGTCTATCTTTAGAGTTAATCCGTTTTAAATAAATCTGATGGGTACTTATGATAAGGATTGGTTGAGAGCATATGAACACTACCTAACTTCATACCCCTGTCAATCAAAAGTTTGGCCAGCTGCTGTTAATTTTCAAGTTACAATTTTCTGCTGAAATTATATTTCCACAATAAAATGTATGTTTGTATCAATATACTATAGAGCACAAAAATTAAAAAAAACTTGGAACAAGTTTATACAATGACATTTTGAGGTTCTTATGCTTTAATTGAAAGTTTATCCAGATGACTGTATGAAATACTTGTACTCCACTAGGAGAGATCATCCAATAAGAACTGGAAGATTGAGTTTAATTAGTACCTCAATTCTAAGTGGCATGGAGACTTAATCAAATTTTTGAAGTATTAGGTACATCTACTAAAAGCTGAGGGGAAAACCCAAGGCGTTGAAGTTAATTAAAATGATGAACAAGCACAGGATCATTGGTGATCACCAGTTCAAGCATGAAATGAGGCTTCAGCTTGCTAGAGAAATCCACACCGGTTAATTGCTTTCACCTTTAATACAACTTTCATGAAGGGAGCTAGTCTACCTGTGAGTGTGCCTGTCAGAATGATTTTCACTTCACTATCACCAGTATGCATATGAGGCACAGGAATTACCTGCAATTACAAAGAACTGACCAATTTATTCTTCAAGCAGTTCTCTTTTTCAGAGGATGAATGGGGTCTTGTATGGATAACTAAATGCTCACTGCAGTCTGCAATCTGGTAGCAGGTAGAGCTAGATGCAGAGAAAGCCACACTTCTGAAAATTTCTAACACATTAGTTCTCACGTCGGCTCTACATCATGCTACTGTTCAAAATCAGGTTACACACAGACAGTGAATCGTAAAATGACATAATTCTCCAGAACTGTGAAGAAATAATCAACTTCTTACACTGTCTATAGAAACAGAGGTGATGCTTGCCTTTTGGGGGCCCTGAGCAGGAATATTTTGGGGTCCCCCTTACCTTTCATCCACCCCCTAAAAATATGTTATCTCCACAGACCAAAAAAATTCTCAACACCACACATAGTTATCCGCTTGTTAAAAAGTCCATGTTAAATAAGATGAACAGCATTTGGGGGTGATGCTAAATCAGGGCCCCCTTTAGCTTCTTGGGGCCCTAAGCAATTGCTTAGTCTACTTATGCCTAGTGCCTCCGCTATATAGAAGGATGCTGATGGCAATTTGAATATTATTTTTAAACAAGAGAAGATTTAAATTAGTTCTCCGACATTTCACTCCTTACTACACCATCCAGATGAATTATGGAAATTTATTCCTTTCACATAGGGACCAGGGCTGCTGCAGAACCATCTGAGGCTCGCGGGACTGCAGCTGATTCAGAGCATGACTCCTGAACCCAAGTGTTCAGATGTCTACTGTTAAGCTAGAGTGGTTTGTGACTGCCAGGATGCTTTGACGTTCTGTAATTTTTCCCTATCTACTTCAATGGCTTTGTGCACATATTCTGTACCACCCTCTTTTACTCAACAGAGAATGCAGAACGCAGCTAAAGAGAAAAAAATATGGGCTCTAGCTTACAGAAAGCACTTTGAAAATCTTATACAAATATATTGGTTAAACTTGAGCAGACGGGAATTCAGTCTTAGCCTGATAGGCAGTAAAAGTGACAAATGAGATGAATCACAAATTATGCTGATTTTCTTTTAATGAGCCAAGTTCTTTGCTCCTGTGCAAAGGAGATAAAGGGACGAAGTTGTGTCTGTAACAAACATATCTCCCGAACTCTGATATTTACTCCCCTTTGTGCACTGGGAGGCAAAATTCGGCATTGCCAACATAGGCAAGTTTCTACGATATGGGAATACAGGCTAGAAAAGAGTCTGGCTTCTGGGAAGCAATGTTAGGCATACCGACCCCAGAACGAGAGAACCCTCACTGTGTATACTATGCAGAATTTATTTCAACTACCTGCTGGAATCTGCATCTGTGTCCCTCTCCCTTTGCAGTCTGTTTGCTGGCAGAGATGGGAAGCATTTGAAAGGTGCCTGCCATGGTGTTGTCAAGGTTCACTGGAAAGTCAAAAGGGAGTGGACAGGTCTCTCTTTTCCTGAATCATTAACCTGTAGGCTTAGGAGAGCTCACTCTGATGTAGGCATAAGAAACCCTAGTAGCTCTCAGCATTAGTAAATTAGGTGGTGTATGGACAGATGTGTTTGTATTCCATTGAGTCTGCAGGTTGTAGGATTCCGCCAGTACAGCCCCAATATGTAGGTGCATTTTTGTGCCCATGCTGTAGCAGAAGATTTAGCCATTTTGACCAATTTTCTTTAAAGGTTTGCAGTGTGTAAAACATAGTGCTTACCATGGTAGGTGTTCAGTGAGAATGCCCTGCAGCCAATGGAAGTTAACAAAACTATCAGAAGAATTTTTTTTTTAAATTGCCATAAGTGTTTTTTGTCGCTAAAATTAATGCATCTTCACTCACCAGTCTGGATTAACAGGTTGTTTCCTCTTTCTACCAGGAGGCAGCAGTGTCGCAGAAGAGAGCGAAATAATTTGCTTTGGGGTATTTTCCTGAAAGAAACATTGTTATTAATCATTGATAGTTATAACAATTCAGCCAGCAGTAGCCAGGTCAATGTAGATCAGCTGCATCCTTGCCCACTCAAAAGTGTAGAATTTGCTGAATAAGTGCAAAGGATTTATGATTTATAAAACAATAATTAATGAGTTATAAAACATTTTTTTTTGTTATTGAAATTGTTTCCATGTAACTTAGTTTCTTCTGAACTGATTCTTTTAGTATTGATAATGGCTTCTAAGTTCGGTGCCCCAATTAACTTGGATAATTGGAGATTATTGGAGAGAAGTATAATATAGTTCGATTTAGTATTCAGTGAGAAATGTTGATGTTCCGATCTTATTTTTCTGAAAAGTAATGAGTCATTCATCATCTGAATACTTTAAAACAGGCTAGGCAAAGCAGCTGAGAATATTTTGCATTGTCAGATAATCTCCTGGGATTTTTCCATCTCTAATTTCTTTGCTTAAAAGAAAGAGGCATGAAAACTTTAGACAAAATCTTACATTGGGATTGTGTGCATATGCTTTGCTCTTTATTTAATCACTGTTAGTATTAAAAGTAAAGTAACTGAATATTTATTATTTGCTTCTGTTTAAGTTATATATAATATTGCTGATGAACAATGTTGCGTTTACTCCTGTTATGTTTTAACTATCGTATTCCAGCTCTATTCTGATCTATTAGAAAAAAGAAAACAAAGGAACTCCACTAAACCATTGCGCAACTTGCAATTTCAATAAAATTAAAACCAGCAATCTTACTAGTTTTTCTATAGATTTCATGTCCTGGCCAAATTTCAACTCAGATAATTGCATTGTAGCTGCCTAAATTCCCCTTGCATGTGTTTATTTTTCCACTTCCCATCCAGAAATACTAGTTTTCCAGCCCATATCCATTAATTATTTTTTTATATTCCCTGTATATTAAGTAACTCATTTTGTAGATTATGGGGACAAATGTGTATTGGGGTAATCCTGTATGCATATTCTCTATTGTTGCAAGTACATAACTTGGAGATATATGTTTCAAAGACCACCCCATTTTCTCATGATCATAAGGAAGAACAACCACCTGGGCTGATTTGGCTGATATGGACTTGCTTTTTGTTTTTGAAAGCCCTTATCTTCTGAAGTTTTGATTAGCTTTTACTATTCTTTTTTTTTGTTCTCTCTTTGATGTGTTTCATTTAACAAAGCATCCCTATTTGTATCATGTGAATTATGGCAGTGTAATGTTTTCTGGGTATGGCTAGATGTCTTGTGATTATATATACTTTCCCTCTAACCTGCAGTATATCAGAATAAAAACAAAACTGGCTATATAATACAGCTGGTAAGTAGAGGCCAGTTTAGTGTGGGGGAGGACAAAAGATGGCACACAACAAGAGTGAAACTCTCCTCATCTATCCAGTTGTTCCCAACAGTGAAATACATCTGCATCTGGAGTGAATTGAAACACGTACAGCTGCATCTGGAGTAGAGTATGAATTTATCTATAGAGGAGGGCACAAGCTGATATAAAATAAGAGTAAAAGTCTCCTTGAAGCACAATCAGCCTTCCTGGTACAGGGGAGTATAACTAGTGCCTTTTTCTGCCACCAGTGTGAATTTGGCCCATATAGGTAGGTAGGTAGATCAGATATGTAATGCAGCTTCTGCTCTCATTCTTCTGTTTGAAAGCTACTGAAATATAATGTAAGGTAATATTATTTTATTTCTTACTCATCTAGAATAGTATAAAGATAATTTCTTTAGAATAGCAGGTGCCCATTATCCTCCTAACTAGATTCTGAGTAAGAGCTTAGATGCTGAAGGCCACATTCTGCACTAAATTTACATCTGTGTAATATGATGTAAGTCAGTGTAGCTCTGCTGGTTTACACCAGTGGAGGATCTGGCCCTTAATATTTTATTGTTCAGTTACTGTGGATAGCAGATGTATGTTCTCATGTGATGACAATGTATGTGATGGCTTTGCAAGGCAGTACCTAATAGGTTGTCAAGAGTGGTGTGGTAGTGTTAGATACACAGAAGAACAATGCTTATTCTGCTAAAGGCCTAATTCTCTTCTCACATAAGTTTCACACTCGTAAAATTGCATTGACCTCAGGAAAGTTCATCCTGATTTACATTAGCATAAATAGGAGTAGAATTAGGTTTTAATAAAAATGGAAAATGAGGAAGAGTATATTACAAACACACTGTCATTGTAGTCCTCATGTGAGACTCCTGTGGTGCTTCTCTGTTATTACTGCAAAATACCCTCACATTTAATTTCTGGGCTCGCCAAACTGTATCCATCTTATCATTTCATCTTTACAACAAAGTGATTCATCTAAGTGACAAAAATGGATAGAGCAATGAAAATTTAAAGCCATGTACTCTTATTTTTGGCTCAAAGTGCCACTTTACATTCATATCAATTTCACAGCTGAAAGGTCACGGTAAGCAAGAGGGGGACAAATGTTTATTATTTTTTTAAAAGTATTTATGAACCCATGCATGCAAACACAGTTAACCCACCCATGGTATATTTCTAAATAGGAAAGGAAATATGAAGACTCTGAATAGGGTAAACATCTAACCTGGGATTGAAAGGACATATATATAACAGAATCTCAGACTTGCGGTCAAGCTCTTTTCTCTGCTACACTAGAGGAAATCTAGAATAGTTCTTCAGATAATAATTACTCCAGATTTACACTGGTGTAGCAGAACAGAATTTGGCCCACAGAGCATGTACAAGGAGGTGCACAGTTCCTGTATACAGTGAAGGATTCATGCACACGGTTGTGCAGGGCTGATTTGTGGATGGGTTGGGATCAGTAGATCTCCTACTGCTGTGAATCCTCTGATTCTCCCTTCTCTTCCACCCCCTTCCACCTTGTCCCTGTGAGGCTCTGGGGCCACAGAGCCTAATTCAACCTCAGTTCTGCAAAGCAATTAGGCATATGCTTAAGTTGAATCATGTACTTAAAGCCATCTGTCTTAAGTTGTAGTTAAGCACATGCTTAAGGATTTTTCTGAATTTGGGTCTTAGGCTGCAGTGGTGGCTGCAGAGATGCCCAGTTCCCACTCTGCAGCCTGGGGGGAAGAATTTCTTCCTTCATTACCCCTGGTTAGATCTCCAGCACCTAGATACATTATTTGGATTGAGTGCTGAAGAGGGCTTGTCCATGTGTTTTCATAGATTAATAGATTATAAGGCCAGAAGGGACCACTGAGATCATCTAGCCTGATCTCCTGTATAATACAGTCCGTAGGACTTCCCTGAATTAATTTGTGTTTGAGCTAAAGCAGATCTTTTAGAATAACATCCAATCTTGATTTTAAAATTGGCAGTGATGGAGAATCCACCAGGGCCCTTGGTAAATTGTTCCAAAGACTAATTACACTCACTATTAAAAATATGTGCGTTGTTTCCAGTCTGAATTAGTCTAGCTTCAACTTCCAGCCATTGGATTGTGTTATACCTTTCTCTGCTAGATTCAAGAGCCCATTATCGTCTTTTTGTTCCCATGTAGGTACTTACAAATTGGATCAAATTGCTTCATAACATTCTCTTTGTTAAGCTAAATAGTTTGAAATCACCACGATAAGCACATATTTCAATCCTTTAATCATGGTTGTGGCTCTTCTCTG
The DNA here is from genome assembly GCF_011386835.1 of Chrysemys picta bellii. NCBI lineage: Eukaryota > Metazoa > Chordata > Testudines > Emydidae > Chrysemys > Chrysemys picta. Next base: position 82,052,076 of record NC_088792.1, read on the forward strand.
AAACCTCTCCAATGTGTTAACATCCTGTAAGGTTCTAAGGATGTGGGTCGTCAGTTTCAACGGGTGTAGAAATTGGTGCTGTGGGGGACCTTGGGCTCTGACACTCCCTTGTCACCACAAAGGGAGACAGACAAAGTAGCACCTCACTAATCTTGAAAGGTCAGGTCTCACAGCAAGTCCTGTCAGACACCCAAGGTCTGGGGCATCTGATTGGCTTGCACCTACTACTTAAGCCAGAAAGTGACCCAGGTGGGTTGACTGAGCAACTGCGTAGGCTCCCGGTGGCTGCCACATTGGACCCCACTCTTTGCTTGTCTCCTGCAATCTGGATCCAGTCTTGTTCTAGTTCCTGCTCTGCTCCCATTCCGTTCCTAGTTACTGTTTTGCTCCTTCTCTATGTCTGATCCTTGCCTCATCTCTGGTTCCTGACCTTATGCCTCGCTCTTGACCATTGACTCTAAACCTTGGCTCAACTCCTGACTCTGACTCCAGTTCTGACCCTTGGCTTGACTCCTGACCATCAGGCCAGACAACCTGTGTCCCAGTTCCTAACAGTTGCCAAGACCTGCTTAGACGTCACTCTTCATAGTACCTGAATGGAGGAGAAGGGCTTGCTGCTACCCAGCAGTTCCCCCTTGGCCCTAGTCCTCCAGAAACAAGTTAACTAAGGCCTGGTCTACACTAGGCGTTTATGTCGAAGTTAGCGCCGTTACATCGAATTAACCCTGCACCCGTCCACACTGCGATGCTATTTAGTTCGACATAGAGGTCTCTTTAATTCGACTTCTGTACTCCTCCCCGACGAGGGGAGTAGCGCCAAATTCGACATGGCCATGTCGAATTAGGCTAGGTGTGGATGGAAATCGACGCTAATAGCTCCGGGAGCTATCCCACAGTGCACCACTCTGTTGACACTCTGGACAGCAGTGCGAGCTCGGATGCTCTGACCAGCCACACAGGAAAAGCCCCGGGAAAATTTGAATTGGAATTCCTTTTCCTGTCTGGCCAGTTTGAATCTCATTTCCTGTCTGGACATCGTGGCGAGCACAGCAGCACTGGCAACGATGCAGAGCTCTCCAGCAGTGATGGCCGTGCAGTCTGTGAATAGAAAGAGGGCCCCAGCATGGACTGATCGGGAAGTCTTGGATCTCATCGCTGTGTGGGGCGATGAGTCCGTGCTTTCCGAGCTGCGATCCAAAAGACGGAATGCAAAGATCTACGAGAAGATCTCTAAAGACATGGCAGAGAGAGGATACAGCCGGGATGCAACGCAGTGCCGCGTGAAAATCAAGGAGCTGAGACAAGGCTACCAGAAGACCAAAGAGGCAAATGGACGCTCCGGATCCCATCCCCAGACATCCCGTTTCTACGAGGCACTGCATTCCATCCTCGGTGCGGCCGCCACCACTACCCCACCAGTGACCGTGGACTCTGAGGATGGGATAGTGTCCACGGCCGGTTCCTCGGACATATTAGGGGACGGGGAAGATGAGGAAGGAGATGAGGAGGGCGAGGCAGTCGGCAGCGCTCACAACGCTGATTTCCCCGACAGCCAGGATCTCTTCATCACCCTTACAGAGATCCCCTACGAAGCGTCCCCAGCCGTTACCCCGGACACAGAATCTGGTGAAGGATCAGCCAGTAAGTGTTGTAAACATCTAAACATTTATTTTTAACAAAACAGGAATATTAACAATTAAAAGAATGGGTTGTTCATGATTAGTGTGCCCTAGGCGCTTAACGGTTCAGTCATGGGCAGTGCAAGTTTTGAAAAAAAATCTAGCAATGTCCGGTTTTCAGTGATTGTCCTGCACAAGCCGCTCTACTGTTTATTCCCTGCTATTGCAGCTACAGTAAAATGCGGTCTATATGTCCGGGGATAGAGCAGTAATCCTCCTGGGACATCTCGATGAAGCTCTCCTGGAGGTAATTTGAAAGCCGTTGCATGAGGTTCCTGGGGAGAGCGGCCTTATTGGGTCCTCCGAAGTACGACACGTTGCCGCGCCACGAGACTATCAAGTACTCGGGAATCATTGCTCTGCATAGCAGGGCGGCATACGGCCCTGGTCTTTGGAGGCTTTCCCAGAGCATTCTCTGTCTGTCGCTCTCAGAGATCCTCATCAGGGTGATGTCGCCCATGGTGACCTGCTTTTAATTAGGTAGGGGAATGTTAGTGTTGGGACTGCTTTCCCGTTCCTTTACAGAACTGTAACCGCTGGTTTGTAGCCACACGGTGGAGGCGGGAGAGGGGCAGCCGAAAGGGATCGTTCCCGGGGACAGCCGCGAGGGGGTGGGACAGGGGCAGAGTTCCCGCTTGCCGGATTGCTGGCTGCAGGAACTGACATAGCTTTAAATGTGAAATGAGGCCAGTGGTAATATAAAAGTTTTAAACTGCCACAAGTGTACGGCTTACCATGTCTGCCTGCAACAGAAATTCCGTTGTGCTGCCCCGCTTCTCAAATGTGCTGTGCAAGACCCCAGGCACTGAATGCGAAGGCCGAGAATTAGACCTTGTGCTGAGTGCGCATGTGATAGGTGCTGTGCATGGTCTTGTTCACAGAGAAAGACTATGTTCTTTGTTCACAACTACATTTTTCTTTCTGAGGAATTCACTCCCTTTTTCCCATTTCCACAGCCCCATCTGCGAGTGTCTCACAACCTAGCCTGGAATCACACTCCCAGAGGCTAGCGCGGATTAGGCGTAGGAAGAAGAGGACACGGGAGGACATGTTCTCTGAGCTTATGGCCTGTTCCCAAGCCCAGGCAGCACAGCAGACCCAGTGGCGGGAGAACTTGACCCGAATGCACCAAGCCAACATGGATCGGGAGGAGAGGTGGTGGCAGGAAGACCAGCAGGCGACTCAAACGCTGCTTGGACTACTGAGGGAGCAAACGGACACGCTCCGGCGCCTTGTGGATGTTCTGCAGGAACGGAGGCAGGAGGACAGAGCCCCGCTGCAGTCCATCTCTAACCGCCCTCCCCTGCCACCAAGTCCCATACCCACCTCACCCAAAGTGCAAAGAAGGAGAGGCGGCAGAGTCCCTGCTAAGTCTCACTCCACCCCTGCAGAGAGCTCTAGTAGCAGAAGGCGCTCATTTCCCAAAATTTGAAAAGTTCTTTCCTTCCCGCCTGACACAAGCCCCCGTCCAAGTTTCACCTCCCAATGCCATGTGTAGTTGATAATAAAAAATACGTTTCTGTTAACTACTGTTTCAATCATGTTCTTTTGGAGGAGGAGGGGAAAGGGGGTTGGTAATTGGACAGGACAGTCACCTTTGGCAGGGTACATAGTCGGGGGCAGGCACAGCAGCAGGGCACATACACAGTGCAGTGATGCAGTGACTAGTTACCCTGGTTAGTCTGGGAGGTTGTTTTCATGTTATGTGGTGGGGGGTGGGTTGCTCTGTGACTTTGTGGCAGGGGAGGGCAGTTACAGATCTTAAGCGGCGGTCCTTAGGCAGGATCACAGAGCCACACAGCAGGGGATCTGTAACCGTCCTCCCCCTGCCACAAAGTCACATAGACCCCCCATACACACAGTCCCGATCAGGAGGGGTGACAGGCTCCGTTGAAACAACCATCCCACCGCAGCGGAGCCTGTCAATCCTTGAGTTTAGAAGCTGCATTCGCGCCACTACACTACACCCGCTCCGCACCACAGTCTGCGTCCCAGTTTTAAAAAATTCCCGCGAAAACAGTATTAAAGAAAACGGTGTGCTTTAACAAAGTAGAACTATTTTTATTTCGAAACGTGTGTTGGAAGGGGGGTGAAGGGGGTATGTAACTAGATAGGATAGTCAACATTAACTGGGTAAAGAAACGTGGGTAGGTTTAGCTTCTCAGTACACAAACTTTAAAGTCACAGGTTACCCTGCTCACTCAGGAACTTTGCTTTCAAAGCCTCCCGGATGCACAGCGCTTCCCGCTGGTCTCTTCTAATCGCCCGGCTGTCTGGCTGTGAGTAATCAGCAGCCAGGCTATTTTCCTCAACCTCCCACCCCGCCATAAAGGTCTCCCCCTTGCTCTCACAGAGATTGTGGAGCACACAGCAAGCTGCTATAACAATGGGGATATTGGTTTCGCTGAGATCACAGCGAGTCAGTAAGCTTCTCCATCTCCCCTTGAGACGGCCAAAAGCACACTCCACCACCATTCTGCACTTGCTCAGCCGGTAGTTGAAGAGTTCTTTTTCAGTGTCCAGGGCGCCAGTATAGGGCTTCATGAGCCAGGGCATTAGCGGGTAGGCTGGGTCCCCGAGGATGACTATAGGCATCTCCACATCCCCAACAGTTATTTTGTGGTCCGGGAAGTAAATACCTTGTTGCAGCCGTCTAAACAGACCAGAGTTCCTGAAAACACGAGCGTCATGAACCTTGCCCGGCCATCCCACGTAGATGTTGGTAAAACGTCCCCTGTGGTCCACCAGTGCTTGCAGCACCATGGAAAAGTAGCCCTTTCGGTTAATGTACTGGGTGGCCTGGTGGTCCGGTGCCAGGATAGGGATGTGAGTTCCATCTATGGCCCCACCGCAGTTTGGGAATCCCATCGCTGCGAAGCCATCTATGATCGCCTCCACGTTTCCCAGGGTCACTACCTTTGGCAGCAGTACATCAACGATTGCCTTCGCTACTTGCATCACAACAACCCCCACGGTAGATTTGCCCACCCCAAACTGGTTCGCGACTGACCGGTAGCTGTCTGGCGTTGCAAGCTTCCAGAGGGCTATGGCCACTCGCTTCTGTACACTCAGTGCAGCTCGCAAGCGGGTGTCACTGCGCTTCAGGGCAGGGGACAGCAACTCACAAAGTTCCAGGAAAGTTCCCTTCTTCTTCGAGTGCTTGCTCATATCCATTCCATTAGGTGTGTGCGCGCCGCGTGCACGATCGTCGGAAGATTTTTACCCTAGCAACACCGGCGGGTCGGCTGTGGAGCCCCCTAGAGTGGCGCCTTCATGGCGCTGAATATATACCCCAGCCGACCCGGCGCCCCCTCAGTTCCTTCTTACCGCCCCTGACGGTCGTTGGAACTGTGGAGCGCTGCTTAGCTGTTCTCCACTCTCCCTAGCTTAGTTCGTTATTCGCGGAAATAGTTCAATAGTTTAAAAGTTGTCTAGTTGTTATAATAGTTCAGGGGATTAAGGGGGTCGTCTCCCCCTTTCTCCCCCGGCCGCGGGGCCGGGCTCATGCCCAACGCTCCCGGCTTCAAGCTGTGCGCCTCCTGCGCTAAGCCTATGCCCACGAGCGACCCGCACGACTCCTGTCTGAAGTGCCTGGGAGAGTCCCATCAAACAGATAAGTGCAAGATCTGTAAGGCCTTCAGACCAAGGACCAAGAAGGAGCGGGACTTTCGGCTCCGGCAACTCCTGATGGAGGCGGCACTTAGTCCGGACGCTCCATCTACAAGTCAGGCCCCGGCACCTAGCGCCTCGGTGCGCAGTGCCCCGGCGGCACCGGCCATGACGACCACGCGAGTGGCGTCAGATGAGCCTTCCCGGCACCGGACCTCGTCGGCACCGCAAGCACAGCAAGTGCCTCGGCGCCGGTCATTATCCCCAGGGCATAAGAAAGCCCATAAGACGGGGACCTCCGTGCCGAAGACGCTGGCTCCCCCTGTGCCGGGGGTAGAGCCGCGTACGCCGGTGGAGCACCGGAAACAGGTGCCTCCAGCACCGTCGACTCCGGCGCCGAGGCCGTTGAGTCCGGTGCAGACGGCGTCTCCACCGAGGCCGGCGGTGATACAGTGCCTCCCGTCGACGCCAGAGACCTTCGCGGCGGCGAGAGACTTAATAGCTCTCACGGAGCCGGCACCGCCTCAACCACCGGCACCGACGGCACCGTTGCCTCGCCCGGTCCAGTCGAGGGGGAAACCTGCCTTGATGCGCCCTCCATCGCAAGGGCTGGAACCTCGGCACCGATCTAGGTCCCGAAGCAGGTCCCCACGCCGCTCGCAGTCCCGGCACCGAATATCACCTCGGCACCGGTCGTACTCGCGGCCAAGATCTTCTTCGCGGCACCGCTCTACGTCTCGGCACCGCTATGATCGTCGGCACCGATCAACGTCGAGACGTAGTTCTCGGCACCGCTACGGTCGCCGCTCGACGTCGAGAGGCCGCTCCCGGTACCGGGCATACTCCAGGTCCTCGTCGAGGTCCAGATCCGACTCCCGGCACCGACGAGGTCATCGGCACCGGTCGCGGTCCCGGCACCGGTCGCCGGCACCGCGTGGAGATAGATCATCTCCAGACCGGCACCGTGCGGCACCGCAGCCCACGGGAATCGTCTCGACGCTCTCGGCACCGCCATGGCCATCGAGATCGGGGTCTCGCTCCTCGGAGGACCTCTCGAGATCGGCATACCCCCCTCAGGGGCAAGCCGAGGAACAGGACTTGGTCCATTGGCAGAACATAACAGAGGACCATTCTCATGGCCCATCTCACTGGTCGTTTTGGACCCCGTGGGCGTACCATCAGGCGCAAGGGGCTCCAGTTGCTTCGACCTCTCGCTCCGGTCACTCTGTTAGAAGGGCCCCGGAGTCCACCATCTCTCGGCCTCCGCCAGGGGGCATGGAGGCTTCCGTGTCCGCACCACCTGACGCCCTGGACTCAAGCGCAGGTGATGCTCCGGCCCAGGAGCAGGGAGACCAGGACCCTCCCTTGGATCCTGTTCCACCGGAGGCATCTTCCTCTTCCTCTCCGGATGAGGCAGTGGCGGGCACATCGTGCACAGGTCCACCTCCAATAGATCTTAGGGCTCACCAAGATCTTCTGCGTAGGATGGCCCGTAATATGGACCTGCAGGCGGAGGAGATAGTGGAGGTGCACGACCCCATCGTGAATATCCTCGGAGCGGATGCCCCATCGAGGGTGGCGTTACCCCTGATCCGCACGATACAAGCCAATGTATCTACGATATGGCAGACTCCTGCCTCTATCCCACCCACAGCGAGAGGGGTGGAAAGGAAATACTTTGTCCCGTCTAAAGACTACGGGTACTTGTATACCCACCCCCAGCCGTGTTCACTGGTGGTGGCATCAGTGAACGCAAGGGAGCGCCACGGTCAGCAGGCCGCAGCGCCCAAATCGAAGGAGGCTAAGCGCCTCGATTTATTCGGCCGTAAAGTTTACTCAGCCGGAGGGCTGCAACTTAGAGCGGCTAATCAACAGGCGCTCTTGAGCCGCTATAGCTTTAACTCCTGGAACTCTATGGGGAAGTTCAAGGAGTTGGTTCCCCAAGAGTCCAGGGAGGAGTTTGGAGCCCTGGTGGAGGAGGGTAAGAAGGTGGCTCGGACCTCCTTACAGGCCTCCTTAGACATAGCGGACTCTGCTGCGAGAACCCTGGCCTCAGGTATCGCTATGCGGAGGATCTCCTGGCTCCAGGTTTCGGGTTTGCCTCAGGAACTGCAGCAAACCCTGCAGGATCTGCCCTTTGAAGGACAAGGGTTGTTTTCAGAAAAGACAGACTCTCGCCTGCAGAGCCTCAAGGACTCCAGGACGATCATGCGTTCCTTGGGGATGCATGTTGTGGGCCCTCAGCGCAGGCCATTTAGACCGCAGCCTCAGCGCTTCTACCCCCCCCCCCCGCCTCGTCAGAGACAGGACTCGACCCGGAGGCGAGGGCGAGGTGGTAGAAGAAGGTGGACCGGCCCTCAACCTGGTCAGAACCAGGGGCCACCTAGACCACCTTCAGGCCCCAGGCAGAACTTTTGAAGGTGCGGTCGAGGACGGCGCCCCAGTCATCCCACAGGATCCAGCCCCATCCTTTCGGGATCGCCTTTCCCATTTCCACCATGCCTGGTCCCTTATAACTTCGGACCGTTGGGTCCTTCGCACTGTGGACAGGGGATATGCTATCCAGTTTTCCTCAATTCCCCCCTCCTCCCCCCCTTCCTCGTCCCTCTTCAGGGACCCTTCTCACGAGCAACTTCTTATACAGGAAGTTTCCACGCTCCTTACTATGGGGGCCATAGAGGAGGTTCCAGTGGAGTTAAGGGGCAGGGGATTCTATTCCCGTTACTTCCTCATTCCCAAGTCCAAAGGAGGTCTGCGACCCATCTTGGACTTGCGCGGACTCAACAAATTCGTAGTAAAGTTGAAGTTCCGCATGGTCCCTTTGGGGACCATTATCCCTTCCCTCGATCCTGGAGACTGGTTCGCCGCCCTCGACATGAAAGACGCATACTTTCACATAGCAATTTACCCGCCTCACAGACGCTTCCTGCGGTTCGTGGTAAGCAAGGTGCACTACCAATTTGCAGTCCTTCCCTTCGGCCTATCCGTGGCCCCAAGGGTGTTCACGAAATGTATGGCTGTCGTGGCAGCGTACCTTCGTCGGCAAGGGATACAGGTGTTCCCGTACCTAGACGACTGGCTGGTACGCGGTCGCACCAAAGAGCAAGTTCGAGATCACGTCCACATAATAGTGCACACATTCAACAAGTTGGGTATCCTACTCAACAAGGACAAATCCACTCTAGAACCTACCCAGAGAATAGAATTCATCGGCACGGTTCTAGACTCCAGACGTGCACAAGCCATCCTGCCAGACAATCGCTTTTGCACCATCACGAGCCTCATTCAAGGACTCAAGGCCTTCCCAACTACCACGGTGAGGTCGTGCCTTACCCTGCTGGGTCACATAGCTTCCTGCACGTACGTAACCAGGCATGCCAGACTTCGGCTTCGCCCACTCCAGACCTGGGTGTCATCAATATACCGCCCACATCGGGACAGCCTGAACATGGTGGTCACGGTCCTGAACTCGGTCCTGACCTCCCGCACATGGTGGCTAGACCACAAGGTGGTTTGCGAGGGGATGCCGTTTCACGCCTCACAACCCTCTCTGCACCTGGTCACAGACGCTTCATCCCTGGGTTGGGGCGCCCATCTCAACGAACACCATACCCAGGGCCTGTGGACTGCACCCCAGATAGCCCTGCACATCAATGTTCGGGAACTGATGGCGGTGCGCCTGGCGTGCCAGGCATTTCTCAATCTCCTACGTGGCCGCTGTGTGTTAGTTCTCATCGACAACACCACTGCCATGTTTTACATCAACAAGCAAGGAGGAGCACGTTCGTCAATTCTATGCCAAGAGGCCATTCGCCTGTGGGACTTCTGCATCGCCCACTCAATCCATCTCACGGCATCGTTCCTCCCTGGAGTCCAGAACACTCTGGCGGACCGACTCAGCAGGTCCTTTCAAACGCACGAGTGGTCTATCCGTCCGGACATCATACATTCCGTTTTCCAGAAGTGGGGGTTTCCCCAGATAGACCTGTTTGCATCTCGAGACAACAGGAAGTGCCACGTGTTCTGCTCCCTGCAAGGTCGAGCTCCGGGCTCCCTCTCGGATGCGTTTCTCCTTTCCTGGAAAGACCACCTATTTTATGCCTTCCCTCCGTTTCCTCTGGTCCACAAGGTACTGCTCAAATTGCGCAGAGACCAGGCACAGGTGATTCTGATCGCCCCAGCGTGGCCGAGACAACATTGGTACACCACGCTGTTGGAGCTCTCGGTTCAGACACCGATCCCGCTTCCATTATGCCCGGATCTCATCTCTCAGGACCACGGCCGCCTGCGTCACCCCGACCTGCAATCACTCCACCTCACGGCGTGGCTGCTCCATGGTTCACCCAGGCAGAGCAGCAGTGCTCGCACTCTGTCCAACAGATTCTGCTGAGCAGTAGGAAGCCCTCAACACGGACCACATACTTGGCCAAGTGGAAGCGGTTCTCCTGTTGGTGCGAACAACGAGCCACGTCCCCGTTACAGGCGCCTATTCCTCTCATATTGGAATATCTCCTCTCCCTAAAACAGCAAGGGTTGGCGATATCTTCAATTAGAGTTCACCTGGCCGCTATATCGGCCTTTCATCCAGGGGAACTCGCGTCTTCGGTATTCTCTAACCCGATGGTCGTTAGATTCCTCAAGGGCTTAGACCGGATGTACCCACAACAACGTCAGCCCGTTCCGATGTGGGACCTCAACCTGGTTCTCTCCAAGCTCACAGGTCCTCCATTCGAGCCACTGGCCACCTGTTCACTTCTGTACCTATCCTGGAAGACAGCCTTCCTCGTAGCCATCACCTCAGCAAGGCGCGTTTCTGAACTCAGGGCGCTTACATCCGAGCCCCCTTACACAGTTTTCCATAAGGATAAAGTGCAGCTCCGCCCACATCCTGCCTTTCTCCCTAAGGTGGTTTCTCCATTTCATATCAACCAGGATATATTTCTCCCGGTCTTTCATCCTAAACCACATGCTACTCGCCAGGATCAACGTTTGCATTCTCTGGACGTACGCAGAGCCCTGGCCTTCTATATTGACCGCACAAGGCACTTTAGAAAGACGACGCAACTCTTCGTTGCAGTGGCCGACCGAATGAAAGGCTCACCGGTCTCCTCACAACGCCTATCCTCCTGGATTACGTCTTGCATCCGGACTTGCTATGACCTGGCGGGTGTCTCAGCACCGCACCTCACCGCTCACTCCACGAGGGCCCAAGCTTCCTCGACGGCTTTCCTGGCGCAAGTTCCGATCCAGGACATTTGTAGAGCTGCGGTTTGGTCATCAGTCCACACGTTTACAGCTCACTATGCACTAGTGCAGCAGTCCAGGGACGATGCTGCCTTCGGATCAGCGGTTTTGCACACGGCAATGTCTCACTCCGACCCCACCACCTAAGTTGGGCTTGGGAGTCACCTAATGGAATGGATATGAGCAAGCACTCGAAGAAGAAAAGACGGTTACTCACCGTTGTAACTGTTGTTCTTCGAGATGTGTTGCTCATATCCATTCCAAACCCGCCCCCCGTCCCCACTGTCGGAGTAGCCGGCAAGAAGGAACTGAGGGGGCGCCGGGTCGGCTGGGGTATATATTCAGCGCCATGAAGGCGCCACTCTAGGGGGCTCCACAGCCGACCCGCCGGTGTTGCTAGGGTAAAAATCTTCCGACGATCGTGCACGCGGCGCGCACACACCTAATGGAATGGATATGAGCAACACATCTCGAAGAACAACAGTTACAACGGTGAGTAACCGTCTTTTCCGCATGCGAAAGTTTCGCAGCCACTGGGATTCATCCCAGACCTGCAGCACTATGCGGTCCCACCACTCAGTGCTTGTTTCCCGTGCCCAGAATCGCCGTTCCACGGCATCAACATGACCCATTGCCACCGTGATGTCCTCGGCGCTGGGTCCCCTGCTTTCTGAGAGGTCTGTGCTACTCTCAGACTTCAGGACATCACCGCGGTGCCGTAGCCTCCTCGCCTGACTTTTCTGCATCTGCCTCAGGGAAACCTGTATGATAAGCTGCGAGGCGTTGAGAGCGGCCACAACTGCAGCGATGGTCGCAGCGTGCTCCATGCTCGCAGTGCTGTGGCGTCCGCGCTGTCAATGACTGGAAAAGTGCGCAAAATGATTTCCCGCTGGCGCTTTCAGGGAGGGAGGGCGGGAGTGATGGACGGATGACGACAGTTACCCAAAAGCACCCTCGACACATTTTGTTACCCAGAAGGCATTGCTGGCTACACCCAGAATTCCAATGGGCAGAGGGGACTGCGGGAACTGTGGGATAGCTGACCACAGCGCACCGCTTCGAATGTCGACGCTTTCACCGTTAGTGTGGACGCACAAAGTCAAATTACTGTCCTTAGTGTGGACACACACGTTCGACTTTGCAATATCGATTCCAAAAATTCGATGCAAGTAAAATCGAACTACTCTCGTAGTGTAGACAAGGCCTAACTTCAGATCAGGAATCTAGCACTGTGGACCCAAGTGACTCAGTTTTCAGCAGAGGATCAGTTGCTCCACAAACAACTTGCTCATTCCTATGGAGAAGTTGCCACACTCCAGGCTCAGGGTGGACCTCCTTCACTCAAGCAGGATCCCTCAGTTCCCCTACCTGAATGCTTTGATGGTGATCACTGGAAGTTTAGGGGATTTTTGAGCCAGCGCTTTTCTTACTCTGTCCTCACATGTAACCACATAGACCCGGCAAAACTGGTGGTGAGCCTACTTATAGGGGAAGTATTGCGCAGGGCTTTGCCCCTTTTAGAGCAGGGCAGTCCACTTTTTGACAAAATGGGGTGCTTTTTTGTAAGCATTCTCTGCTATATTTGATAACCTATATTGAGACTGTACTGCTGATGCAGTGCTGTGGAAGCATAGGAAAGGATTGTCAAATTACAAAGGATGAATATAAACAAATAACCCAAGTATGTAGGGACAAAATTAGTAAGGCCAAGGCACAAAATGAAATTAAACTAGCTAGAGACATAAAGGGTAACAGGAAAACATTCTACGAATATATTAGATGCAAGAGGAAGACCAAGGACAGGGAAGCCCATTACTCAATGAAGAGAGTAAAACAATAATAGAAAATGTGAAAATGACAGAAGTGATAAGTGACTTTTTTGTTAGTTTTCATCAAAAAGTTTAGTAGCAATTGAACATTTAACTTAATGAATGCCAGTAAAAATGAGGTAAGATCAGAGGCTAAAATAGGGAAAGAACAAGTTAGAAATTACTTAGACAAGTTAGTTGTTTTCAAGTCACCAGGTCCTGATGAAATATATCCTAGAATACTCAAGCAGC